>NC_028638.1:48139634-48271836 GCF_001406875.1 Solanum pennellii
TATATATATATATATATATTGTTGTTTTAGACTACCTGTTTAATGTTTAACGGATTTCCATTAAGAGACAATATTTGACTTATAAATTGTTCTTAAATTCATAAATCAACATTAGCATATTAGTCGAATTATAATATTTTATATTAATAATAAGTAGATTAAATAACTCGTATTTTATTAACAAAAAATTATATCCAAATAATAAAATTTATAAGCTAATTTATTTAAATAAATTTATCAGTATAAATATAAAATATAAAATCAAGAAAATATATAAACAAAATGATCAAAAGGATTTGAGGAGGTATTTTTTTCTTTACCTAGATTAGT
Organism: Solanum pennellii; assembly: GCF_001406875.1. Taxonomy (NCBI): domain Eukaryota; kingdom Viridiplantae; phylum Streptophyta; class Magnoliopsida; order Solanales; family Solanaceae; genus Solanum; species Solanum pennellii. Next base: position 48,139,965 of record NC_028638.1, read on the forward strand.
CCTGTGACTAATATCACCAAACGAAAGGTATTAATTATACACATTCTAATACCGTATAGGATATATAACTAATTCATGAATTAATTATATAAGAACCAAAAATTCCAACCAAACATAATAGTAAATAATATTATACATAATATTTCAATTACTTTTCTTAATACTCTCTGTCAAACGACCCCTAAAAACAACAAGCATTGAGAGAGAGAAGAAATGATCTATCAACAATTAAGAAAAGAAAAACAAGTGAAACTAACTGTACTAAAAAAAGCGGGAGTAACCACCTACTATCGATTAATGTATTTTCTGTACTCCTTTGTGTTGTATGGCATTCTGGTGTTCTATTTGATTTGTTTATTCATTAGCTAAAAAATACATAGACATTAATTATTCTTTTGTTCATTTTTATTTGTTTATTTTAATTTTGTATACTTTTTAAAAAGTAATGATTAATATGAGAATATTTATTATAATATTCATATTAATTAATGTATATAATTGATAATATATTTTTCTCCAATATAGAATTGGGCCAATTAAAAAAAGTTATTTATTTCGATAAGGTAATATATTTTTAGAAGACCCCTATATAAATATATGGTTCAATAAATATTATAAATTAATAATTCTATAAAATTACAAATATATCTAAGACAATTTAGTGAACTGTGATTCTATTGTTTTCGTTTTTTTATCAAAATTTAAATCTAATTGAAGCTCGTCTCCAACTTTTCATATTGTATCCTAAAATTTCGGTCTTGTCTTTTTGATTTGCACCATAAAATTGTGAAAAGTTCAAGAGTAATAAGTGTTTTCTTACGCCACTGGTTTCAAAAGGTATAGAATTATCTTCAATTCCATCATCAACATTGATTTTTCCGATGATATTTGTAATTTCTTCTAAACTTTGAATCTCAAAGCACTCTTATAATAAATAATTAAATATAATTTTTTGATTAATAATATCTTTATAAAATAATAATATTTCATAGTCACCCATATATTAATTTGGTGAGTTTTTACTATAATCAAATTCATATGGGAAAATGCGCAAGTATCCCCCAACCTATGCCTGAAATCTCAAGACACACTTATATTATACTAAGATTCTACTACCCCTGAACTTATTTTATAAATAACTTTCTACCCCTTTTCGGTCTACGTGACACTATCTTGTGAGTCCATCACATGTTTACATTTTTTTTAAAGCTAGTACCACATAGGCCGTAAAAAGGGTAAAAAAATTATTTATAAAATAAGTTTAGGAGGATAATAGGACCTTAGTATAGTATAAGTGTGTCTCTGAGATTTTAGGAATACGTTGGGGGGTTCCAATTCATATTTAAAAATTAATTTAGTATAGAACTTTTTCAATTCATATATTATACTATCATACATTGTTCCTTTAAAAATAAGAAAATAATAATCTCTGCGTAAAATCTAGCATATGTTATATATGCAGTATTGTTTGATTATTACTTTTTCCTCTTTACATATAAAAATATAGCAGCGAATACAATTTTTGGTTCATGTTTTTCTTTTCACAAAACTAACACAGGTTAGAATCGGAATAAGTTTTTTATTTTTATTTTTAATTGATGAATCGATATATATATATGAGGGTATACAAATTTTTGTTTACACTAATCATTGCGACAAATGCTTATATTGTCATAGAGAATTAATTTATTAGTAGTGAAGACAAGAAAGCATGTTTTTCCAAAAGAATATTTTGCTTAAATAGAGAATTAATTTGTATCGAATAGATGATTTAATTTAGGCGATTAGTTTCAAATTTGAAAAGTAGAACGAGGAAATATGATGGAGTAATTTATTTTTTTTCCTAGAGGGAAGAGTGAACTTTAATTGGTGTTAGGGTTTCATCAAAATAAACGGGATTAATAATTGATCGATTATTAATTTGTTCAATAAAATTGAATTAAATGATTAAACTCCATTTACACGTAAACTTTTTTGAAATTTAGAAAAAATTTAGTTTAACTTTCATGAATAAAATGAATAATTTAGCTAATCTAATGAAGTTGTGAAAGTTCACTTTTCGATTAAGGAATGTCAAAAATGAAAAAATAAAATTACTTAAAAATTAATGAATATCTATATGCAATATAGACAAAATACGTTATAATTTTGCGACGAAAAGCCGCACTCTCCTCCACTGCTTTCATACGTTCTATAAAGTGACCTAAATTAAACGACAAGATGATTCCCTATCCAATAAACATCACAACAATGACTTCCACTTATATTTTAGTATAAAAACAACAGTCACGTGGGGACTTTGAGATTGACCAGTTAATTATATATATTCATTCATTTACTCACCTACCAACCTTATCAATGAATCCGCCGGAAGAAAATATTTTCTCAATCAATTTATTTGATATTTTTTATTTTTATGAGTTAAATAATTTAAATTTAATTAAAAATTTATGTATGAAAAAATTTACTTTTTAAAAATAAAATTTGTATATTTATTAATTACGTAAAAAGTATTATAATTTATAATAATTAATAATTTCAAAATGTATAAAAAAATTGTGATTAAAAATAAATATATTTGAATCTCAAAATTTAAAACATGCCATATAAAATAAGACATTGAGAATAATTAAGATAATGGAGTTGCATTGTAATAACCTGTGAAAAATTGGTGTAAAATATTACTTCCTCCGTCTAAAGAGAAAAACTAGTTGGAGAAGTCGAAGGCTTATAAAAAAAAAATAACATAACTTTCTATTTCACAGAGACAGGAATAAGATTGATTGATATTTCAATTTTTACTAGTAAAATTATACTTCTTTCATTCCATTTTATATCTCACCTGTCATTTTTTTTCCTTTTAATCCATCCTCCAAATTAAAAAATGTCAACTTACAATAACTAAAAAATATTTTTTTAACTTCAAAATATTTCATTTACCCTTAATGAAATATTTATAAGTGCTTCTACATGATAGACCTTAATATGATGTAATGATAATAAGCAGAGACGGATCCAGAATTTTAAGGTTATGAGTGTCATACGTTATGTTCATCAAATCGATCAAATACTAACCTATTTTAGGCCATGTAAATAGCAATTTGGGATGAACTTATTTTGTTATTCATCATTTTAGTTTATGAGATAAATAAATTCAACAAAAAATATTATGATTTTGCATAAAAAATATTTTTTTCCCATAATATTTGTATTTACATAAAAATAAAAAATATATATATTCCATTTAAATTGCACTCGGCGAGTTTTCTTATTCCAAAAAAACTCAATGATGACATATTTATATTTATAAATATTTCACGTTTTATACAATAAGCTGAATATAAAGAGCTCGCAAAATTTCACATACATAATTTCAATGTCATAGACGAAGTATTCGCTCTTACTAACTGACAATCTAAAAATGCCGAACAGAAATCAATTGTTATTTCATTAAGATTTTTATGTTATCATTAATTGCAACACACATTTTATTTTATAAATTAAAACTTTCAAAAAGATTTAAATTATCACAGTTGGATTTTTTTTATACGCATCCAAATGTTTTAGAACAAAGAGTAAGAGATTGCCGAGTTTCTGAAATTTAGACGAAAGAGTGGAGCTAGTAAAAACTAGTTGGAATAAGAAAATTGTTACTCCCCCATCCTCAACACTTTTGAAATTTATTTTCTAAAATAAATCTTAAATATTTGTGTGACTATAAATTATTTCATTAAGGTAAAATAATAACTTATAGTCTAAAATAAATTTTAAATGTTTGTGCGATTATAAATTATTCCATTAAGGTAAAAATAATAATTTAAAACTTAGTTATTTTTAATAATAAATAGACAACATTTTTGAAAATAGACTAAAACAAAAAATATGTAACATAAATTCATGCTTAAAATAAAAAAGGAGGAAAAAAATTAATAAAAATTACAACAAAAATATTAGCAAATTTACGTCTATATAACATAAAAATGTAAAAAAAAGGATACTATGTAGATTATTTATGGGGCTACTAATACGGAAATAAAATTTTATATAAAAATTGTGCCCCATTAGAATCGAACACGCAATGTTGAAGTTCAAAACATGAACTTTCACCATTGGCACCAGGCATTTGCTTGTTGTTGAGGAGCGGAAAATTTAATATATATTGTCTATATTATATATATACACATAGATATACGAAGTTTCAATCGAGTTTACTGGGTGCTGTGGCACCCCTCTCTAACACGTAGATCCACCCTTGATAATAAGTGATTAGGTTAGTAAATTACCTAATATAGATCTATTGACTCTAGAGACATAGGAATATGAAAAAGATAAAAATTGTTTGAACATTGACAGTATTGGAAGCTCTCCTCTTTTGGCAAAGAAGCAAATTGAAAGCTAAGCAGTGTGAATTATTTTTACAGGCTTTTTTCAGAAAAAATAATAAAATTATCATTTTACGTTACTCATAATAAATGAAAGTATTAATTAGTTTATGTATACTTGATTGAAGGAATCCGAGGGCCCCATAGATGATAGATTTTCTACTGTGATGGCTGCTTTTAATATTCCTAACTTTAAACACTGTGGGAATACTAATAATTATTGTTATTTTCTTGGATAATTTTAACATTATCGCACTAAAACTCCGAAGACCGACACTATAAAGAGAAAGTCATGAATGTAATTACTGCATGTTGCATATATTACTATTTAAATAATGTCAATAACACAATAGGCTTTTACAAAACAGAGAATAATAATTGCTTAACAACGCCCATGGTTTTGGACTTTATCAGCAGATTTAATATTTATTTAGAAGAATAATAATATCCATAACATTATTGTCCAAGTGGATGTTACTTATAAAATTGGTAAATGTGAAATCTAATTTGCATCGAAAAATTTAAGTGAAGCACTTTTTAACAACTTAAAATGATTTAAATTTAAAATTTTTTAATTAAAAATAAAAGAAGTACTTGACATTCTACCTAAGATAATATAATTTTATATCGAATTGCTATTTGTTTTAAGAAAACGCCTGCACTTTCATCAGATGATCACGGTCACACTATACAGATTAATAAGTTTCATAATTAGAAACTTACGCAAAATTTCATTAGTTTAGGATCAAATTATTTAGATATACTTTATTTAGTAAGTGAATTTTATTAAAGTTTGGTGCGTCCAGATATATGTATTTAGAAATATATGAAGTCAAAATTAGGTATAATTTATTTTAGATATAATGTATCAAAGTGAATTCACATGTACTATCGTCTACTTGGTATACATAGACAAATCTCATTTGCCTCCCTCCTATATGGCTCACCAATCTTTGATACCAAATACATGTTAATCACCAGATATATACATATGCATGTATCTAATATGTATGCCTATTTGACTCTCCATTTCGCTCCCCTCTGTCCTATTTATTTGAAGCGTCATCCACATGTATCTGAAATACATGACTATATGCCTCCACATTTCGCTCGTCCCTATTCCTATTTTCATGTATTTTATAATAATAAAATAAAATAATATGTGTGTGTGTGTGCGCGCGCGCGCGCGCGTGTATCTTTTTCAATATATAATACTCCCTCCGTTCACAAAGAATAATCTAATTTAACTTGGCACGGAGTTTAAGAAAATAAAGAAGACCTTTTTTTGAATATTGTGATCCTAAATCAAAGTTATGTCAAATGTACAAAATTGTCTTTTAATCTTGTGGCCTTAAACATGTCAAGTGGAAAGTTAAATTAAAATGTTACCAAAAAATAAAAAATCATTCTTTTTTAAACATATTAAAAAAGAAAAAAGATCAGTCTTTTTAAACCGAGGGAGTAGTAAACTTTTAATTCGCAGTAATTAGATAAAAAATTTATTTAAAAATATAACTACATTTTAATATATATAATATAGATGTATGTCTAATAAAGATGGTGAACTAGAGCTTTAAATATATTAGAGACTAATTAGCAACTTTACTGCCTCAGCTATAATAATAATGCTTTCCGTTTATATTATAGGATTAATAAACCTAAAGCTGGGATCATTTACTGCTTCAATTGACTTTTCAATGTTCTAAAGGCCTATGAGATCCATTTAATTCTCTCACGTGTATAAAAATAATAAAATTTACGAGGATTAATATAGTAACAATTTAACTTTAAATTTTATATTCTCCTCTAATTTGATAATTTATATTCACACATACATCAAAAAAAATTATTTTAGACCACACCTTTTTTTTAAAAAAAAAACCCTTAAATTTATGCCCAATCAAATATATCAATTTGGTTAACGCACAAATAAAAGAATAGTATCAAACAAAGTTGATGGATAGAGTACGATTTTTTCATAGTTGCAAGTTTCTAGGCGAACAGGCATGTTAAATAAAATTTTACCGATTAAAAAAAATAGCAAGGTTATGTTTCATCATACATAATAGTTTAACATAAATTGATTCGTATTAAACCCGCCAAATCAAATTTGATTCGCAATTTGCAATAGATAAGAATAAAATTTAGTAGACCGATTACATGAATTCAAATAAACATAAACATAAGAGATATCTGGAAGGTACTTGTTTAAGTTCACTCTCATAATTTGTATGATCACATATAAATTAGTAGATGAATTCACTAAAGTAAACAGACACTAGCAATAAATTAGTGCCTTTTACCAGTATTATTACCGTATAAATATTTATCGATTATTCAGTATTTGAGTTAATGACAATATTATAGTTATTAAAGCCTTTAACGAATTGCTAATTATAAATACTCATATTTATCATGACGTTAGATATAAATAATACAACGATAGTTATGTTATTGTCGCTGAACTCGTTGTTTGTTAATGGAGTGATTATTCAGGTTATGACAAAGTTTCCCGATCGAGATCACTTATGAATCTTAAGGAAATTAAACTTCAGTTGCTACAGTTTCACCAAGCACATACTAGTGTTGGTGATAAACATTTACCAATAAAATCAGACTCATTTGTGCATCATATTAAATTTTAAAAAAAATGTATTATTTTTACGATCGTGAACCCCTTCCCCACCTTGTAAATAATTCAAATTAGTAGTTTTATTAAAGTCTAGCTAGCTACTTTACGTGAACCTTTTTCCTTGCAAGTTGCAAACAAGAAACAATTATGGAAATTGACACTAGTGCTGGTATATTTTAGTCTATTTAAGACCACTAGCAATAACAATATTCACAGCAAATTTCAAGCTCATTCCACTTTGGTAGTAATTAAGTCATGACTACTAATTATTCCTCTCAACCATTGTTAGATTCTCCCAAAACAAAATCCACCTCTTCTACTAAAGCTTTCTATGTTCTTCTTTCCTTAGCTGCCATTGTGGGCTCAGTTGGATTAATTTCAATCTGGGCCATAAATGGTACATCAATTTCCTTGACAACCCGTGTTTGTGATACAGCCCATCATCAGCCATCTTGCTTAGCCATGCTGTCTGAGGTTGCACCTGCTGGTGTGATGGACACAAAAACAGTTGATTTGTTACAGATGGTTTTGAATAAATCATCGTTAAAAATCCACGAGACGATCCATTTGGCGAGCAATGTGAATGGTCGGATCAATAATGGCCAGGAACAAGGAGCTCTAGAAGATTGTTTAGAGTTGATGGATTTGTCAAGGGATAGATTAATGGACTCCATGATGGGACTTGGGAACCTAACGGCCCAAGCCCATTTTGATGTTCATTCATGGCTAAGTAGCATTCTCACGAACCATGTTACTTGCATTGATGGGCTAAATGGCCAGGTCCGGTCTATTATGGAGCCTATGTTGAATGATTTGGTAGCAAGAGCAAGGACTTCCTTGGCCTTGATGGTTGCAATTGCACCACAAAAGAATATTGTAGCAACAGTTAGTGATGGATTGCCCTCATGGGTTAGTGCTAATGATAGAAGACTTTTGCAACTTTCAGCAAATGCAATAGCAGCCAATGTTGTAGTGGCTAAAGATGGTAGTGGAAAATACAAAACCGTAAAAGAAGCAGTTGCGTCTGCTCCAGATAATAGTAAGACTCGATATGTTATTTATGTCAAAAAAGGAACTTATAAAGAAAATATTGAGATAGGGAAAACTAAGAAGAATATAATGCTTGTGGGTGATGGCATGGATGCTACTATTATTACTGGCAACTTGAATGTTGTGGATGGTGCAACAACTTTCAACTCTGCAACTGTTGGTAAAATTGTTTTTTTCTCACATCATTTATGCAATATATATATATATATATATATATATATATATATTTTGGAGAATTGATGAAGTTTACTTTGGTTGTCTACGGTAGCGGCTCGAGCATATTAGTAGCCTCAAGCAAAAATCTTAAATTTGAATTATTAATAACTTAAATAATTGATTTCTTTTAGTTTTCAATTGATAATATAATTATTTTTATTTTAAATTATTTTTCATGGGATATAATATTCTAAATATGTCAAATTTCTTCTAATAATTTTTTCATTTTCATAAAAAGTTCACTTTTTCTACAAATAGTATTCAATATTTCTTAAAAAAAATAAATTATAACCTATTATTATAAAAAATGAAGCCCTTAAATTTAAACACTGTCGAGTCACCCCGTTAATATATTTTAAATGCAGCTGCTGTTGGGGATGGATTCATAGCCCAAGATATACAATTCCAAAACACAGCAGGGCCACAAAAGCACCAAGCAGTGGCCCTTCGTGTTGGAGCAGATCAATCCGTTATCAACCGCTGCAAAATGGATGCATTCCAGGACACTCTCTATACCCACACACTCCGTCAATTCTACAGAGACTGTTACATCACTGGCACTGTCGATTTCATATTCGGTAACGCAGCAGTTGTATTCCAAAACTCTAAACTGGCAGCACGAAAGCCCATGAGCGGACAGAAGAACATGGTTACGGCCCAAGGTCGTGAAGATCCAAACCAAAATACAGGAACTTCAATTCAAAATTGTGACATTATTCCTAGCTCGGACCTTGAGCCAGTGAAAGGGTCCGTGAAGACATATTTGGGCAGACCATGGAAGGCGTATTCACGGACCGTGTATATGCAGTCCAACATTGGAGACCATATTGATCCAGCAGGTTGGTCAGAATGGGACGGTGATTTTGCATTGAAAACACTGTATTATGGTGAGTACATGAACAAAGGAGCTGGTGCTGGAATTAGTAAGAGAGTAAACTGGCCTGGTTATCATAAAGCTTTAACTACATCTGAGGCCACAAAATTCACTGTGGGTCAGCTGATTCAAGGAGCAGCATGGTTAAAATCTACTGGCGTCGCTTACACTGAAGGACTCTGACAAACTTTTTTAATTTATTGATTTTAATTAAGGTTGTTTCTAGTAATGTACAAATGAGCTGTGGCTCTCCGGTGTGAACGCTATCAATCATCACTAATTGATCAAATTAGTAATAAACTTGACAGGTATTATTTTAATTAAACCTATATATAAGACTCTTTTTTATGTGTGTTGGTGGTTTCATTACAGTGATTGATTTTGAGTCACCGTGGATATTGCATCATATTAATTTTTTTTTTTAAAATGGCATATATTGTTATTGTCCAACTAGATCTTTAAAAAGTAATGTTACTGTCTTTTTAATTCAGTATTCATCTCCCACTTAATTTTTTTTTTGGCCAATGTACACTTCTTTTACAACGTCACATGATCTGAGAATGTGTCCTACAAATATACTCCATCTGAGAATGAGTCGTACAGTATATATCTACCATGTACAAATTACGATGTTTCTGACAAAGAAAGGAAACAAAATTTGGTACTTATGACATACTAGCATTAATTGAAGAGGCCATACGATCCCAAATCCCAATAATCATACATCCGCACATAAAAATTTAATAGCTCAATTAGTTAGACTAAGATTAAAAATTTAATAGCTCAATTGGTTAGATTCTCTAATTGAGAGTGTTGCATGTTGTTAGCATTGGAAACAACATATCCACAAGACAACACACATTTATAAAATCCCTTCATATGCTTTTAATTGACAAATTGTCGTTCTTTTAAAGTCAATTTAATTAATTTTCAAAGTTAAATTAGAATACATTAATTCAATATTACAAACAAAATATTTTAGATATTAAAAAATTATAAGAAAAGTACTATAAAGTGTAATTTTTTGTTTATTAATATGATGGAAAATAAATGTAAGTCAAAATTCTTATTGTTTGGCTCTAAAAAAAGAAACCATAACAATTAAAAGTAGATGAAGAGAATATATATCATGGATAGATTGTGGTTATTGATAGAATTGTGCTTGAATTTTCTTTTTATTCAAGAAAGTTTAACGTATAATAATTGTTGAAATATTATATGCATTTCTTTTTAACGAATATCACAAAAGAAGTCGTGCGTTAAAACTTTATAGCACAAAATCTGCATTTTGACATCAACAGCTGCAAAATATATTCGTACCAGGACACATAACGTCAATTCTACAAGGATTGTTACATAATTGGAACCGTCGATTTCATCTTTGAAGTGTATGAGAATCTCTACCCTTCCTTAATTTTAACTATCTATTTATAACATACTCAAACAACAATATACATATTGGATTCTTACATTGAGAATTATATAGATCCACAAGGTTGGCCCCATGGGATGGTGATTTGGGCTTGGACACATTGTACTATATATGGTGAGTACAAAAACAATGGGCCAGGTGCTAATACTAGCAAAAGAGAACGGAACGGAGCATTTTCTAGCTAAATAAAAAGGGTAAATCACATAAATATGTTATTAAATAAATATTAAATATTTATCATCTATGTCAATATAAATTTTATAACGAAATATAACGTTTTTTAATACAGTCGCTCGCCTCTTTCTCTGTCCTTTTCTCTTCTTCCTTAGCTTTTTTTTTTATTCTTCTACTTCTTTGTCTCTTTCTCTATAAAATTTTGTCTTCCTCTTCTTTTTTTTCTCTAAATCTTCTTCTTTTTTGAAACTTTCATTTAAATAACTATCCTCAAATTAGTTTTTGCCCATATTTTATTATTTTTACCAAAAAAAAAAAACACAATGAGAAAAGAAACAAAAAAATAAAAATTTTTACAAAATCATATTTTTAAGCTAAAAAATCAAATCTTTAAATTACAGGTGCAAGAGTTCATCATTGATGGTCATTATAAAACTTCAAATTTTGAATTCATCATTTGAAATTTACGAATTTGTGATTAGTCTGGATAGGTTGTTCTTAGTTCTTACAGATAATTGAATAAGAGGATTTGGTTAAGTTTATAATTGATTTTATGGGAAATATTAGATTTAAATTCGAAAAAGGTGAAGTTTATGAAAATACATCACAATTTTATTAAAGTTGTATTAGATATGTTTCAATGTTCTATTAAAATTGTATTAAAATCATGAACAATACAATTTATAATACATATTACAAACTTCACTCCTTTTTTAGTGATATCAACCAAAATAATTTAAATAACACACTTGTAATACATTATAGGATCGGCATAATACATATTGCAAACATCACTCATGTTTTTGAGATACAAATCAAAATAATTTATAACACACATATAATACATATTTTATTCATGAATACTACAAGTTTAATTCAATCTATAGATTATTATCTTGTCTTTCGTTAGTTACGTTTTTTCGTCTATTGTTAATATTCTCTTCTAATTCAACTTTATTGTTATGTAATACACTTTTGACACAATTTTTTTATTCATGTTGTAGTTTATAATTTATTACTATTAGATTACTTGTTTAATTCATTATTGACACAAGGTTAATTCACTCTAGAGATCATTGTCTGGTTTTTCATTAGTTACATTTTTTATTCATGCTTAATTCTCTTTTCTAATTCAACTTTTATATTTGTGTAATGCACTTTTAATACAAGTTAATTCATTTTGCAGTTTATTGGTTTGATTTGTTATAATTAAATTACTTGTTTAATTTATTATTAATATATACAAGTTTTACTCAGTTTATAAATCACATAATGCTCTTTTGTTTGCTATAGTTTGCATTCATGTTTGATTCGCTTCTACTTCAACTTTAACATGTGTGTAATATGTTTTTAGTTGAAGTTTAATTCATTTGGTAGTTTACTATGTATCTTCATTTGTTACTATCCAATTACTTGCGTCTAATTAATTATTGGAACAAGTTTTATTCAATCTACGAATCATTGAATACTCTTTCGTTTGGATACTTATTTAATTCATTATTGATACATGTTTAGTTCACTTTATAGATCATTGTGTGATCTTTTATTAGTTACGTTTTTTATTCATTCTTAATTATCTCTTCTAGCTCAACTTTAATATTTGTGTAATACACTTTTATATACAAGTTAAATTCATTTTGTAATTTATTGGTTGATTTGTTAAGATTGAACTACTTTTTTATTCATTATTGATACAAGTTTTATTCAATTTACGGATCAAAGAAGCTCTTTCATTTGCTACATTTGCATCCATGACTAATTCTCTTCTAATTCAACTTTAATATATGTGTAATAAATTTTTAAGTCAAACTTAATTCATCTTACAGTTCATTATGTCACTTTATTTTTATAATTATATTTCTTGTCTAATTAGTTATTATTACAAATTTTATTCAGTGAATCATTAAATATTCTATCAAAGAAAGTTGAAAGATAAAGACAAAGAAAAGGAAAAAGAGTAACAGTACCGAGAGGGAGAAAGAACAAGAAAAAAAGAAAAAAAGGTAGAAAGAATGAGACAGAGCGATAAATTTAAAAAAGCGAGAGAGTAAAAGAAGAAAAAAGCGAGAGAGAGAGAAATTCAATCAAATACATAATATTGTTATATATTGCTATAAATGGTAAATAATTAAAGAGTATATTTAAAATAAGTAATTATTTTTTAAAAGAAATCCATACAAGTAATTATCTCAAATATAAATATACAAAAATATATATACTAGTTTGTATCAAAGAATGTATTTTTATGTATATCATATGGTAATGATATACAAAAGATCTACATTTTCTTGGTTGTTATTTTGATTGTGCGATTACACCCGTAAAAAATTGCATTTGAAATGGAACGATTTTGAGCTATTAGGTAATTCTACCTCTCCCATACCCTATGTGTTGGACCGATCGATATCAGATCTTAAACTCAAAACTTTTTACTGATTACTAAGATACAATATAGATGTTTAACACTAATATTTACTTACCCAAATTTGAATTTTTGGACCTGCATAGGCTGATCTAATTGTGAAATCAGTTTAATTAGCAGGTAGAACTACCCAATAAATGTAGATTTTTACCTTTTACGTCAGATAATAAACTATCGGCAATTTTATTTCATCATTAGATATATATTTCACTCGACAAGTGCACATCAATATTCATTGACAGACGCACTTTGATCCTTAGATTTAAACGTTGTTTAATTAAAGAAAATTCTTCGCACAACGATAAAAATTATTATCGTATGATGAAAAAGATCTAAAAATAAATAAATAAATAAGGCATACCGCATGTACATAAATTAGTTCCAATTAATTAGTTATAACATTCCTTTCATATCTATAATCTACAGCTGCATCAAAATTTCCGATGTAACATCACGCAAAACTGATTTATTTTTAAATTTTAATAATCCAAAACTACTAACACGCAGAATAAAATTCTTGAATAATAATCTTTCAAGATTTGGACTACAAATTAAAAGCAGCAGCTGTCTGAAGGTGATCAACACATTTGTAATTGGAGCAATATGAAACTTCCACGATGCTGCATTAGAATTATTACATACAAACGTGGTTCCAACTTCCAATTATTGTTTTTTATATTTCATTCACTCTCCAAATTACACATTGCAATTAGGTGGGATTTTTGCTAGTAAAAATAAATAAATAAATTAGAGAACGCCACATGACTTGTGTAATGCTACAAATATATTAATTATCTAAAAGGAGAATGATTTCAACCAATTTGGATTAAACAATTTAAACTAAAGATTTAGATTCGATTATTTATTCTGATTTCTTACCTTTTAAAAAAAAAAAAAAAACCTGACAGTTGGTAAGAATACCGTTATTTGATAGTACTTAATTAAGGTATCTCAAATTCTAACTAATTAATTTTGTTCTAAACTAAAGAGACTCGTTAAAAGGAAGAAAAAAAAATGCGCCAATGAGAAAATAGAAGACTTGAACTATGTATCTTAATTAATAATTATGAAAAATAAAAAGTAAATTAAGGATAAGACTTTTATGATTAGCTGCAAGTGGATGGATTTAAATGCTACAAGCACGTATATATAAAAATCTCAAAATATTAAGAAAGAACTTTTGTAATTGAATTAGACTGCAATCCTATATTGTAGTATATATTTTTTTTTAAAAATCATATTAAAATTTAAAAGTCAACAAAATTACGATGTAAAATACTAGAATATGAGCAAACAGTAAAATGATTAATATATAGCTCCCATGAATACAGAAGGCATGCCATCAAGATCAACAATTTATTAATTATTATTATATTACTTTGTAAAAGATTTGGTTTTGATCACGAATAGTCTTTTAGGATTCCATCGAAATTAAAGAAATCTGATCCTAAACTAGAAAGAACGTAAATACAGAGTAAAATTATCAAAAATACCATTAGCATATATCTAATGTATAAGGAAAATAAACAATTAATCAACATAAATCTTAAAGTAGAAGAAAAGTAAGTATTGCAAAATATTTTCAAATATATTGTTAATATTCCCTTTCGTGAACACTTAATTGTTCTTAAATTTCTAGCCCTTCCATTACATATATATTATATTAATTAAAAATAATAATGTAAAATTTCTTTTCACACTGAAGAGAATTAAGTAGGTATGCATGCGCCTTAGGGCATGATTGAATTGACTTAGAAAAAAAGAATTAGTTTTTAAATAAATATTAAAAGTTAAATTAAATTAATTTTTAAGTTAAAAAATAAAAAGTAGAGGAAGACCTACTTTTGATTTTAAACTTATTTTAAGTCATTTGAAACTTTTTTTTAAGTCAGTTTGATTTTGCCAAACACTTCTCAACTTATTTTATGTCATTATCGATTTATTTCAATTTATTTTTATATTTGTCAAATATTTTCAGGAGTCAGAAACTGACTTAAAAGTAGGTTGAATCAACTTTAAGCCAATCTAAACACCCTCTTATATTATCGTAGAAATATAATTTATACATTCATTAACTCCTAAAAACGTAATAAAATGTTATTTATTATCACTCTTATTTTCATCTTTAATATTTAATATTGTTACTTTGAACTTTATTTCTTAACAAGAAGACATCTTCTTTTTCATAAATCCTAATAAATACTCTCAAATTAAAGTAGATCCTAAGTGAGATGGAAGGTAAATACTACAACTATTATAAAATGTTCAAAAAACTAAAAAAATTATCTTTTATAATTAACATGGATTTCAAAGTTTTAAAAATAGTTATCTATCACAAAAAAAAAATGAGGAGGAAAGGAAATATGTATTGCTATTGTAAAAGCACAGAGCGTTTTAAAGAAATATTATTTGTCTTTTAAATCTTATTCAAGCATATTTAAAATTAGATAATTTTATTATCACGCATAACACTAATGATATATGTATACACTTTATATCATAAAATTTGAATGTCTAAATGACATGCATGGTGAAATTTTATATTTTAGATATTATCGATATATTTAGTTTTAAAAAAATAAAAAGATAGTAAACAAGAATTACTGTGTTATTTAATTTTGAGAAAAGAATTTTAAATTTGATAGGGAAAGGATTGATGTGGGGATGGGTGAAGAAATAGTAGTGGATGTGGCTAGAAAAGACTTGGTGGGAGGAGTGGAGGGTGGTTAGGTAGCATATGGGATTGAGTTCCATGAAGAAAGATATGTTTATACCATTCCAATCCCTACAATTAACCAAACTATACATTTTCTGATGCTGAAATTTTATCTACCTAACCACTCCCAATACTATCAAGACAAAAATAAATAAATAAAAGCTCATACTCACGTTTGTTTTAACTTAAAAAAAAAATACTCTCTTCGTTTAAATAAGAATGTCTCTATTTCCTTTTTAATTTATTTCAAAAAGAATGTTTTCTTTCTTCTTTTAGCAATATTTTAACTTTAATTTTTCACGTGACATGTTTAAAACCATATAATTAAAGGGCGTTTTGGTACATTTGACATAACTTTAATGTAGAACCACAAAATTAAAGAATCTTCATTCTTTTCTTAAACTTCGTTCCAAGTCAAACTAGACCATTCATTTTTAAACGGAGGGAGTACTTTCCTCTGTCCTATTTTACATGACACCATTTTCTTTTTGGTCAGTCCAAAAAAAAAATGCCACATTTCCTTATATGGTAAGTATTTAAAGGTACAATTTCACTTCTTTTATCCTTGTTGGTCCCACTCAATTTTAAAAATAATACTCTAACACATTTATGAAAAGAGAGAAAAATGAGTTTATTTTTTTAAGGACAATTTGATAAACATTTTAAAATTTTCATTATTTCTTAAATTTGTATCCTGTCAAATGTTACCACATAAAATGGAAATGAGGGAATAATTTTAAGAAAGTTAAATTTTAATAACTTTTAAATTAAAAAAAAAAAGTCATTGTAAATTTATTTTAAATTGTTTTTAACTTTATCAAACACACCAACATTAGCACGTTTTTTAGGAAAAATTATATATAATGGCAAATTAATAAATCAAATTAAATGTTATAATCATACGTTAATTTAATTATACCATGTAGCAAATTGTTTGTCAATCACCTCTCTTCCTCAAACTCTAGCTTGCCACTCTCCCTCTCTCGCTCCATCTCTTGCTCTCTCTCTCACTTTTATATAAACATAAGTATATAAAATGTGTTTCTGTTTGTATAAAGCGAGAAAAATTTGTATATATACATATATTGTCGTTCCCATATCTCGCTCGTTACTCTCCCAGATCTCGCTCGTCACCCTCGCCTTTATCGTTTATACAAACAAAAAGGAAATGTACAAATTGTATTTCTATTTGTATAAAGTGAGAGAAAATTGTATATATACTTTCAACTACATATATCTTCGTCCTTTACACTTGTAATTATACAATACAAATATTTCTCTGCCCAATTTTCGTTTATCTTTCTCTCTTCCCTCGTTTTATACATACACAAATTATATAATGGATTTGTATAAAATTACTTTCTTTTGTATATGTAGAGCGAATTATACAATTGATTTTTTTGTATATGTATAGCAGATTATACATATTTATGGTTTTTATGGAGCACAATTATGCAAACTTTGTTATAACATACAAATATAAATTTTGTATTTGATATATGTAAAAGTTGCTCTTCCTTTTAAGCCAAATCTTAGGGTCTCAATCTCTCCTCTCTTTTTATCTTCGAAATTTGGGATTTTGAATTATTTTTTTATAAAATTTAATTTCAACAATTTACAAATAATTCAAAAATAAATAAATTAATTTCAACAATTTTCAATATATTTGTAGTTATGTACTAGAAAAGAAAATGACAGGACTCCGCGATTTACTCTTTCAACTACAATGCCACCTATACGCCAACAAAACATTTACAACACTACTTATAAACAATAATCCATTAAATGTCATTTATTTAATTTATGATGCAGTAGTGGAGTATATATCTTATTATTTTCCATTTTTAATTATGAAAGCTAATTCAGTGGGATATCCCATTTCTTAAATTCGTTGCTATTTTTATATTGTGATTATTATTGGAATTAATTATATTATTTGGTCCCTTGATTATTGATAAATCATGTTTTTAATCCTCATTATATTTTACAAAGCATAGTTCAACCTTTAATTACCTGAAATGTGCCCTTTTTGGTCTATGTATATATAAAAAATTTGTGTTATTTTTTGAACTATATTATGGAGTAACAATATAAATTTAATATAATACACACATAATTTAGTCATTTAAGACTTAATAGTTCCTTATACTTCTACCAATGAAAAGAATGCAATATGGAATATAAGGTTATATATCCATAATTGAATGTTTTTTAATACTTAATAAGTTGTTAAATTTTGTAAAGATTTACAATTAGAAGAGTGAAAAGTGCATATGGATTAATTGAAGTATACGTAACAATTAATTGAAGGTTAAATGTGGTAAATCTACCGGGAAGACCAATATCATAATTTGTTGATATTTGAGAGAATAAAAGTGTCATTTTCCCTATTATTTCTGAATATGAATTACACCCCACCCCACCCCACCCCCCAAACCCCCCCTTTGTAGTCTCAATGTTCTTTGTAAAAATACTAACCTCAACCCCTTTCTTTTTTTGTGAGGTTTTCGTGGTTGTCCACCTCTAACTTTCTCTCTTCTCCTAATTCTTCTTCAACTCTCTATTTTTGTACCATTTCCCCATTTTTTTCTTTCTTTCCAATTTTCATTTCTCACGTTTCCCTCTTTGGCCTCTTTTCTTGATTTCAAACTTTTTTTTTTTTTGCATGGTTGGTTTCTTGGTTATTACATTTTTATTATGTCTAGATTACTTGAAGAAAGATGATGGGCAATGCAGCAGTAAGTTGAGGAAAAGTAGTAACCCTTTCTTTTCTATCAGATTTTATCAAGAAAGGTATTCTACTCAACCCCCAACACAAAAAAAAATAAAAAAGATTCAATCTTTATATCATGCAATTTCTGTCTGTATGTTGAGAAGGGTAATTAAAGGTCAAATTTTTATTTTTGTGTTTGCATTTTTTTTTTTTTGGTTTAGGCAAAGGAATTGGTTCTTCACATTTAAGTGCTGCTGCTACTTCTATCTGTATTCTGATTCATCTCTGAGCAGAGGGTGTTTGTTGTATTGGGGTTTTACATACTCTTCTATGGGAACCAAAATGAAGGGGATCTACAAATACATTTCTAATATTTTTGGTAATTCCCTTTTTTCCCTTTAGCCCCATATCCCTATTTCAGTTTTTGAGTTTATTTTTTGATTGTGATTACTTACAGTTGTGAAGGAGAGGGAGATAGAAATTGGATTTCCAACTGATGTTAAGCATGTGGCACATATTGGTTGGGATGGACAATCAGGCAATGCACCTAGTTGGGTATGTTTTTAGTTTCTTTGGTCCACATATTTGTATTTGCCCTTTTCTCAATTCATCATTTTATTTTCATATACCTAATACTTTTGTTTGTTTGTTTGGTTCTTTTTGGAACTTTATAGATGAATGAATTCAAGACTGGGCCTGATTTTGCAGCAACTTCTATTGGTAATTCTGGTTCTGCACATTCTCCATGGGCATCACAAGGTTAATATTTTGCCTCTAAAAAACTCTCCTTTTCCCTCTTGTGTGCTCCTTTCACTACCAACTGTCATGTGACAAGCCAAGAATAATGACTAAAGATGTGTTGCATATTATTGAATAGTTGGAATCATTTGGAATGAATCAAGAAAACAAAGCAAGTGTCTGATATGTTGCTTTAAAACATGTGCAGTGTCTGTAATCAGACAATGTGTCAATGGCTGTAGGGTTTTGTCACGGGTTGAGATGTTGATTGAAATATGATAAACTTGTCCTATGTTTTGTACAAATGTATAGAAAAATCTGTTAAAATGGACAGGACAATTCTTTTATTTGTTTTATAGTTTTCGTCTTGTTTTGTTTTTCTTTGAAGGGTGTGTATCTTCTAGGAGAATTCAAATTTACATTTTTAAATGCATGAGATTTCCGTATGACATATTCTCAAGTGTTATTTGAAATGAACCAAAAATAAGGTTGAAATGAAATGTGACTGCAGTTTGTGTTTGTAATCCAAATTATATTAGGTAAATCTGAGTTGGTGCAAAAAGTTAAAGCTTGTGAAAATGAATTTACATAGGGCTAAAGTCCTCAATCCAAAGGGACCCAAAGATTCTTTGCCTCAAACCAGGGAAAGCTTTGGACTTATCTGTCACAGAAAGGTCTTTAACTTGGCACCAGAAAGGGACAGTTTTTGATGTGCTTTTCTAAAATTAATCTTGGCTGTTAGGCAAATATTGTCTAGTACCAATGACACTAATATAGTAATTTCATAACATCTAGATTACCAAAGAATCTTCTGTGTAAAGGTTAGAAAGGAATATATATCTTGTAAATTATTCTTTGAGTCGGAATCATTCAATTGTTCTAGCATTTCACTCAATTAAGTTTTATCTTAGTTCTCTTTGAAGCTAAGCTAATCGAAGTTTCATAAAATATTCTGTGTTTGTCTCTTGGATAAGAAAGCAAGCAACTAGTGTGACAAAGATTTACGGCTCAAGCCTTTAGATACCATTATGCATTATCACTTATTTTGACTAGTGACGTTCAGCATAAAAAATGTTCAGGGGAGTGCAAGTTTCTTGTTTTTTCTTGAATGATATTTGGTTGCATTGCTCTCAGTTTATATATTTGAGTGGGACCTATTTTCAAAATCTTTTGATATTCTACTTGAAGTGGTTCATGAATTGAATATTTAAGTTTCATGTAATGTACTGATATTTCTAATGCCAACTTTGGAACTTCTTGATATGAGTTGATTCACAAACAAGCTGCAAGTTTGTCATACAAGATGTATCGATCCTGATTTTCTGTAGATACTTACTTTATGGTTCTTATCCATCTTTTTGACAGATTACACAGAGTCAATGAGACAGCAACAATCATCTGATCTTTACAGGGACGTAACACCTACAGTGGGTCCTAAGAAACAAAAGCGGAGGAAGGCCAAGTCGACATCCTCTCCCAGGTCTGCTTCATCATCCTCGTCAAGATCATCACGAGCAGAAAAATCCAAGACTAAATTTGTCGAAGGCAATGCTAAACCACTTAACATAGAGGTGGCTTAATGGTACAAACTTGCAGCTTAAATTGCTGAGAATTCTGTCATTGCTTAGCTATTGAAGTTGTTCATAGTCCTCATGGAAGTATCTATCCACGAGAAAGATGAGGACGGTATAGAAACTTGAGTAGATGTAGAGAGTGTTACACTGCAAATGTGATAAAACTAATATGGAAGAAACCTAAAGAAGTAGTAGGAGGACTTAGAGATGTGAAAACACAAGGTGAAAAACTTAAAAAAAAATTCAAAACCAGGACAATGTTTTGGGAGAATTATAAATTCTTTTCCTTTATTTCTTCTATTTATTTTTCTCTTAGTTTTATGGTTCCTCTTCTTGGAACTACAACGAGGAAGGATCGTGTAAAGAGTTGAATCGTTTAGTCTATTGGTTGAAGATTGTACTAATGCTAATTATTTGATTTGAACAATCTCCAGGGATTCTCTCATACTCCTTGTTTTCCTCAGTTTCATTATATGTAGATATTGGTATTCTTTTTTGTGTATAAGGTATTGTTACTGTTTGGAATTCAATGTCTCCTTGCACTTCATGTCCCTAACAATATGGCCTGTTATTTATGTTTCTTTTATCGAAAACTTGAGCTGGAAAAGGGGTAATAAAACCATGATTTTTGGACATTGATTCAAAATTTATTATTTCATGAATTCAATAACAACAGAATCAATGCTGCTAAAGGATCTAAGGGCAAAATGGTCAAGTAATTTATAACCAAAATTCCCTACAACAGAACATAATTATTGAAAAATAAAAAGTAAAAAAGATTGAATAACCGTTGGTAGTTTGGTCCCCGCCATTTCAGTCGTAGCTTACATGGAGGAAATAATTTTCATCTGAATTCTGACTAAGTCTTCACTTAATTCAAGATTATCATACCAAATGTCTTCTTTTTTTCACCAAATCTTGAAATCCAATTGACACTTTATAAAATTTGTAGAAAATAATGAAGATGTTCTCAAAATCCATGATCTTTTACATACTCTTGTTTTCTGTCAATATTAAGGCACAGGATTATGATGGTAAATTACCACCTGCAGAAAATAATTGCAATGGTATTTTTTTATCCTATGTATTCATCTCTAGGACGAAAGAGCTTCCACATGTAAAAAATGCAACTGCACAAGCTTGGGCCTTTAAGGCTACAGCAACAGTACTTAATGCAGGCATATATGAGCTCAAGAACTGGAAAATCTTCATCGGGTTTCAAAATCGCGAGCTTTTAGTCTCAGCTAGTAATGCTGTTTTATTAAGTGGTGATGATTTTCCAGCTCCTGTTGGAAATGGAACTTACCTAGCTGGCTATCCTCAGACAGATTTGAAAACTTCGATTGATACTGCTGGTGATGTTAAGAAGATCCAAGCAGAGATTGAGTTAACAGGTACACAATTTGGAATCAAGCCACCAGGTTATCCCATGCCTAAAACTATTAAACTTTTCAATGATGGATACAAATGTCCAGCAGTAAAACGCAAAGGTAAGTGTGTAAATCAGCTACATTTTTGTCGCGTATCTTGATTGAATTCTGAATCTTTGTTTTCGTTTATTGTGTGACAGCAACAAAAATGCATGTCTGCTGCTTGAAAGATCCAAAATTTAAGGTTAAAAATTTCACAACCAAGTTTTTCCCACGGCAAAATGGTGATCTTTTGATCTCTTATGATGTTATGCAAGCCTATACGAATAACTATCAAGCACAAGTGACCATACAAAATAGTAATCCTCTGGGACGCCTTGATCAGTGGAATTTAACTTGGGAATGGATGAGAGGGGAGTTCATATACTCGATGAGGGGTGCATACACTCGCAAGAAAGACTATTCGAATTGTGTCTATGGTGCTGCAGGACAGTACTATAAAGACTTTGATTTTTCTAAAGTTTTGAACTGTGAAAAGAAGCCTACCATAGCTGATTTGCCTCGAGAAAGAGCTCAAGATAAAGATGTAGGTATGTTGCCATTCTGCTGCAGGAATGGCAGCATCATGCCCACTGTAATGGATGCAACCAACTCAAAGTCTGTGTTTCAATTACAAGTCTATAAGCTTCCACCAGATTTGAATCTAACAGCTCTTTACCCTCCCGAAAGATGGAAAATAGTAGGTCTTCTTAATCCGGATTATAAATGTGGACAAGCCTTAAGAGTAGATGACGCACAATTCTTGGATCCAACTGGACTTCATGCTACTGTAACAGCTATTGCAAGTTGGCAAATAGTCTGCAATATCACAAAGCCAAAAGATAAAGCGAATCGGTGCTGTGTTTCATACAGTGCCTATTACAATGATTCTGCAATCCCCTGCAACACTTGTGCATGTGGTTGTGACAATTCTGCCAAATGCAGTCAACATGCACCAGGACTGCTTCTTCCTCCAGAAGCACTTCTGGTGCCATTCGCAAACAGAAGAGAGAAATCCTTGTATTGGGCTAAACTAAAGCACTATCGTGTCCCTAAGCAGTTACCTTGTGGCGACAACTGTGGGGTTACCATAAACTGGCATATTGATTCAAACTACAAATCAGGATGGACTGCTCGGATTACTCTATTCAATTGGGGAGCACTTAATTTCGTGGACTGGTTCGTTGGCATCCAGTTCAAGAAAACAGGTTCAGGCTTTGCACAAGCTTTTTCTTTCAATGGAACTTTGCTTCGAAACATTAATGACACAATTTTCTTGAAAGGACTACCTGGTTTAAATTACTTGATGGCAGAAGTTGATGGACCAAAACCTGGAGACCCTAGAGTACCCGGAAAGCAACAATCTGTCCTTAGATTTAATAAGAAACACTTAAAAGGTATTGATATATTAAAGGGGGATGGATTTCCAACAAAGTTGCTATTCAATGGAGAAGAATGTGCACTTCCCACACATCTTTTAGCAGCAGATGGAAGAAAATGGCATGCAAAATCTTGGGTAATCGCGATGATCACATTGTTAACCTTCTTGCTGATGCTAAAAGACCTGCAATGATTGAAAGGTGATGATGTTTTTGGCTTGTACATTTCAAGTAAATGGAAGGAAATTCTCAAGTGAAACATATAGTTGACACTCTGCCAGGGGAAGTTTCCGTTACTAACCTCACATTAGTATAGCACCATCTCCAGATATGATTAATGGATTGATATTCTCAGCATTAAACACACATGAATCGCGTTTTGCAGAATGATTCTTCTGGCTGCGCGCTGCAAATTAATGCACATTGAAGCTCATTAAAGCACCAAAAGACTGCAAAACAAAACAAAAAAAAAAGAGTGGTTTCATCCAAGAACATGGTCTTATTTGTACCAAATTTGAAGGATCATAAGCAGGGATATGGCTTTCTTGGTACCCTTAAAAGTGAAAGTATGCAGTTTGTAAGATAAGCTCCATTGATCATGTGCATTTTCCAGATTGTGTGAACAATACTTTCTATTTCATGGCAAAGGGAAAACTCTTTAGGATTACAATTGTTGTGTTGTTGATCTCGTGGCGGTGTTTTATGCTTTTAGATAGACACAATGGCCAGGGAAAACCTTACCCGCGCCTAGTGTTTGCACCAGACACATGTATCTTACATATAACCTTAACTTTATCATATGTGATACGTATTTGCACTTTAAATTTGTGATTTCTATGATTAATTGTCTGATTTGGTGCAAACAGTGAAGGTGGATAAGTCTATTTATTTTGAACAAGTTGTATTGTTGCACTAGTAAATTTGTTATACATGGAAACAAGAGCACAAAGAAGATGTAGATTAAAAGTTTCTAATTAATGTTATCATCTCACCCCATTAGTATTACAACGACAAAGCAGAAACAGAGAGCCAAAGATCAGAACACAGCTGAAGAGCTTTTTAACACAATCTATATGTTAAATCATCAATCAAATTAGTATTAAAAACCACAAAAACATTCAAAAGAATAGTATAATTACTTGGTTCATCATCAATCAAAATAAGTACGTATTAAAAAAAAAAAAAAGAAGCAAAAGAATAATTGTTTGAATGCAGTTATAGAATTTGAAGAATTAGTCATATCATATTTCAATGCAGAAATCGAGATCATTGAGACAAGTCAAACTTTTTTTTAAAAAAATAATTTGTTAATTGGACTTTTGTAATTATCAGAAAAAGCTATATCTGAAAAATTTCATAGTAACAAATAAGTGTTATGACACTCGCACTTCAAATATTCTAACAAGACATAATTTATTTATTTTATTTAATATCCTTTACTTTATCTTTTGATATTCTATTTTTTCTTTGTAATAGTGTAAGCTTATTTTTCATTTGTTGGAGCATAGCATTATCAAATAATGAGAAATAATACAATTTATTTAAATATTATATTTATCAAAATAATATACTTACATAATATATCATGAAACTATATGGAATAGTCACCCAAACAAGTTGTAAGTCAATATGTAACAACCCTAACATGCATGGTAGGCATTGGCTTTTATATAATAGTTGTAGTGCATGATGTATACATATATTATAACACCACAAACTGATTTTTCTGTCTATAATAATATAAAAATAAAAATTATGAACTAGAAGCACAAGATGTATGCGCCCTATTGCACATACCTTCATGTCAGGAAATCTTTCCGAGAATATATTTTTTAATCAGCAAGTTGGATAAAAAATTACCATTATTAAAAAAAATATTTGTCATATTTTAGGGTATGATTAGCATGGAGGAAAAATATTTTCCAATTTTTTTTGACGTGTTTACGGGATGATTTAAATATTTTTCTAAAAAGATAAGTTTTTTGCAAATAAGGAAAATTATTTGTTTGGTAAAACTAAAAAAAATAAGTTTCATAAATAGACTTCCAAGCTCGAAAGGATTGCTTCCTTTCCGCTCTAAATGACTCGTAACTCCACCCCTTGACCATCTCACCTCGACATTTTTTCTTTCTTTCTTGAAGGTGATTTTAAAACAAAACTGATTTTAATGCCACATTTTCAAACTCAAAATGGGGGGAACTTTAATTTGAAGGTGACTTGCATACATTTCTCCGTTGAACATGTGTTGATAGACATCTACTACAACTAATTATTTTAATGTATTCTGTCATTAAACTTCATTATAACATTTATTAGCCACCATATATATAGCTATTCTTATCTAACAATGTTTCTTTCACACACAATTAATACAAAGTAATAAAGAGAATTGGACACCAATTAATCCTGAGGCTACCTAATCAGTACTTGAACTCATACATGATGGTCTTTGTTGCGTTTTCGTAACCTTCTAGTCACTTACCTCCGTTTACTTTTATTTGTCATGTTTGATTCATTTACTAGAAACCAATTTAGCTAATTGTTTAAATTAAATTGAGATATTGTAAAACGATAAAGAAAAATATCACAAATCGCAATTAGTATCCAAATTTATACACGCGCACAAACGGTTTATACCTTCATTTTTTTAGTTGCATGTACAGTTAATTTTGGCTATTTTTTCTATGTAAAATTCATTTGTGATAATGATACCAAACAAATATAATAATGATAATACTGACGCTTAGGTTAATAAGCTTTTATAGCACGTACCGTTCTAGATATGGAAATTTAATATTTGGAGAGCATTAAAATCTAAGCTATATATATATATATATATTTATATATATTGCAGCATAAGTAGAGTATGGTCCAATTTCAGTTATGATGATATATTCGTTGCATTAATGCATTGAGAAACTCCTGCAAAAAATTGTTTGCTCAGTAATCGTAAACTTTATTATTATTAATACGAACTAAATTCATATATTTGGAAACACGTGATATTATTTCATACTGACCTATTCAAACAAGTCCTTATTTGGTAAAAACTCATAGCTATTCTAGCAATTAGTCAACCAAGAATGAGATATATTTTCTCAAAGTCTCAATTTACATGGCCTAGTCAACATTTTGATATTCAATTTTAAACGTATATAGTAAATTTAGAGATAAATGGTTTTATTTTTTCGAAATAATATTCACATATATATACATATATGTATTTGTTAGGAAGATTTTATAAGAGTTAGTAAGTTCCATCTTAAAATAGGCATGCATGTAAAAATTCGAGATGATTATTATTTGGATCAGTTCAAGTAGTACACTAGCTAACTACTTGAAAGGTTCCCAATATACTCATAATTTCTTCTGTGTCTATATCTGCATAAGAAAATAACGTGACTCTGCCACATTTCTGGTAAACAAATCATGATATTATATATATATATATAAATAATTACTCTTAGATGGTATGTACATATTTTTCTGTCCGTCTGCATAAGAGACAAACTGGGTAGGAGTACTAAAAACAATCTCCGGTGTGTCCATCAAGAAATTACACTTTCCGTAAAATCTCTCTAAATTAATATTTGGTAAATTAATAATCTCTCTAAAATATTTTTTTTCTTTGATTCTGATTTGGATCAATAGAGAAAATCATCAATTTCGATAAGATTCAGAAGATTCCTATATAAATATATGGTCTCATTAATATCATAAGTTAATAATTCTTTAAAAATACAAATATATCTAAGACGATTTAGTGAAATATGATTCTATTATGTTCTGGCTTTTGTTAAAATTTAAATCTAGTTAAAGTTTATCTCTAACTTTTCTTATTGCATCCAAGCTCCGGTTTTATCATTTCGAATTGCACCATAAAATTGTGAAGAGTTTTAAATGTGATAAGTTTCCATTCGCGTAACTGGTTCCAAAGGTCATCTTCAACTTCTACATCGACATTGCTTTTTCCGGTGGTATCCACAATTTCTTCTATGCTCTAGACCTCTGAACATATATCACTTTCACCCGGATAATCCAACAGGTTATTGCCATCTATTTTACTGTGGTAACCAAGATTATTAATCATAACTTCAAGTTCATGAATGACGTTTTCACAAGTTCATTCAATTTCTCTAAAATTGCATCCTTCGAACGAATTTTACAATGTCAAAAATAATTTGTTATTGTGTTGAACATTTTATGTCCAAACAGGGAGTGCAAAATTGATAGCATCCAAAACATTGATCTTAGTTGAATTAGTTTGTCCCACTTCATAGCCTTCTATATCCTACGATAAAATTTGTTCAATAATACATCTTGAAAACTCTTATTATCACAACATCACAAGGTTTATATTAGTAAGATACAATGATTTTGATGTATTCGTTGTACTTTATATATAATATTTTTATGTGAAATCAATAAATATGATAGATAAATTAGTAAGATTCAATAATTTTAATGCAATCAAAATTAATCTTCACCAAATTTCAAATCTTTTTTTTAAATTATTTTAAATTAATAAATATTAATTTATCGACTAATAATATATCTATATCCATTACTGATCAGAAAGACACTAAATTCTCCTTTAGGTACTTCAATTGTGGTATAGCTAGGTAGAAGGAGCTGGTATAAAAAAAACCTTATGTGTAAGGTTCGAAATGGAAAATTGAGATAAAATAATGAAATTTTATGATCCCACCTATATTAATTTATAGATATTTAACTATAATTCAACTTGCACAGTAAAAAATGTTTTGATCAAACAATCGATTCCGGAGTTGAATTGATGGAAGAGATGGGGAGAGAACAAGTTCATGAATTAATTCTCTTGTATTACTGCATTTCATCCCCCACATAACAATCATAATCATGATTTGCAGCACAGAATATTTGAATTAGAACCTGAATGTGTTAGGGGCATAGACGTAGATCATTAAAACTACAATAATATTAATAATGATGGTTGAAGTTTGTCGTGATTATCTCATCTGAAAGATTAAGCTGTTAGAGAGAGCACATTTTTATTATTTAATTTATTTGTTCTGATATTATATTGAAATGTGTGACCACTTATCTAAAAACTTAAATTGTTAGAAATATCACACTTTTATTATTTGATTATATTCTCAGCAGTGATTAACAAATTTGAGCATTGATATAGCTTGAGAACTTCCTCTGGGCTAATCTTGTAAATCACCCAATAGGAAATTAGATTTAAAATGAGTAATTTGAAATTTTTGAATTGCTTACATTATGAACAAACCTTCAAGCCAAAAGTCGAAACTTGTAAATTAACATAAATAAAGCAAGATTTGAAATTCAAGTTCATCCACTTCCAAGACATTCTTGTTACTCACCCTCGAGGAAATTACACTCAATGATCTTATAAACAGGCAATTTTAAATTTTTGACCCACTCTAATTTCGTAGATAAACGTTAAATTAAAAGTCAAACTTGTTAATCTTATAATTATATATGCCCATGATGTAAGCGAAATCAAAAGTTCATAATCCTATATCCACCTTAAAAATTATTCTTATAATCATATATACTATGTATTATAAAATAAAAAATTACAAACCATGTGGGGTGTAGCCCAATTGAAGAGCTATACGTACCTTCATCCAAGTTGGGTAGGGATGTTCAAATGTCACTATATCGATCTCCCTAAATCCCCCATAAATAGATGTAGAGACCCACTCCATGTCTCAATATCAAATTATGATTCTCCCTATTAATTTTTATTAATCTAATGTTAATTTGGCAGATGTTCTTTTAATGAGCAATATATAGAATGTTAATTTTTACTATATCAAGCTTTAAAGATTGTAATTTAATATTTTGTAAAATGTATTGGAAAGTGAGTGTATAATTAATAATAAGTGTAAATTAGTAATTAAATAATAAATTTTTAAAAAATTTAACGAATAAAAATGAATAACTATTTTTAATACAGTAGATCAGTATAAAAGTATCATTTTCTCGGCGGAGAGATAGCGAGATGCCAACGAAATTTTCGTCGTTATCCTTGAAAAGAAGCAGCAACTATTTACAATTGGGACCATTAAGATAAATACTGATCGCTACTTTTCAAATTTGATATACTACAATTATAGGGGATTCACAATTTCACATCTGAGTATTGCATTTATAGAAATATACTGTATTATTTTTTTCAAAATTTAACATAGATGCTCTATTAAAATGGGTAATAAATATTATTTTTCTAAATTTAATGTTAACATAATTATGTGAAGAGAAGTAATAAATATGGTACGTTGTGTCTAACTAAACCGTAGCCAATAATTAAATAATGATTATCCAAAGCTATATATATTAGGAGACAACCTGAATTTATTCCTTTAATTAATGTGAGAGTAAACTAAACTTCTAAAACATTAGCAAATATATTATTGGGCAGACCAGAAGTAAATATTGTTCTAAGTACCTCTATTAATTTATAGGAATAATAGGCTTTTAACTCCACCTCAAAAAGTAATATATAATGAGGTCTAAATTATTCAAAATCATATAGAAAATAATACTGATTAGGAGTGTGACATTATATGTAAGATTCTCATATAGATACAACTATGATTTTGTTAGAGCTTTCTAAAATAAAATAAAAAAGAATCAATGATTAGGGAAGAAGAAATGATTAGTTATTGTTGTCAACCAACTGAATTATTAATACGAGAAAAAAATGCCATTATGCTGTAGGTACAACAATATTAGCAAGTACTTACTACTATTAGTAATTATTGGTGCTCAACAGAAAATAAAATTTACAAGAATAAAATGATTTGCTAAAATTAATGTTTTTATGTGTTGATGGTATATAACTGTATATACTGTTAGCCGGTAGGCAATAGATCCAGCTTATAATAATATAATAAAATAATATATGTCTTTTCTTAAAGAGTAATTAATTAAAAAAAGTTATGATGGAATGTAGTCTATTTAATATTGTGTTTGACAATATATCATCATATATTTTAAAGGATATGGTAAGAATCAAACTGATAAAACTAATCGAATCGAAACTGAAGTGACGAAAGTTCGGTTAATTGGTTTGATTTGATTTTAAATTTGAAAATTCAATTAATTATTTTGGTCTTAATACATGGTTAACTTTATAAATTTGTCATCAGATTTTATTTTAGACATTTAAATTATAAGTTGTTTTAATTGATCACTTGAAAACATAATAAAATGATACTATATTATGCACATTAGGTTCAAATTATTCTCAACTTCAATTATATAGGTAAATTAAACACTTAAAATATATTACCTTCTTTAATCATACGCATTAGCAAGGACGATTCAACGTAATTGGAGGCCGCCTAAAGTAAAATTATTCTCAACTTTAATTATGTCGATAAATTAATCACTTAAAATATATTACCTCCTTTAATCATACGCATTAACAAGGGAGCTTCAACGTAATTGGAGGCCTAAAGCAAAATTTCAATTTGAAACCTAAAATATAAACAAACTTCGTATACGGATTTATTCAAAGTTATTTTTCTTACACTATTTAGATGAAAATTATTAGTATGTAATGTTATTTTCGCTTATTGATTTTATATAAGATTTAACCAACTCATTATTGAAAAATATTTTTTCGTAAGGTAATTATTAATTAATATATGAATTGTTAACATAATTTTATAAGTAAATTTGGCAAATATTATATAAAGATTAAAATTTTATTATTATGAATGAAACACAAGTATTATGTGGTAGATAAAACTTATATGATCCTCCATTTATTTTTTGATAAGTAGTTAACTGGGTCCATTTCAAAAAAAATGGTTCAAACTTCTTTTCCCTCTCTTCCTTTTGTGACGTTTTTCCCTCCTTCTCTCTTACTTTTTATTTTTTATTTGATTTCTTTTTCGATTATTGTTTCAAATTTGTATTTTCATATTTTAATAATTTTATTCATAATTAGTAAGAAAAATATTCATCACACTTATATAAATACGTAATCATTCTTTCAATTTATATGATGTTTTTTTCCTGATATTCAAGTCCGGTGAAATTTAATAAATATTTTATTCATTTACTTTTCTTACATGTCTCTTAGAAAATGATAAATAAAAAGATAATTTTATTAATTTATACCTTAAAAGATTTCTTTCGACTTTACAAATTTTTATTTATACTTTTGATAAAAAATAATTGTTAGAATTAAAGAAACTATTTATATCTTGAATTTGCATACAAAAAATTAAATACAAACAACTATATATTAAAATATGAATAAACAACAAAAAAAAATAGAAAAAAATTAGTATAGTAAAATAAAAACTTATACAACATAAAAAATTCAAATCAAAATACCACATAAAAAAGAAAAAACAGAAACTAATTAGATTAGTTAAAGACATTTCAAATGAGAACAAAAAATATATTGAAATAAATGTAAAACAAAAAGTAATTAAAGAAACACATAAATTAATTAGATTAGTTAAGAAAAAAAACATTTTAAAAAATAAAAAAAATATATATTGAAATAAGTGCAAAACTTAAAAAAACACAAACTAATTAGATTAGTTAAGAAAAGACGTGTTAAAAAAATAAAAATAAAAAATATGTTGAAATAAGTGTAAAACAAAAAAAAAATAAAACATAAACTAATTAGATTGGTTAAAAAAATATTTTAAACAAATAAAAATAAAAACATATTGAAATAAGTAGGGGAAAAAAAGCCAAAAGGACTTGAAAGATGTCACTTGTCACTTGGCAGATGGATCCCATCCCATTTATTAATTAAATAATGCCTCATACAGTTATAATTTTACATACTTCATACAAAATAAAAATTTCATCAACTGAATTTTTATGTCTCAACAAATTGAATATTTTATTATAACTGAATAAAAATTTATATCGCCGACCAACTGAATTTTTAATACTGAAAAAAAATGCCATTATATTGTAGAGAATAATAGTATTAGCAAGTAATTACTACTATTAGTCATTATTGATGCTCCACAAAAAAATTTTAAAGAATAAAATTATTTGCGAAATCAATGTTTTTATTTATTAATGATACATAACTAGAGGTGTCAAATGGCAGGTTGAGTTGAAATTGAAAATATTAAAATGGGTTGTATAAAAATAGGGTTAGGTCTTGACCCGCTCAATTTTACTTTAAACTCAAATGGGTTGGACTCAAATGAGCTAAAAACGGATTGGATCTTGACCCGTCCAATTTGACCGGATTAATCTCAATAATTTAACATATTGATATTTAACTTATATTATCACAGTTTCAATTTTTGCTCAAGAATATTTTGTTAAAAAAGTAACAAATTGATAGATAAATCTTTAAAAATGTTAAATAGATAATAATTCATACCTTCCGTATAGAAACATATCTTAGTAAAAAGTTTTGAAACGGGTTGAAATTGAAATTGAACTGGGCTCAATTGAAATTCTTTTCAAATGGGTTATGTCTGAATGAGTTGAAATTGAACCCGATTCAAATTATCTTGAGCCCTACCCTTAAACTTTTGAGCGATTTATACAGATTACCTATCTTTGAATTCACTTTTGACACCCCCATATTTAACTATATATATTGTTACTCGATGGGAAATATGTCCAGCTTATAATAATATAATAAAGTAATATATGTCCTTTCCTTAAAGAGTAATTAATTAAAAAATGTTATGATGGAACGTAGTCTATTTTAATGTGTTTACCAATATATCATCATATATTTTAAAGGATATTGTAAAAAATCAAATTCATAAAACAAACCAAACCGAAATTGTAGTGATGAAAGTTCGATTAATTGATTTGATTTGATTTTAAATTTTAAAAAATACATGAATACTACAAAAGCTATAATTTCAAAAGCTTAAAAAAAGAAAAATACTCAACAGAAATATATAATAAAATAATAAAGCAAAAGAAACTATGATGATATAAAATTGAAGAATAAGATACTCCAAATTACAACCATGTTCTCCCGTAATTTGACCACCTACTTATGTTTTACCTAATTATAAACTTTCATATTCTCTTTTAATTAGAATCATGCCTTGATGAACTCAAGATATGTTATATCAAATAATTCAAGCGTATAAAAATATTTTTGATTTTCTATTTGAAAGTAACAAATAATATCATTTGTTGACGAGAATATGCAAATTGTTGTATTAACTAGAAAAGTTTTTCAAAGCTTAATAGTCACAATATCGATGTTTTAACAATATTAACTAAATAATTTGACATATGATTTTTGTAAAAACGGTTAGATGAGCAGAACGGTCAGATAAGTCCCAGACATTGAACGTTAAACATTTTAAAAATATACTAATGGTAAAGGCATAAGTGTCACAAAATTAAGTCATGTAAGTCTCAAAAGAATTTTGACATTATCCCTAAAATGTAAAAATGGTTAAAGCATAAGAGTCACATGTAAGTTTTAGGGTGTTTTTGACATTATTTTGTCCCAGGCAAGCACCCAAACTGCATTTGAAAATATTATTACAAAAGAAATGAAATTTGAGTTTAGCTCGATTAAAAAAAATAATATAGGAGGGAATTAATTTGTCCAAAAATTTTATAAGGACATCATCCATCCTGTTAGCCATAAATGTGACTCTTTAACATGCATATCTATTTTCCTTCTTTTAACTTGTTAACATCAATTATGATGATCCTCAAACTAGATCTCATAATCAATAATATTGTCACAAGTTAAATCACTTACTCTTTAAATCTAAACTTCCCTTCTTTTAATTTGTTACTACCGAAATAAATCTAATTATCAATTGTTGATGATCCTACTCAAACTAGATTTCTTAATCAATAATATTGTTATAAGTTAATCACTTACTTCCTTAATTTTATCTACTCTCCTTCTAATTTGTTGCCATTAAATAATTATGATATGAATTTACAATGATCCTACTCAAACTATATACAATACTTTTAAGCTAATCACTTACTTTACTTAATCTAGATTCCTTCTTAAATTTGTTACCATCAAATAATCTGATTAATCAGAATTTATAATGATACTACTCAAACTAAATTTCATTATCCATACAATATTCTTAATTTACTCAATTACTCTCGGTATATCTAGTTTTCTTCTTTTAAGTTTATTACCATCAAATAATTCTGAGTTAGAATTCATAATGATCCTAATACTTAAACTAAATATCATAATATATATAATATTGTTAAGTCAATCCATTAGGGGCCGTTTGGTTATGATATAAGAGAACATGTTATTCATGTATAAAATATTGTATTAGTTTTACTATGTTTGGTAAAAAAAAATTATTAGGTTGAAAAGTCAACATGACTTATACCATGTTTGGTTGATAAGTTCTAAATATTGTATAATAGTTATTCATGTATTAATTTTATATTGTGTTTGGTTGTTTTTTTTTGTAATCCTACTTAATTAATACATACATAACTTATGAGGGAATCTATGTATAAGTTATACATGATAGAAGGTGGAATTAGTTACGTGGATATTAGTAATTATACATGTATTAGAAAGATAAATTACACATTTATCCCTATTAATTTATTTTTAATTTTTTTTGTTGAAAACTTTACATAACTATTCTATTTTCTCACCTATTTCGTTTCTTTTTTTTTATATACAAACAACTTTTTATTTATTTTCATTTAATTATTAATATTACGAATAGGAATATATAATTTTGATAGCACATATGTTAATTATATATTTGCATTATATATTATATATTACATATTTAATTATCATGTATTAATTTTTATTTAGAAAGTGAATTTATATAATATTTATGAATTTGGTATACTAAAACTAGGGGTGTACAAACCGAATCATTAAGTCAAAAATCGAATCGACGAATCAAATCAAATCGGGAAAAAAACCGACTTATGGTTTGGCGATTGAAAAAAAAACCGACCACTCTTGATTCGGTGTGGTATTAGAAAAAAAAGAATCAAACAGAACTCAAACCAACGCCCCCCACCCCCCTACCCACCCCACACACAATTTATTTTATTATAGATAAAAAAATATTATCTACATATAATCTACTTTGGTAATATGTATTTTTTGTTAATTTATGATTTTCAATTTTATATATTTTATTTCAAATTTAGATTTGTAAAATTTTGTATATATACATATATATAATTTATTTTATTTATAGCTTAAAAATATTATTTATAATGTACTTTGCTTGGACTTGTAAAAATTGTAAATATTTTGTTTTGCGTTAAGATCCGAAGTTATAATTATATTGTTATAGTTTTCAAATTCGAAGTTAACAATTCACTTTGTAAATATTTTTCGTATTCATTTTGCATCTAACCTTTAATCTTATTAGTTTATGTGGATATTTCAAAAAAAAATATTTTATACTCGTGTGAATTTGACAGTCTTTTCAAAAATTTCTATTCACTTAAAAACTTTTAAGTTTAGTTTATCACATAGATAAGTGAAAAAATGTTTATCGCTTTTTCAAATACGGTATAGTTGTAAAAAATCGAAAAATCAAAAAAACCCGAAGAAATCGACTAAAACCGAAATCGAAAAATCCAACTTTATATGGTTTGATTTGATTTTTAGATTTGATAAACTGATTTAATTGGTTTAGATTTTTTAAAATAAAAAATTAAACCGAACCGGCCTATGTACACCCCTAACTAAAACTATAGAAATAACATATGCATCATATTGATAGTAATTTACATTTTATAAAATAGGATAGTGTAATGTACTTGAAATATATTAATAATATTTTATTTTTATAAGCTTTAAACATTAAAAACAGAATTCCTAGATAAATATAGAGAAAATTTCTTTTTTAAGGGAGAATTTATATTACTTGCTTACTTATTTTATTTGTAAATAATACATATTGATTTATATTAAAATTCATATTCAATAGTTAATTGTTTATGTAATGTATCTCTACATAACTAAATAATACCTACATAACTAAATCTTATAATTAATACCCGTAAACTAAACATATATAATTAATACATATATAACTAAACCCTGCATAACTAATGCCTAACATAACTAACCCCTGCATAACTAATACATACATAACTCTAACCAATAACCAAACGTCCTTACTCTCCGTATATTCAGTTTCCTGCTTTAAATTAGTTGCCATCAAACAGTTCTAAGTATGAATTTGTGATCTACTCATGATCTTAATACTCAACCTACTCTCCTCCTTTTAATTTATAATGATCATATTCTGAACTAAATTTCATAATCAACACACTATTATTAAGTTAATCAATTACTCTCCTTAATAGTAGTTTCCTTCTTTAAATTAGTTGCCATCAAATAATTTCAATTATGAATTTGTAATATACTCATGATCCTAATACTCAATCTACTTTCCTCCTCCTAATTTATAATGATCCTAGTCAAGCTAGATTTCATAATCAATACACTATTATTAAGTTAATCAATACTTTACTTATATCTTGTTTAAATTTGTTGCCATCAAATACTTCTTGAGAAAGAATTTGTGATGATCCTACTCAAATTACTTGCCCTCTTTTAATCTACAATGATCCTACTCAAATTAAATTAAAACATACTATAAATAGGAGTATTAGATTGAAGTCATAATTAAGTTGTTTCTACCATATTCCCTATATTAGAAAATTTAAACATCAAAGATGAGTTGCTGCCAACTTCTCATTTTCTCTCTCAACAATAGCATTAACACCTCCCATTAATGCTATTTCTTCCTCTCAATAACCTCTGCTATAATAATAACTCCCTTCATCTTCTCCACCTGTTCCCTATAATCCCTCTTTTTTCCCTCTTCTCCATAGCTCCTTTAATTCTCTTCACAATAAACTTTTTTGAACACACACACACAAAAAAATTTCAGACTCCAAAAAGTTTGACTAGATCCGGATTAATTTTCTACACTTGTTGTTTTTTTAATCCAAAGGCTTCATAGATAGTAAGTTTACTGTTCCATCATTCTCTTACTTGTTTTCTTTTTTTTTTTCCTCTCTTGAATTGTTTGCTCAGATGAACATCCTTCGTCAGAAAATTATGCAGTAAGATAAGTTATGTTTTTTCATATGTGTTTAGAGACTTGTATAGAAGTGAAGTTTGGACTTTACCAGATATTAGTTGTCACTATATATATGTTTTACCCATGTTTGAAAAAGGAAAAGAAAAAAGAGAAGACCTTGTGTCCGTGTTCACACATTGAGTCAACTTTATGTTTTGTTATTATTCCAAATTTTTCTCATTTCACTTTTAACACAGTCAAAAAGAAATAAATTTTATTTTCCTTTGTCACATCAAGACATAGAAAAAAATAGAATAAAAACAAACTCGTCTTTGTTTGACGTCCCAAAATAAAATGAGGTAAAAAGAATTTAAGTTTACTATACCTATAGAGACAAGAAAGTCAGTAGAGAGTGTGGTGGGGGTTGGAGGTTGGGGGGTGGGTTTAGGGTTTGAAGAGATTTATTTGTGTATATATATATCATACAGTGAGAAGTGAAATTCTACCATCACATCAACAATGTCTTCTTGAGAAACTCAGTTTCTTGAGTAAGTCAATTTGTTCTTCTTACGTTTTTTTTCTTTTTTTTTTGTTATTTGTATACTATCTTCAGCTATTTCTCAACAACAAATACATTGATTTTGATTTTTAAACCATGGTGGCATGACGAATTAAGGAACCCTAGAGCAAAAAATGTAAAATTTATAAGTCGTCACATCCTAAAAATGATCATTTTAAACCATTTAGTACATGTTTGTGAATTTTTATTTTTTTTATAAAAAAAATCCTGAACATATGTTGTTGAGCTTTTGCTTTTGTCCACGCTTCCGTATATATAATCTTTAGCATGTGTATGGTTTTTGTAAATCATAAATATGGGCGTTTTTTTTTTTTTTTTGCAGATGAAATAATTTATCAGAGAAATTATTTTGAAGAAGATCGAGAAGGTATTCAAGATGTTTAATAGCCACCAGCACTTGCTCGATATATCGTCCTCAGCTCAACGAACACCTGATAACGAGTTGGATTTCATTCGTGATGAAGAGTTTGATAGCAACTCTGGTGCTGATAACATGGAAGCTCCCAATTCAGGTGATGACGATCAAGCTGATCCAAACCAACCTCCAAACAAGAAGAAACGTTATCATCGCCACACTCAGCATCAGATTCAGGAAATGGAGTCGTAAGTAATTTAATTTATATATACTGACAGTACATTTATAACTAATATATAACAATTGTTCCGTTTTTTGTTTGTCATTGTACAGCTTTTACAAGGAATGCAATCATCCAGATGACAAGCAAAGGAAGGAATTGGGAAGAAGACTTGGTTTGGAGCCATTACAAGTGAAATTTTGGTTCCAGAACAAGCGTACTCAGATGAAGGTGAAACTCTTTTTTCTTTTCTTGTCTGTAATGTAAAGTTAATATATTGGATGTAAAAAATTGAGACGAATAAATTCATTCAATTCATATAGACAGGATGGTTTAGGTACGTGTGCTTGAAAACTTTATAATTAGATTGTGATTTTATTGCTGTTACAGGCTCAACATGAACGATGTGAGAACACACAGTTGAGGAATGAAAATGAGAAGCTTCGCGCTGAGAACATAAGGTACAAAGAAGCTTTGAGTAATGCAGCATGCCCAAATTGTGGAGGGCCAGCAGCTATAGGAGAGATGTCATTTGATGAGCATCAGTTGAGGATCGAAAATGCTCGTCTTAGAGATGAGGTAGGAGCATTACTAATTGAAAACCTGCCTCATTTTTCAAGTTATTAATTTTACTACTTGTTGTGTACACCGATTATAAATTTTGCCTTTAACGGTTTGGGTGAACACTCAATCCTACATAACCCTAAATGTTTTGATAAAGGTGATGCCCCCAACCCGTTTTACACCTTTCCGTTTATTCTTCCACAATCCCCTCATCCTTAATTTACGTGACACATTTTTCTTTTTAGCCTATTAAGAAATAATTTAATTTTAAAATTATAATTTTAACTTTTAACTTTCCACACAATTAAACATTGTCACTTTTATTAGGACTGAGCAAGAAGATTTTAAAACGGAGTAATAAGAAAATAGTATCACATGAAATGGCATTCAAAGTGACTTGACAGAAGTTATTTTATGTTTAATGATACAGATTGACAGGATAACTGGAATAGCTGGAAAGTATGTTGGTAAATCAGCACTTGGATATTCTCATCAACTTTCTCTTCCTCAGCCGGAAGCTCCTCGGGTTCTGGATCTTGCTTTTGGGCCTCAATCGGGCCTGCTTGGAGAAATGTACGCTGCTGGTGACCTTCTAAGAACTGCTGTTACGGGCCTTACAGATGCTGAGAAGCCCGTGGTCATTGAGCTTGCTGTTAGTGCAATGGAGGAACTTATAAGGATGGCTCAAACTGAAGAGCCATTATGGTTGCCAAGCTCAGGCTCTGAGACTTTATGTGAGCAAGAATATGCTCGTATTTTCCCTCGAGGCCTTGGACCTAAGCCAGCTACACTCAATTCTGAAGCCTCAAGAGAATCTGCTGTTGTGATTATGAATCATATCAATTTAGTTGAGATTTTGATGGATGTGGTAAGATTTCTAATTTAATGTGCACCCTTACCTTCCTCGGACGAATACTTTGTGCACATTTTTAACTAATTGTACATTTCAGAACCAATGGACTACTGTTTTTGCTGGTCTGGTGTCAAAAGCAATGACTCTTGAAGTCTTATCAACTGGTGTCGCAGGAAATCACAATGGAGCATTGCAAGTGGTATTGTTCAGATTTCACTTAACTATATTTTGTTTGAATTCTTTCCTTCTTTTTTAAACAGATGAAATATACTCTAATTGATTTCTTTTTTGTTTAGATGACAGCAGAATTTCAAGTTCCATCTCCACTTGTTCCAACTCGGGAGAACTATTTCTTAAGATATTGTAAACAACATGGTGAAGGGACTTGGGTAGTGGTTGATGTTTCCCTGGACAACTTGCGCACTGTTTCAGTTCCCCGTTGCAGAAGAAGGCCATCTGGTTGTTTAATCCAAGAAATGCCAAATGGTTACTCGAGGGTATCGAAATTCCTCAAATTTTAAACTCTTTAGAAGATGATTAAACTCTAAGTCCGTAACACATTATTATTTGTGTAGGTTATATGGGTTGAACACGTTGAGGTGGATGAAAATGCTGTCCATGACATCTACAAACCTCTTGTCAATTCTGGGATTGCGTTTGGAGCAAAACGCTGGGTAGCAACTTTAGATAGACAATGTGAACGCCTTGCAAGTGTATTGGCGCTTAACATCCCAACAGGAGATGTTGGAAGTAATAGCAAAAAAAAAAAAAAATCTCTACTGTTTCATTAATTAGTTTGTCAATGCTGTACAATTGCAAATTACTAATGTTTTTTCCTCCTAATTTTCAGTCATTACTAGTCCAGCTGGTCGAAAGAGTATGCTAAAACTTGCTGAGAGAATGGTGATGAGCTTTTGTGCTGGAGTTGGTGCATCGACAACTCACATATGGACAACTTTGTCTGGAAGTGGTGCTGATGATGTAAGAGTCATGACTAGGAAGAGTATCGATGATCCAGGGAGACCTCCTGGTATTGTGCTGAGTGCTGCAACATCTTTTTGGCTGCCAGTTTCTCCTAAGAGAGTGTTTGATTTTCTCCGCGATGAGAACTCTAGAAATGAGGTAAAGCATATTCACCTTCAATTAAGTTGTCACTTTTATCAAATTCGCTCTGTTTTATTGTTGTCCTAATCTAATTACTGCTAAATATATGTGCAGTGGGATATTCTTTCAAATGGTGGGATTGTTCAGGAAATGGCACACATTGCAAATGGTCGTGATCCAGGAAACTGTGTTTCTCTACTCCGTGTCAATGTATGATATCCGGTTTGTTAATTCTTTATTAATTTGGCAAAAAAATACTCAAATAAGTATTTCTATTTTTGCAGACTGGAACAAACTCTAACCAGAGTAACATGCTGATACTCCAAGAGAGCACAACTGATGTAACAGGATCTTATGTCATTTACGCTCCAGTTGATATTGCTGCAATGAACGTGGTGTTAGGTGGGGGTGACCCTGACTATGTTGCTCTGTTGCCATCTGGTTTTGCTATTCTTCCAGATGGACCGATAAATTATCATGGTGGAGGTAATTCAGAAATTGATTCTCCTGGTGGATCGCTACTAACTGTAGCATTTCAGATATTGGTTGATTCAGTCCCAACTGCAAAGCTTTCCCTTGGCTCTGTTGCGACTGTCAATAGTCTCATCAAATGCACCGTTGAAAAGATCAAAGGTGCTGTAACTTCTGCAAATGCATGAAGGTAAAACATCTTTTACACATGTTTATGAATTGAAACTGTTCATAATATGCTAGTCCGTCAAATATTGAAACTGTTCAACTTTAAACTTCTCCTAGTGAAATGATTTTTATCCAAACACTTGTTTTGAACCTACAAATTTCAATAGCCTTATACTATTATAAGTTACTCCTATTTGTTATAAACACTTGTGTTAGTGCTTTTTTTTTTTTTTTTTGTGATAGGTGGCAGGTGGCCTTGGATGGGGGAGAGTTGAAAGAAGTTACAAAGTGAGATGAAAGGGAAGGGAGCTAGTGGAGAAGGCAACTTAAAGGAAATCCTTGCAGGTGGTGATTGTTTTTTTGGCAGAAAAACATTTCACTATCCTGTAAGGATGTAGTTTTTTTTTTTTTTTAATATATAGGGTTTAGGGTAGACTTTACCAATGTTATATTGGTATATGTCAAGAATATTATAAAACTAAGCTAGCAAACAAAGCTTTATTTTGTTTTGAACCCTTTTGCTTTAAGGGTTAATTGTTGGAACAAGTTCTCTATGTTTTAAAAAGAAGTTTAGTTTGACTTCTGGAAAAGCTTGTGTTATAATTTGCTAGCGCTATTTGCTATTTTTTTAGCATTAATTTGAAATAGTTTAGTTTCCGATATGTTGCATGGAAGTTGCAAAATTATTCGTGAAGAATTAATCCATGAGTTAGATTCATGGTGTTTGCAACTTATCATACTTGGTCGACAAATGATCAAAATCATTTTTAAGAACTCATACAGGAATCCAATATTAAGGGCTTATTTGGTATAAAAAGAATATTTTTTAAAAAATATTATCAATTTTCTCATATCCGATTAGTCAAATATTTTGAAAAATCTTTTTTTTTTTTAGAAACCTAATAGTTTCTTACTTCCACGGGCCTCACCTTCACCTCCAACTTCCATAAGTCCTATCCCCACCACCCATCCTTCACCTCCTTCTCCCAAGTATTTGTCTAACTTATATATAAATATTTTTATAATAATATTTTTTTCATATGTAACTAATACAAATTAATACCAATATTTTTTTTGATCCGAACATGTTAATCCATTCCTTCCATCAATATCCACGGATAGTAATTAAGGGTCAACTACAACTTGAAAAGTTTAATCAAAGTTTTACAAAGGTAATTTTTTTGTGTATCTAGTTTATATACCAGAGGGTTATAATATTAGGCCTTCTGGACTTGTGTATTATTGAGACCTATTTTCGTTAATACAACACCACACAGACATTGTCCGAGTAAATGAAAGAAAAAAAATAGTACTAAAAAATCTTTTTCTTCGCATCGAACATACGATAAGTTTATTAAAGGATAAAAACAAGAACAAAGAACATATTACGAAGAAAGTTGAAGAGAGCAGGAGAATAACATGTTCTACTTAAATTTAGGTTTGACAATTAAGAAAGGAAATGGAAAAGTCAAACTTAGTTATAATTGTACCATATCTAAAAAGAGGACGACGTTACTGGATATTTCC
Organism: Solanum pennellii; assembly: GCF_001406875.1. Classification (NCBI taxonomy): domain Eukaryota; kingdom Viridiplantae; phylum Streptophyta; class Magnoliopsida; order Solanales; family Solanaceae; genus Solanum; species Solanum pennellii. The sequence continues at coordinate 48,183,554 of NC_028638.1, forward strand.
GGTAATATATTTTTTGCATCGATACAAATCATCAATAACTTGTTCAAAATATTATGTCATTATCACTACTACTTTAGTATAGTCTACGTTTATTTATAACATTTCTAACTGAAAAGTAGACCTATAATGAGAAAATAAAAATATTTCGTCTCGTCGAGTGGGATTTGAGAAATTAAGTGAAATAGTAGTAGTACATGATTAGCAGGATGTATTAATGAATTTTAATGGCAAAGACTATTGAAGTTGTTGCATCACATAAATGAACTGTGCATGACTTTGGTATAAGAGGCCACTATTCACTATTCAGTAAAGCCAGTTTCACTGGTGGTTCCCATTATGTTTCCTATACACACAGCATCATAACTCAAAATATTAAACACCTTATAATAAAATACTTATACACTTCCCATATTGGTATATCTCAGTATCGACGATAAGACCAGAAATAAATATTATTTATTTATATGCTCTCATGGGGCTGGATGATACTACTATGCCAAATCATGTAGCCTTTACACAATATGCATGGAATATTTTGCTGTTCACATTAATTACGTTTTTAGTTTTAGTAAATTGTATCTTTCTCAGATCAATAAATAGAATTTAAATTATATTAAAGTTAAGTATCGTATATTTTTATTAAGATTAGCACGTTTTTGAATTTGGATAAATATTTATTATTTAACTATTAATTATATGCATTAATAAGATCAAGATTTCTACCTGGGGGATTGATGGCTTGGACAGAAAAAGATAGTTATATTAAAATTTAAATTTTAAAGAGCAATTTTCACATATAGTAAACACAAAATTCATATTTGTATGTTATAGCAAAGTTTGCATAATTGCGCTTCACAACAAACATAAAGATGTATAATTCGTTATACATATACAAAGAAACCAATTGTATAATTCGCTATACATAAAAGAAAGCAGTTGTATACAAATCAATTGTATAAATTGTGTATGTATAAAACGAGAAAGAGAGAAAGACAAAAAAAAAATTGGGCAGGGGAATATTTGTATTGTATAATTATAAGTGTATAGGACGAAGATATATGTATTTGCAAGTATATATACAATTTTCTCTTGTTTTATACAAATAGAAACATAATTTATACATTTAGTTTCTGTTTGTATAAGGGATAGAGGTGAGGGTGGCAAGCGAGATCTGGGAGAAGGAAGAGAGGAGAACGAAAATACATGTATATATATGATTTTTTCTCGCTTTATACAAACAGAAACATATTTTATACACTTGTGTTTGCATAAAAGTGAGAGGGAGCGAGCGAGAGAGGAGCAAGAAAGGGAGAGTGGCGAGTGAGAGCTTGAGGGATAGAGGTGACTGACAAACAGTTTGCTACAGGGCACAATGAAATTAAAGTGTGGTTATAACATTTAATTTGATTTATGAAATTTGTCATTATATACAATTTTTTCAACCTTAAATAACTAAAAATATTTATTTTTCAATCACTATAGATTAACTTATATACACTAATAGTGTTAGAAGAAAAAAATTACACCATTAATTCATTTTTAGAAATACTTATTTCTATTAATATATTCACTTATTATTAATATTTAAATAATAAAAAGAAAGTATTTCATCGCTTTTTTGTCCTCATTATTTTCACCTCGTTCCCCATCAACACCATTAAAGCAATTTGAGATAAATTATCAATGGTAACTTTTTACTCTCTTTTTTTCTTTTTAAATCTAAATTAATCAATCTCATAAAAAATTATTCATAACTTATTAAGTCTTTTTTTTAACATGAAAAAGTTTTTGAATAGGTGCTTCCATTGCTTCAAACTATCTTTTCTCTTCTTAGTTTATTTGATTGACACTACAAAAACATACTTTGATCTATATACCTTCATATGTATTCCAATTTATTTAAGTTGTATTCAAATCAATTTATTTAAGTAATACTCAAAGTCGATAGTATAAAAAAATATTTGAACATTATTTCAAAAAAAAAATAATCTTAAATCTGTAATTGTGTTTTAAAACAGAAAAAGAAAGAGAGCAACTAAAAAATCATTAATCTTTATTTATGAAAATATAAAAATTAGATTAAAATAAATTCATATTTCTAAAATATAAACTGACAGTATAATTTTTTTGTCGGTGGATAGTAGTTAATCTCAATCTCATAATCTATCTTTCTTTAATTAATAATTGTAAAATAAACAGACATATCACTCAGAACAATAGATAGTTAAGATCTACCTAATAGTGTAAGAAATTATTATATAACGATATTATTTAAACCCATTTAAAACAAATTTAAGTGATATACATAAACAATATTTTAAAGATTTTTCTTACCCTCGGTAAAACTTAAGAAGTCATAGCATGTACTAATCTATTTTTTAAGTTACATTATCGGGTAAATGACTTAAAATTAGTGCCATAGTGGATGATGTGAATGAAGGAGATCAAAACTCAAAAGTTTAGTTGAAAGCGAAGAACGTCACTAAAAAACTATAAAATTTTTATTGAAATAGTGAGAAAATTTAAAACATAAGTGTTTTTACGAGGAAAATTTTAGAGACTTTTCAATATTTCAATGAAAATCTATTTTACAACATACATTTTTCCAATGAGCTAGTTCGATGAAAAAAACACGTTTTATAACACAAATTTCTCATTAAATCACGATAGAAAAAAACCTTTGGGTTGAGAAAAAGACCAAAGCGCGCTGGAGTATACGAACCATGACCAATTTGATTAGCTTGTTTTTTTGTTACAATTATATAATCAGGCTAACTTAACCCCCTCCTTGTACAAGATGTCCCTTTCAGTTCAGTGGCAATAAAATAGTGACTCGAAAAAAACAAAAAACATTCTCAATCATGAATAGACAATTATAATGGTATTAGCTAAAATTTGATGCTAAAACATGGACCATAAATCAACTTGGAGTACCAACTATCTGATGCCATTTTTTTATTGATATAAAAAAAGAATGAAATCATTTTATATTCAAAACTCGTTTAACTTAAACTTTAATGACATGATATTGATCCGCCTGCAGTCTGTAGTCATAGAATATCATAACACATTAAAGATCACAAGAGTTCTACGAATACTCTTGAAATGTTCAAGTTTTTGATTTCTTACATCAGTCAAAAAACACTATATATATATATATATATATATGAGCATGTCAAAAAGGTCAAATCTATAACATATAATTCTATCATATACAATTGAATTACAAAAACTTTTGAATAGGCATATTACATTTTAAAACTTCTTTTTTCTGGTTAAAAAATCTATTTCCAGTTGCACTGAAACAATTAGAAGATCGATTATCTAACAGAAACATAAGGTTCTACTTCAGCATTAATTATTTGTTATCCAAAAATATGAATATTATGGTAATTAAAATTCTCATATCAATTATTATTTTTTAAGAAGCGTGCTAAAAGTGAAAGGAAAGAGTAATTCATGTAAAGTTGTTTTTTAGCTAATGAATAGACAGACAAATGAAATAGACGACCAGAATGACATAAAAAACAAAGGAGTACAAATGCATTAATCGATAGTCTCCCCACTTTTTATAGTACAATTAGTTTCACCGTTGATGATCATCTACTCCTCCTCTAGCTAGCTACTCACAAAAGGAACACAAATAGTTAACATGTTGATGGAAAGTGGTCCAGACCAGTGTCTTTTAGTTATTAACTTTGAATGAAAGTAAATAGCTAGGGACTTAGACAACAGCTTCATTACATATTCCTAGCTGTTTGGCCTAATATTGTACCTACGTATCTGGACCCCTTACGATATATGGATCTGCAATTCACAGTTAAAGATCGTGAAATTAATACTTGAGCTGAGTCATACTATAGAAAAAAAAACCTTGTAAGAAATTAAATCAAAAGATAAGAGCCAAATGTAAAATCAAACTTTGCAAGTGCTCTTTAATTTACTGGTTTACTGGTATGGATCATTCAAAATAATTGCCCAGCCTTTAAAGGACTACAGAAGCCTATTCAAAATCTAACAAACAAACCTTGAGAAACCACGAGTAACAAGACAAACGAGAAATATACCATAAGACACAAACTTAATGTGGTTTGGGAGATGAACAATCCACTATATAATATAATAATAGAAAATATACAAAGAAATACAAAGAGATTCACACAAGTAATAACAAAAATCTCCAAGTCAGAAGAACTACATTTTGAATACTACTATGTTAGAAGAAAGAAATTTCCATTTATATAGTCCTAAACTTTTTCCTTAAAAAAATGACTAGCCAAATATGGAGAATCTACTTAAGAAATTAGGGCAAATACCCAACACAAAGCCTGTATGGACGGCCAATAGATGGATAAGACGGCCCATCCATTTACTAATGCTAAGATAGGGAGAAAGCATCCATCCCAAACAAATAATTCAAATCTCTAGTTAAATTCTTTTATATTCAAGTTAGAATTCATCAAACACAGAAATTGAACTATTACGCGAAGCAAAAATCCCTTCTTTTTTGGTATGCAGATACACTTGAAATGGATTAAAGTTTTGAGGTAAATCACATCATAATGAAGGAGGAGAAGTCCTGCCAATGGGACTATATATTAGCAAAAGCTTTGAAAATCGGGACAAAAGTTAAACATCATTCCACACACTAGTTGTGCAAATACTCCTAAGTAACAGATGAAGAGAACACAGGATAAACCAGGAAAGTTTTATCCACATACTAATGCTGATAACTGACATTTCGGACTCTGCTATCAAAATATACTTCAAAGCTTAAAGTTTTAGGAAGCTGAACCACATATCAGATAGCACGTTTTTGTATCACATTTCACAAGCATAGAGTGACTTGAATAAACTGCCACAAAGCTTGCCTAATCAACTGGAAGCACCAGATCTTTCAATTTAACAATTTCTTAGAATACTCTTGTTGAGAATATTAGCAAGACAGTGACACTATCGTCATGAATCCAGACCCTTCTTTAACCCAAGTTCAAAATATGAGGGAAGCCAAAGATAACCAAAATAACAAATGTGATATTACTTGAGTTGATTTAATACCATGGAACTTAGTTTTACATCAAAATTTCCACTTAAATTTACAAAAGCATATCTAACAGCTCAATATTTTCTTGTAATATGATTAATGTAACAAAAGAAAAGACATGCAAACCAAATAAGCATCTTGTCTGGGGCTGAGTTCATGTTGAATAAAATGGAACCACCAGACACAAGTTCCACAAATTACAAGACTCTTTTCTGAATCCTCGTCAATCAGCACTTCGACCAAATTAAGCATCATATGTAGTATAAACTTTGTAGGAAAAAAACAAGAATTCAGCCACATATGTACAAACATATCACCTGAAATAAGCAATTAAGTTCCAGCAGAGGGCAGTGCCGCCATGAAAGAATTGTATGATGATTCAAGATCGAAATGGAGTTGACGGGCCTGCTGTTCTGTCAACTCATCTGCAGCTCCCATTTTTGACAGCCTTGAGAGCCACTCTCTCATCTTTGTCTTCCCCTCAAAATCAGATGGAAGTATTAAAAGTTTATTAAGGGAAGATGATAGGTCTGACAAAAGGGGATGGACCTGGTCTACAGCAATCATATTCAGCTTCAAAGAGTCCATCGCAGTGATGAAGTTCTGCACACACTCAGCCACAACAGAAGCTGAGGATGCAGATGATGTAGCAGCGGCGGCACGGTGCTCCACAGTGGCAGGCACCCCAGAGGTCACAAGCCGGTTTAAGGCAGCAGGGCAATCCATTTTGTAGGTATCATGAAATCGCTCAATGCTAGGTACGGTATCTTTCAACGTGGAAGATAAAGTTTTGAAATGAGCAATCAACTTCTGGCATTCCGCTTCATATTCAGCTGGTGAAATGATGTCACGAACATAAGCCTTCTCGAGCTTTTCGGTTGCCTTTATTATAGCAAAGAGCTCTGCAAAGTTTTCGTACATTTCTCTTTCCCGCTTATCATTCCATAGTTTAACCTCCATGGGAGTTGGCAACAATATTTTGACCTTTGTCAAAAAGGTTGGAGAAGAGGATGGGACACGCGCAAAGATGCTAGTCTTTGTCACTGCAAGAACATTATGCCCTACTGTTACAATATGCCAATCTACAACTAACAAATCTTTTAATTACAGTGATCAGACTTGTAGGCGCTAACCTCCATACAGATATTTGGAAATAGAATTTTACCAATTGGATCTAGTGTAGATTCATTTAATTGAAAAGTGCACAAAAGTTCAAACTTCAAAGAACAGCACATATAGAATTTCCCTCAGATATGATAGCTTAAAATAAATTTGTCAGTCTACTAAACTAAATGAACAAAAGATCACCATTGTGAGGTGAAAAGGACCAGTTCAATAGACATCCTAGACAAATTTATTTGGGATCCTAGGATTCCGAATAATGACAAATACGGTTACCATCCCAGAAATGGGTGACAGACAATACGTCCCCAGTAATAGATATTATATTTCTCTCCGATAGTTTCTAGTCCCAAAGTTCCCTCAAGAGGTCAAGTTTGATTAACATGCAGAAAGCATCTCAAGTGAAAATACAGGAGTAAAAACCACATGGAATTATCTCTGTTTATGAGAAGAGGAAGACAGAAAGGAGGTTGAAACCAGGAAAAAAAATGAGAAATAAACAAAGAAAGAAGAATTAGAGAGGAAGACAGAAAAATAAGTCTTCATCAAAAATAAGATTGGAGAGTTAGCGAGAAATGAAAGATGGAGAAGGGGGGCGAAAGAAGGGAATGAGTAGAGAAAAATTGCTGTGTCAGATTATTTATTTTTTATAATTTCATCCCAGGCTATCTGGGGTGTATACATCAGTAGACAAATACAAGAAGGGGGGCTGGGCCTTACCTCCGAATACAACACAAGGTTTAAGAGTATTAAGTCCTTCACAAACAGAGTGAAAGGAGGCCAACGTAACATAGACAGTCCAACCTCGTGAAAAGGCATACATATACAAGTAACTAACAAAAAAATTCCCCCTGTCATGTTTGAGCCTTATATCAAATTCATTTCAGCCAAACAAAATAAAACTGCCTTATATATCGTAGGGAGTCCTGAAAAGGTCAAATCTTCTGAGACAATTGAAACTCTATCTCTGATTGAAGATAAAGACCTTTCTCCAACTAATATTCATCTTTTAGCTGTGAGATTATGCTTAGCCATTTTTTAGATTAGTGTTTACCCTTTACCATTGTGTTCTCTTAATTGGTTAGATTTAAGTCTGGTCTACTGACATTATAATTATCTTCTTATTAGACTTCAGAGATAAGTTTTAAATGCATTGGGAATTCCAACTTATCAAAAGTTCATCAGACAACAAACAACAACATACCCAGTGTAATCTCACAAGTGAGATCTGGGAAGTACAAAACACAATAAATATAACCTTTTCTTACTATGTTTGAATTGAATTAATCTAGCTCTGTTCCTGTATTTCATTCTTATTTTTCTCTTCTCTCTCTCTCTGATTCCTTCTTCTGTCCTCACTTCTACCCCTTTACTTTCTCCCTTCTCCTGTTTTGGTACATCCTCACTTCTTACCCTAATGTTACACTGTCAACAGATAGAACAATCCTATAAATCAGTTCCAGAGAGAAGGAAAACTAATAGAAATTTTGAAATAAATCAAACAATGTAGTAAAATGGTGGAAAACCTAACCACAAGCAAATACATCTGATGTCACGAACCAAATGCAAGTAAAAAAAAAAGCACATGTAAGGAGATATGGATAAATGTAGTTATACAAATAAGATCAACTTAATGCACACCTTACTCACTACTTGGGGCCAGCTACATGAGTCTACTTCTCTATTCAGCTTTATTTTCTCCTCTTTTCCTCCATTTTTTCCATGAGTATGGGTAAAACATAAGAACACCTTGATCAATTTGTACCTTCTACATCTCTTCATCAATCTTTCAGCATTACATTATTACTTTATTCATTTTGTCTTATCAATTCCACATATCCATCTTTAACATTAGCATTTCAACAAAATACATATTTCATATGCTTGTTGCATCTGGTTCTGCTTAAATTTCTTCAAGGAAAAAATACATTACCCAAGCTAATAGTCCTCCAAATGGGATATGCAACAATAAAAATCTGAGCTTCCGATTTAAAAAAAGAGCAGTAAGCCGTAAGGATAAGTAAGACAATCCATCAAAAGCTATGTCGTTCAGACTCTTCAACGGCACCCATATCTTATCCTTCAAAAAAGCACTATTTTTGAAGGATCCAACACGTACCCATTGACATTTTGTAGAGTCCGAGCAACATAGTTCAAAAGCAATCTGAGCATACAAAATAAAGCCCCTTCTTACACAGATCATATTATTATTACTAATTAAATACTAAAATCCTCCATAAACATGATGCAGAGATAGAGCTGGAAATCTCTGGTTAGAACAAACATGCTTAAAGATACGGATCTAGCCGTTAGCTGCGGATTCAATCGCATTCTTGTTTGTATGTATTGGATCATTAAAAATTACATAAAATTACCCTAATATTAACCACATGGAAAGATATATCTCAAGAAATTGAAGAAACAAATAATAAAGTTTGGTAAGTAAATACATAGATAGAGAGATAAAAAGAGTAAGGAGAAAAGACTTACGGTAAAAGAAGGAGGTGAAAGACGGGACTTTGAATAATGGGAAGAGTGTTGCAGGTAATCAAGAATAAGAGAGAGAAAGGGGTATTGTCTCTGTACTCTTTTGCTTGCGACATACACAGGTTGCGTGTACACTTTTATTTTTTTCATACATCTCCATATATTATATACTAGTAATTTTTTTAAATAATCAGTAATCCATATTTGAGAAATTATCTAGAATATCACTTATGTTTGTTTTAGGGTTATAATATCATTCAATTTTATTTATTTTTTCCAAATTATATTTGATATAGAAAATACATTATCTCTCTCCTATTAAGATGTCATGTCACATATTTAAAAAAAAGTGATATGACACCCTAGTAGGAGAAAAATAATATACTTTTTTGTATCAATTATATTTTTGAGGAAAATAAACAAAGTTGGTGATATTATAATCCTAAAACAAACATAAGTAATATTCCTAGATAATTTTCCTAACATGGGTTAGGGAAATTACTCTATTATATCCAAAATCGACTAATTACTTGTTCACTTTTAAATTATAAATCTATTAAGAAAATAATTATTGACATAATAAATTTATTATTTTATTCAATGAAGTGAAATTAAAAATTTAAGATTTTTTTAAAAAAAATATCTTTTAAGTAATTAATTGAGGTTAAAATAGGTTAAAAAGAATTGTTATTTCTTAATTTATCAAAAAAGACAAGTTATTAAGGATGATTATAAAAAAAAAAGAACAAGTAATTCGAGACGTAAAATACTTCTTTTTCTTTTCTTTTTTTATTTATAATTATTCATAAACTTTTAAGTTTGTATTAGGAGATGCTATATGAAATTATAAATTTAAATTAGCATTTAAAATTGGACAAATTTTATATATAGCAAATAAAAAATGTATAGTTAGACACCATTTGCCTTTTATACAATACAATTTTTTAAAAAAATAAAAGAAAAATAGGCGGTATAATCTGGTAGATATATAAGGAAAAGGATTCCATAATTCACGCGATTTCAGTTTCAGTTTCATTCCGTCTTTTTCTACTTCACTCGAAATAGCTCCATTGAAGACAATTTAAAAAAATCGATCAAGCTATTGAAGATATTAATCAAACAAGAGAGATAAATTTATTTTCAGAGATAAAAATAGGAGGTAATTTCATGACGAAAACATACTCTAATTTTGATTTTGTTTTTGTCGACAATGGAGTTTAAAATTCAAATTTCGTTTTTCACTTTCATCAATTCAGTTCAATGTATATTGAGATGTGTATATTTGTCCCTAATTGATTTGAATAGTTAATTTGAAATCTAGAAAAAATTGTGATAAATTTGTTGATAATTTTGAATTTCTGATATGAGAGTCGCTGATTTCTGTATGAGACTGTTGTTTGTTTGTCCGAATCTATTATATATATATATATATATATATATATATATATATATATATATAGTATGAAACTGTTGTCTGTTTATACGAATTTGTCAATTATATACATATACGTATTTAGTGTTTCTGGTGAATTGTATAGTTGTATAAAGCTATTGTGTATTTGTGTGTATAAGTTATAGAGAATTTTGAATAATTTAAAAATGTGTATAAGTTAAAAACTTAAGTTGCAATAATATATATAAATATATTTTCTGTTTGTTGCTGCAATTCTTAAGCTTACAAATGTATATGTATATAATTTAATTTTTTATTCATAAATTCTGAAAATGACTTCATTGGCTAGTAAAACATATATTAGAATACATACAGAAAAACAATTACTAAGATATATTATACATTTATACAACCTAAACTGTATAAGGAGGCCTTATAAAGGATCAATCAACACATACACAAAAACAAATAGTAAGATAATTTACATTTATACAACCAGAATTATATAAGCACAAAATCAGATACTAAGATAAATTATACACTTATACACACAATTGTATAAGGAGGCAGTAAAGTGGGCAGTATAATATATGAATAGAAAGCAGATAGTAAGATATATTATACATTTATAAAAGCACAATTATATAAGCATAGAAACATATAAAATAATTTATTATACATTTATACAAACACAATTGTATAATGCATGAATCAACAGAAACACAAAAACATATACATAAAGATAGATTATAAATTTATGCAATGACAGTATAAGACATGAATCAAATACAAAACATATAATATAAAATCTAAACATGTACATGGACAATGATTATACAGATAACTTATGATGCTCGATTGACCCAGAACCAACAACTTCATTTTTATTATTATGAACGGTAAAAACATTATATTATGTTTCCTTTTCTTACTTGACCCAGCAACAACGTCAAAAGGATTTTTCACACCTCCATCCACAGATCTACTTGGGTCATTATTGAGTTTGGATATGATCTCTTGCATTGTATTAGAATTAGATAATGAACCTGAAATCTCCCCAAAATCCTGAGTTAGACCCCAGAAAAACGATGGGTGTTCAACATTATTTTCGACATGCAATAGTATATCTCTTATGAATCTCTTCGATGGAGATTGGGCATCCATTGTTTGAACCAAAAATCTGAAGGGATTAAGAAGTGAAGTGAAAAAGTATTTTAAGAAATTCAAAAATATTAACAAAAATTGATAATGTGAGATGAATTTTAGGCGGTACCTTGAAATTTATAAATAATTTTGAAAAACAGCAAAGACGTGCATGCTAGAGAAGTTGGATATTTGAAATTGAAATTGTGGAGAATAATGGGGAGAAACTGAAGGAAAGAAGAAAGATTGTATAATATACAGGAGAAAGAGAAAAAAGAGGATTTTCTTTTGGGAAAATTTTTTTATACAATTCGGTGGGCCTGATATAGCAAACTGACCGATATTTTGCCTTTTAAAGGGAATAACTGAAAGGGGAGCTATTTCATTTAATTACCTTCCTTAGTTTGTCATTCTCCACGATTATCCCTTTAAAATTATATCAAATATCCATTAAAAAGAAGATAAAGGGAAGGGGCTGATAGCCTCTAAAATTAAAGTGTGTAAATTAATTTTGTAGTTAACTATAAGGTGTAATTTATGTCATTTTAAAAAATCAAAAGTTCAAATTTGTAATTAGATTTGTAAAAAAAAAATTTTACTTCTCAAATACTTAATACTTCCTATATTTTAATTTAAGGAGAAACTTTTAAAATTTAGAAGTACTTTTAACTTATGTTTATTTTGAGTGAGAAGCTTCTCTAGCTAATTAAATACATTATAAAATGTCTAAGACAACAAATTTTAAAAAAATAAAATTAATATTCTTTTATAAACAACATAGAAAGGATTGAAATAAAGAGGAATAATAAAATTTGCTCAGGAGATGTTATTCAAAGTTTGGTACTCAATAATTTCATTGTTGAAAATATACCAAATGACATACAAATTAGGCACAAAATACCACAGTCCACTAGTGCGTCGCAAAGTCAACTTTTGGAGATGGCAAATGAAGTTGTCCACTAGTTAGTTAATCACAATTTGGCACAAAATATTTACTCTAATTTAATTTATTTATACGATATTATTTGATTATTTTTAAAAAAATAATAGTATAAACATGTTCGGAGAAAAATTCTCCGTACATAAAATGATCTAAATAACTACGTTGTAGATACTATTATCTATATTATTTGATAAGATATAAAAAGAATTAAGATTTATAATTTGTAATGTAAAATAATTATTTTATTTCACTAATAATAAAGATAAAATATATAATTAAGTTTTTTTGTCTGTGTGATATAAATGGACAAGAAATGCAACTTTATACCTAACTAAACCCAAAGGCAAGTGATTACTTGCTTGTTTCCACCTAATTGGGTGAACTCGCAACTTCACCAATCAATTATTAGCATTTTTTATTCGACTTTTTAATTTTTACATGCTTGGACAATATATGTCGTTAGGTTGGTGAAATGTGATAGAAAAAATACTTTATAAATTGAGATAAAATAATTAAAAAATATTTTATAAATTGAGATAAAATAATTTTATGATAAAATAAGTACTTACTATGATATGCAGAACAAAATAGTTCATAAAATATCAGAATTATTATTCTTATCTTTTTAATTAAACGATTGATTAGTATTTGACTGGTTGAGAACCCTATAATTATCAGCTATTTCATTTCATGTCATAATCATTTTACTTATAAAATTCGATATAATCATTAAGCCAAATAAATTATCAATTTAATTGTGAAAAAATTGTTGCAAAAAGTATATTTTTCTTTTATTAGAAGTTTAAGTCTTTTAGATTTAACCTCTAAAAATAATAATCCAATATTTTATTTTGATGCGAATTTAAATCAATCGAGCATAACTTGAATATTGAATATAATGATAATAATAATAATAATAATAATAGTAATAATTCTTGAAGAAGAAAGGAAAAGAAATTAGAAAACGACCTTTCATTCGGTAGATATAATTATATCCATATCTTTTTTTCCTATCTAATCCTCACATGGACTTTTGTGACTTTTTCTGTATCACACTATTATTTTTCTTTCTTAATTGCCCATATTCTTTTCTTAAAATGTTATTCATTTATACTTGATCAATAATAATGACAAAACAAAAAAATCATCCAAGATTCTCGCCTGAGGAACCCACATAAAGTAATCGAATATAAATATTACAATAACACCACATTAAAGAACTAATACAAAAGTTTTGAAAAGTATAAGCGATTGTCGATATATCTCATGAATTAATTTCGTATTTAAGTTTTGTTTATGAATATTTTAATAGAGAAACACCTGAATGAACCTTATCCAATGTAAATTCGACTTGAAAAAAAATGAAGACAATTGCAACACACAAAAAGAATGGCCCTTTTTCTCAGCTTATAAAAATCTCATTATCTTGATTGATTAATGACTCAGATGTGACAAAGCAGAAGATTGTAAACTGATAGACATGCATGGACAATTGACCTACTAATTATATTTGTGTCCATTGTATGATTAGTCACCAATGCTATATAATTCAAAAGCAAGTCTTCCAACACAAAGCTTGACAAACCATACAGAGCGAGTATTATTTTTTGAGTCAATTCCCTAAATGGTCACCCAAGTTAAGAGAATTGCCTTGAAATATCATTTATGTTTCATTTAGGATCAAAATATCATTCAACTATCACTAGTTTCCTCCAAATATACTTGGCACTTTAAAATAATCACTCTCTCCCAGTTGGCATGACATGTCATTAAAGTCATTTTTAATAATAGACTAATTTAATTCATTGAACCTATTTTACTAAATTAATGATCATATTATTTTACTTTATTTTAATCTATTAAGAATAAATTTTCATACTTAAAATCTTTTATCAAAATTAAACTTTTTGTTTTTATGTTATGAAGAATACATTTTAAAAATGTACTATAATTTTATTAATTTTGAATACTTATAAACACATCATTCAAAAAAATATTTACATACATATCACTCATAAACGCTAATTTACATCAATTAATCATAAGTTGTATAATAAATCAATAATATCAAGGGTCAATTAATTATTACAATAATATTAATTGTATATTTTGCAATTCATGCTTCCGATATTTTCTTTTTGAAAAAAAAAAGAAGAAGAAGTGAATAATATTATATTTTTTATCCACTAGAAATACTAAATACCTCAAAAGTCTCCTTAAATTCTAGTTGATAAGCCCTGACATTAAATAATCATTTTAAAAAAAAAAAATAGACCTATTTAATTCATCAAACTTATGTCTCTACAAAATAAATATATAAATTACATGAGAATTTATGAAGATTATAAGAAGTAATTTAAAAAGTCTAGTAACTTTATATATTGTCACCAAACAAAATTCAATGAAAAATCATTGTGTGCAATTATTACCTAATAATTTAAAATTTTCTAACTAAATTATTTAAAAATTTTAAACAATTTTTTAATAAAAGTATTTAGATAAATTTGTAAAGTTGACAAAAAAACTGGTAAGAAAAAGAAAATTATAATTTAATTTTTTTTAATTTTGGTTTTATTTTTCTTCTTTTATTTTATATTATATTATATTATATTATAACTTTTCATACGATTAAACATCAATAAATAAACTAATAATTAATTGAATTTACTAATTTAATTCGATAGTATACATATTATATGAGATTAATATACTAATAAATAAAGATAAAAAATTTATTTTCTATAAATATTATTTTCTTACTATTTTCTTTTAAAAATAGATATTATAAGTATATATGGATTTCAAAGCACCCAAATAATTATTTTTTAATAATTAATCGATCTTTAATATTATTGATTTATTATACAATTTATGATTAATTAAAGTAAATTAGCATTCATGAGTGATTTGTATATCAATATTTTTTGAATGGATGCATTTATTAGTATTTAAAATTGATGAGATTATAGTACGTTTTAAGAACGCATTTTGCATAATATAAAAAAATAAAAAGTTTAATTATGAGAAAAGATTTTAAGTATAAAAATTTATTCTTAATAAATTAATTAAAAAAATTAAAAACAATATGATCATCATTTTAGTTAAATGAGTTTAATGAACTGAATTAGTCTATTATTAAAAAAAGACTTTAATGACACGTCATGCCAACTAGGAGAGAGTAATGTTTTTGAATTGTCAAGTATATTTGAAGGAAAACAGTGATAGTTGGATAATATTTTGATCCTTAATGAAATATAAATGATATTTTAAGGCAATTTCTTTAACTTGAATGACTATTTGGAAAATTGACTCTTATTTTTTAGATTTGAACATTATAAAAAAGAGTTATTCCTTGAATTTCTATAGTATAATTTTCAAATTAAAATGGAATAAAGAGAGTAATAGTAGAAAGAAGAGAGAAGATTTATTTTTAATGATATTCAAAGATGAAATACAGGTTGAATTTCATGTAATAGATTTTCACTATAATAAACAAATATAATGTTTTAGATTAATTATTTTTAATAAACACGTAAACAAATATAATATTTTAAATTAATTATTTTTAATAAACACGTGACAAGTAAAATAGACAGAGGAGGTCCCAGTTTGTACGCGAGTATTTGAATTTTGAAGCAAAAAAAAGTTATTCGCTTCTATCCTAAGAAAGTAACCCATATAAATTAGGCATAATACATAAATATGTCTTCTAACTCGGCTTCGAATCAGATTTATGCACTTCAATTTTGAGTAGACACTTAAATTTGTATAAAGTTTGAACAAACAGACTCACATGTTCTACATGTCATTTTTTGTCCTACATGATATCCTACGTGTATTGTGTCATATATGACTCATGTGTTAATTTACTAAAAAGTTGGATAGATAAAGTTAGGGAAACTTACATAAATGTGCTATAATAATAAAATATTTACCATTTATAGCAACAATATTTTTTTTCACTTGATCGCTTTTAATTCATTTATAATACAATTTTAATACATATTACAAAGCACAATTTATTATTCACATATAATACAAGTTTTAATGATGGAAAATACATTTATCACACATTTTAATACACTTATAATACAATGTGACCATTTTTTACCAAACAAACACAATATATTTAAAAAACAATTATAATTCAAATATATTGCATAAATAATTCACTTTTAATACATATTACAGATTTATCACAGTATTGCTATAAATGGTAATAAACAAAAAGTATCGCTAAAATCTGTAATTATTTTTTAAAATGTATTAATTTATGTAATTTTTCCATAAAGTTATCTGTTTGTACATTATGAAAATTGAAAGTCAAAATTAAAATTTGAAGCCAAATTTAAGATTTAATATATGTATTATGTCTATAATTTATATATATATATCATGTCTATAATTTATATAGTACATCACATTTTTTCTATAAATAAAGACAAAGCGTGCTATTATTCTTTATGCCTATTTCTCTGCGCTTGAAAGAGAAATACTAGCTACCACTTCTCTCTAATTTTCCTTTATGCTTCCTGCAATGTTTTGTCAAATAGCAATTTGCATGTTGTTTTCTGGTTTCATATTATCATCATGTCATCAAACAGATGTCCTTAATATTATCAAAGAAAATTCTAACCAAGTTTCATCTTCAAACAATTTCTTATTTGGAACATCCTCTTCTAGTTACCAGGTATGTACTTCCTACACTTGATTTTTTTTTGGGGGGGCTGAATTCTTGTTATGAGTACAATTTTTTTTTTCTCCGCAGTATGAAGGAGCTATTCTCAGTGATGGAAAAGGTCTTAACAATTGGGATGTTTTTACTCACCAAGCTGGTCAGCTTATAAAATTCAATTTCTATTAGTCGATTTCTTTTTTTAAAAAAATTATTAATTTTGGTTAGTGTTGTTGCAGGTCATATTAAAGATGGAAGCAATGGAGATGTTGCTGTTGATCACTACAATCGTTATTTGGTAAACCTAATTTATCATTTGAGTTTTCCTTTCTAATGTAATTTCTGCAAACATTCTTGTTTATAGGACCACAACTCTTTTTTCTTTTCTTTGAACTGATCCAATACAGCTAACGAAAAGAAGATACTCCCTTCGTTTAAAAAAAGATGACCTTGTTTGACTTACAACGAAATTTAATAAAAGAATTCTTTTTCTTTTTTTAATTTTGTAATTTTAAATTAAAGTTATGTCAAATATATCAAACTGCGTTTTAATCTAATGATCGTGAAAAGTTAAAATTAAAATGTTATAAAAAAATTATTATTTTTAAAAAGACCAGAAAAAAAAATTCTTTTTTTTTTTTAAAGAGTAGGTTAATAATGGTTTGGTCCATAATATGTAGGAGTAGGACATACTTGTCTGACAAGTGGGCAATTCATTTCTTTTTATAAGCCCCAGTGCCCCCACTATCAATTGATATATAGTATGGTGTTACTGGCTTCTTATTATTTAAGGCTGGCTATTTCACAAGGCTAACTAACACATTCTTGCATCTTTTTAATCCTGTTGACATGGGATCTATAGTAGTGAGCCACATTGATATTAATTAGATGTTCTCGGATAAATTTTGTTTTGGCCTACTCAAAATCAACAATAAACTGATTAGATAAAAAGTAGCTATGCTTGAACAATTTGTGATCGATCAGAATTAACTTTTTCATTCGCGAAGAAAAGGGGAACACCCTAATTTGTGCTGACAACAGAGCACACATGATTGACACAAATTTAGAAATTTCTCAGTATCTAAGATCTAAAATTGGCATAAACTTGTGTCAAATTAATTAGTCATAAGGAACTTGCAAGATAGCAAGACTGGGGAGCACAATTTTTGTTGTGCAACAAGTCAAAGTGTCTCAGAAATGAACGAATGTTAGATCAATGAAGCGTATTAGCTAGAAGTAGATGTGTAAAACATGAAATTGAAGAATTCTGATGTTTGGTAGTAAAATGAAACAGGAGGACATTAAGCTCATGGAAGATATGGGTGTTAATGGCTATCGTTTCTCTGTCTCGTGGGCCAGAATTCTGCCCAGTAAGTTATAACTGTCACTAGTCGATCTCTTCCCTTCATTTTAAGCAAATACTACTAATTGTCATTTACATTGAACCATCTTTCTCTTTGTCGGTTGTAAATTTGACTCAGAGGGGACATTTGGAGATGTTAATATGGCCGGAATTGAGCACTACAATAAGCTTATTGATGCACTCTTACAGAAAGGTCAATTCGGCTTCACTTGCTAATAGTTTTAAGATATTTATAAATACAAAATGAAGCAAAAAAGTTAATAGGGGGCTCAGACGACTTCTTTATGTTCTGTGAATTCAGGGATCCAACCGTTGATCACATTAACACATTATGACATACCACAAGAACTTGAGGAAAGATATGGTGGTTGGCTTAGTTCACAAATACAGTAAGTAGCTGGTCTCATCTTACACTTTAAGGTAGTTTGTATATGATGAACAAGTTAACTTGTGTCGTGTTTCAGGGATGATTTCAGCATTTATGCAGACATATGCTTCAAATATTTTGGGGACAGAGTCAAATACTGGACAACCATCAATGAGCCTAACCTTATGGCTGTTCGTGGCTATAGATTAGGAACTTACCCTCCAAGTCGATGCTCCGGTATACTTGGGAATTGTAGTGCTGGTGATTCAGAAAGGGAGCCCTTCATTGCAGCTCACAATATGATCCTATCTCATGCAGCTGCTGTCAGCACTTACCGTACCAGATATCAGGTTTGTTCAATGGATCTATGCCCTTTCACCATCGCCATGTCAACTGTCAACACAGCATGATCTTGCAGAATTAGTCCAAATGGATTACCCCTTTAGTGCAACGCTATCTTCTGGCTTGTAAATGATGTGAAGGTGAATTTTGGGGGAGTCAAACAGGAAAATGGTTTACATAAAAGACTAAAGCTCGAAAATTTATGCTTGGAAAATACTTCCTCCTCTATCTATCAAATGGCATATTAAAAGTTTATTAGAAGATAACAGTCTATTTTATGCTTCTTTTCAGAAAAGACAAGGAGGCATGATTGGAATTTCTTTGGATACCCAATGGTATGAACCATTCAGCAATTCCCCAGAAGACATAGCTGCAACTGAGAGAGCTCGTTCGTTCTACGTCAACTGGTAACCCTTCCTTATCAATAGTTCAGTACTACCATCTGGTTTCTTGTGCATCAGAAAGAGATTATTTTTTACTAAGTACCCCTATGCAGGTTTTTAGACCCTATTATATTAGGAAGATATCCCAAAGAAATGGTACAAATTCTGGGATCTAATCTGCCAGACTTCTCAAAGAATGATTTGAGCAAGCTGAGTTATGGCTTAGATTTCATTGGCATCAATTACTATACGGCCAAGTATATCAAAGATTGCTTATATTCTGCCTGTGAACATGGAAACACTTGGTCAGAGGGTTCCTATTTAGCTACAACAGAAAAAGACGGTGTCTACATTGGTCAACCTGTATGTTTTCTCCTCTTTTAATATTTGAGCATTCTTCATCTTTTAACCCTCCACTATGCCAAACTATTACTGGCACTTTTTGCATTGCTGAATTTTATTTATTTTCCACAACTTTAAATGAATCAGACTGAAGTGGAATGGCTCTTTCTGTACCCACAAGGGATGAAAAAAATTGTTATATACCTAAAGGACAGATTCAACAATACTCCAATGGTTATCACCGAAAATGGTAAGAAGAAAAGAAATTTCACATTCTTGTCATTTAAAAGCGAGATATAGTTTAATTTATCAACTAATAACCTGAACAAGATGCATTTGGATCTGTTAGGATGCATCCACTGACACAACTGGTAACATTGCAGGCATTGCTGAGAATGATAATCTGAATCCTTCAATAACAGACACCTTGAACGATATTCATAGAGTGAACTATATGCATAGCTACTTAAATTCATTGGCAAATGCAATCACGGATGGTGCAGATGTGAGAGGGTATTTTGTTTGGTCCCTTCTCGACAACTTTGAGTGGCTAGATGGATATAAGTTAAGATTTGGACTTCACTATGTCAACTATACTAATCTTCAGAGAACCCCAAAATTATCAGCTACCATGTATAAACAGCTCATGTATAACTTCAACATACAACTCAAAAAAAATACTGCCCAGAACTAGGAGGAGAAGACGATGAAAAGTAAATATTATTTTCACTCCAATGGGACTGTAATCATTTAAACAAGATTTAATAAGTACACAGAAATATTCTGTTGGAAGAGGTTGTCTAATATTTGAATACTAGTCTTTATCAACTATATATAACTTGTTGGCGTAGAGACCCAAGCTAACTAGAACCTACAGCAACTCCATTATAGGAAAGTCCAAAGTCTAGCATAATAAAATATGAAGTTCAAGAGAGAGCAACCATTTGAATTATATTTTTGTACTAATATACTTTGTTAAATGGTGCAGTTATAGAATTGACAGTTAGTAGAATGGCCCTATAAAAATCTTATTATTCTGACAGATTAATGGCTCAGATGTAACAAAGCAGAAAATTATAAACCAGCGATTATTTTTCTGTCCATTTGATATTTAGTCACTAAGGCTATATAATTCAAAGCAAAAGTCTTCCAACCCAAAGCTGGATAAACCATACACATCAACAAAAATTATATAATGAATTGAAATGGAGCAAGTATTATTTTTGAGATTTTGATTATTTTGTTCTTTAATGCTAAAAGAATACTCTAATCTTGAATTTTTAAATTAAAGTAGTAATAATCCAAAATGGAATAAAAAGAGTAACAGTAGGAAGAAGAGATAATATTTATTATTCCTATATATGAAATCATATTCAAAATGGACGGGAGAAATTAAGCATTTTTTCTATTAATAAAGCAAAAGCGTGCTATTATTCTTTATGCCTATTTCTCTGAGCTTGAAAGAGAAATACTAGCTACCACTTCTCTCTATTTTTCCTGCAATGTTTTGTCGAATAGCAATTTGCATGTTGTTTTGTGGTTTCCTAATATCATCATGTCATCAAACAGATATCCTTAATATTATCAAAAAAAATTCTAACCAAGTTTCATCTTCAAGCAATTTCTTATTTGGAACATCCTCTTCTTGTTACCAGGTATTTACTTCCTACACTTTGTTTTCTTTTTGGGGGGCTTATGAGTACAATTTTCGTTTATCCGCAGTATGAAGGAGCTATTCTCAGTGATGGAAAAGGTCTCAACAATTGGGACGTTTTTACTCACGAAGCTGGTGAGCTTATAAAAAAATTAATGAATCTCAATTTCTTTTTAAAATTTATTAATTTTGGTTAGTGTTGTTGCAGGTCATATTAAGGATGGAAGCAACGGAGATGTTGCTGTAGATCACTACAATCGTTATTTGGTAAACCTAATTCATCATTTGACTTTTCCTTTTTAATGTAATTTCTACAAACGTTGTTGTTTATAGGTTCACACAACTCTTTTTCTTTTCTTTTCAACTGATCCATTACAGTTTAAGAAAAAGAAATATTTTTTTTTAGTGAAAGAGTGGTTTGGTCCATAATATGTAGGAGTAGGACATACTTGTCTGATAAGTGGGCAATTCATTTAATTTTATAAGCCCCACTATAAATTGATAAATAGTATAGTATTAGTGGCTTCTTATTATTTTAGGCTGGCTATTTCACAAGGCTAACTAACACATTCTTGCATCTTTTTAATCCTGTTGAAATGGGATCTATAGTAGTGAGAAACATTGATATTAATTAGATGTTTTCGGATAAATTCTGTTTTGGCCTTCTCAAAATCAACAATGAACTGATTAGATAGGAACAATTAATGAGACTTTTGGAGATGAGAATTAACTTTTTCATTCGCGAAGAAAAGGTAAACACACTAATTTGTGCTGGCAACAGAGCATACATGATTGACACAAATTTAGAAATTTCTCAGTATCTAAGATCTAAAATTGGCATAACTTGTGTCGAATTAATCAGTCATAAGGAATTTGCTAATAGCAAAACTGGGGAGCACAAAATTTTCGTTCTGCAACAAGTCGAAGTGTCTCAGAAATGAATGAATGTTAGACTAATGCAGTGTATTAGCAAGAAGTCTATGTGCAAAACATGAAATTGAAGAATTCTGATGTTTGGTAATAAAATGAAACAGGAGGACGTTAAGCTCATGGAAGATATGGGTGTTAATGGCTATCGTTTCTCTATTTCGTGGGCGAGAATTCTGCCCAGTAAGTTATAACTGTCACTAGTCTCTTCCCTTCATTTTCAGCAAATACTCATTCTTGTCATTTCCATTGAACGATCTTTTCCTTTGTCGGTTGTAAATTTGACTCAGAGGGGATATTTGGAGATGTTAATATGGCTGGAATTGAGCACTATAATAAGCTTATTGATGCACTCTTACAGAAAGGTCAATTCGGCTTCACTTGCTAATAGTTTGATAAATCCAAAATGAAGCAAAAAGGTTATTAATTTGTTGGGCTCAGAAAACTTCTTTATGTGCTGTGAAATTCAGGGATCCAACCGTTGATCACATTAACACATTATGACATGCCACAAGAACTTGAGGAAAGATATGGTGGTTGGCTTAGTTCACGAATACAGTAAGTAGCGGCTCCCATCTTACACTTTATGGTAGTTGTATATGATGAACATGTTAACTTGTGTCGTGTTTCAGGGATGATTTCAGCTATTATGCAGACATATGCTTCAAATATTTTGGGGACAGAGTCAAATACTGGACAACCATCAATGAGCCTAACCTTATGGCCGTTCGTGGCTATAGAGAGGGAACTTACCCTCCAGCTCGATGCTCCGGTATATTTGGGAATTGTAGTGCTGGTGATTCAGAAAGGGAGCCCTTCATTGCAGCTCACAATATGATCCTATCTCATGCAGCTGCTGTCAGTATTTACCGTACCAGATATCAGGTTGAGCTCTATGCCCTTATTCCTCATCGCCATGTCAACTCTCAACATAACATGATCTTGCAGAATTAGTCCAAATGGATTCCTCCTTTATTGCAACGCTGTTTTCTGGCTTGGATATGATATGAAGGTGAATTTTGGGGGAGTAGAAAAGGAAAATGGTTTACATAAAAGACTAAAGCTCAAAAATTTATTCTTGGAAACTGCTTTCTCCCTCTTATCTATCAAATGGTATATTAAAAGTTCATTAGAAGACCATACAAGTATCAGTAACATAGTCTATTTTATGCTGCTTTTCAGAAAAGACAAGGAGGAATGATTGGAATTTCTTTGGATACCCAATGGTTTGAACCATTTAGCAATTCCTCTGAAGACATAGCTGCAGCTGAGAGAGCTCGGTCATTCTACGTCAACTGGTAATCTTTCCTTATCAGTAGTTCAGTACTGGAATCTGGTTTCTTGTGCATCAGAAAGAGAGGGAAAAAATGTTATTTTTTTACTAAGTACCCCTATATATGCAGGTTTTTAGACCCTATTATATTAGGAAGATATCCCAAAGAAATGGTAGAAATTCTGGGATCTAATCTACCAGACTTTTCAAAGAATAATTTGAGCAAGCTGAGTTATGGCTTGGATTTCATTGGCATCAATTACTATACGGCTGCATATATCAAAGATTGCTTATATTCTGCCTGTGAACATGGAAGAACTTGGACAGAGGGTTCCTTTTTAGATACTAGAGAAAAAGATGGCGTCTACATTGGTCAACCTGTATGTTTTCTCCTCTTTAATATTTGAGCATTCCTCATCTTCTAACCCTCCACTATGCCAAACTATTACTGGCACTTTGTGCATTGCTGAATTTTAATTATTTTCCACAACTTCAAAATGAATCAGACTGAAGTGGACTGGCTCTTTCTGTATCCACAAGGGATGAAAAAAATTGTGATGTACATGAAGGACAGATTCAACAATACTCCAATGGTCATCACCGAAAATGGTAAGAAGAAAAAAAAGTTCACATTCTTGTCATATAAAAGTGAGATATAGCTTAATTTATCAACTAATAACCTGAACAAGATGCATTTGGATCGGTTAGGATGCAATTACTGACACAAGTGGATGTTGCAGGCATTGCTGAGAATGACAATCTGAATCCTTCAATAATAGACACCTTGAACGATTTTCATAGAGTGAACTATATGCGTAGCTACTTAAAGTCATTGGCAAATGCAATCACGGATGGTGCAGATGTGAGGGGGTACTTTGTTTGGTCCCTTCTCGACAACTTTGAGTGGCTAGATGGATATAAGCTAAGATTTGGACTTTACTATGTCAACTACACTAATCTCCAGAGAATCCCAAAATTATCAGCTACCAGATATAAACAGCTCATGTATAACTTCAAAAAACAGCTTGAAACACATACTGCCCAGGACTAGTGGCCGGGAGAAGACGATGAAAAGCGGAGGCTTCTTGAGATTATTTTCATTCAGTGTCTGTTGTTAGAAGACAGTTTATTGTGTAATGAAACAAATTAGTGTTCAGCCTTATCCCTGTCTTCATATTGCAGGAGATTAGGCTCAAGCCTTACTTGTATTCACTTCAATGGAACTGTAATTATGTAAACAAGATGTATATTAATTATGCAGAAATACTCTATTGAAAGTTGATTATAATTATCCTGATTTATTGATGACAAAGCAGTAATACATGCATGGACCATTACACTAGTAATATTATTTGTGTTCATTTGATATTTAGTCACTAGTGTTGTAAAATTCAGAGCAAATGGTCTCCAACAACACACAGCTTGATAAACCATACACCAACAAAATTTACATATTGAATTGGAACAAGGGAGTATCATTTTTTGAAATTGAACTTTTTTATATAAAAAAAGAAAGAAAAGAAGCTATTTAATTTCCTTAATGCCAAGAGTACAATTTAGTCTTGAATTTTTATAACTAGTGGTTTGTATGGGTATGGGGGTGTGCGTACATCTATCTTTCAAGTATAATGACACCGTGACAATCATCATTTAGAAATCGTTCAGTTCTGAGCATATTTATGAAAATCAATAAAATCTCATGAAAAAAGATTCCAAGACAATAAATGAGAGCATAAAATCAATAATCTTTATTAATGCAGGATGTGATGCACACACTGTATACTCTTTTCTACCTTGTGCAATGTGCATATGATCAAGACTTGCTGGCTAATGAAGGTCACAGGCACGGAGATTTGCTACTTTGGGAAATGGAGTTTTTGCTCTTGGCTGATTTAGGTAATGTTGCTTATGAAAGATTCTAGGATTTTTAGTAAGTACTTTCCAATGTACCAAAAAAATTAAATGACTGAGAACTGTAACATCAAGGTGCTAACAAGGAAATAGCCTTGTCTAGCTAAGCCATTAGGGGGCTGTTTGACCAAGAGAACTGTGAGTATTTGAAAATAGTAGCTTTCCAAGTGAAAATGATTCTTGAAAACTGGAGCTGGGTTTGGCCATGGATACAAATTGGTGTTGTTTTTGAAATTTTGTGAGTAGTTTGGAGTGAAAACAATAACATTTTCAAATTCCTAATATTTTATGGACAAACGTAGATTACGGAGCTGAAAAAGAGAGAAAAAATCATGGCCAAAAGCTAGGTCTTTTTCTAAAGCAAATGTTTGTCCTAAAGAGAGCTTACCAAGTCCAAGGGATAATTTCAGCCAGCTATAATCAGCTATATGTCTAAGACACCTTATAGTAGACAAGATTTACTTAAAGCACTAGTTTTAGGGAACGTGCGTTAGCACGTTTGTCTCTTATTATTGAATTTTTATACACTAAAAAATTGAGTTATAAAATAGGAAATGCTGAAATTAGCAATAGTATTTTTACCATCTATATTTTCTTCACTAAATAATCAAAAAAATATACTACGAATACTTGAGCATTTTTTGTTATCCTTCATTTGCAGTTTCTCATTCTCTTTTCTTCTCATTTTGAATTATGCATATAACATAAATCTTTGTAAATTGGTTCTTAAAAAGCATATTGAAATTTTAATTCTGAAAGTGTTTTTATAGAGTAGTGGAGAGAATATTCATTTTCAACTTTCAATTTTAAAAAATTATAGGTATGAGTAATAATTAACATTCAATTATTAGGCAGAAGAATATCACATTCTCTTAAATAAAATAATATCTCCAAGGCTAAAGTAGACATTCTAATTTGGACATTACTACTTGACTGTTTATGTGTCCAGCCAATAATCTGGAAACCTGAGTTCACAATCTTTCATTCATGATTAAAATTTAACATCAACAATAAATAGCTTCTCATCACATTAAATAGAAGTTTGATGCATATAACTTATAAGTTCTAAAAGACATCATCAATTTGGTACATATGCAAATAATATAAACACTTGATATATATGAAACACACTTCCAGCCATCATCATAATTATTATTTTAATTATTTTTTTATATCACATATACATATTCTTTTTAACCTTGAGAAATATTGTACATGTAATTTATGAAGAGAAAAGAACAATACTCTTTTTTCATAAAATTTCTCTTTGAATACTTAATATAAATGGAGCAACACAAACTTTTCAAAATGACTTATTTTAGGTATATGGTCAATTTGAAGAATGAATGTTTCCACAAATAAATAATAGACTAATAAGATCAATAG
Organism: Solanum pennellii; assembly: GCF_001406875.1. Taxonomy (NCBI): domain Eukaryota; kingdom Viridiplantae; phylum Streptophyta; class Magnoliopsida; order Solanales; family Solanaceae; genus Solanum; species Solanum pennellii. The sequence goes on from NC_028638.1 coordinate 48,210,309, forward strand.
ATTATACAATATAAACGAAAAGTCAAATAATAAATACATTTAAAAAAAATTATGTGACTTTTCTCATTTAGTTATTCCTCTCACTACTAATAAATAATAATCTCGAAAATATATTTAAACTAAAGTAAAACACTCTATCGATAATCGCATTCAAATCAACTAATTAATGAATTTAATCAATAATTAAGAAATATAGTAGAACATGAATTGTATATCACTAATTTTCATATAGGACACAAGATATTTCATTAGAAAAATAAAATAATAAGAAAGTATATCGATCAAAATATTAAAAAAGGATGCACAAAATACTTAAGCTTGAGAAGGAGGAGTGGATAAAAACAAAGAAATTACTGCAATACAGAATGATGAGCAAGATTAACTTTTTGCTTGATAATCTCTCATTCTCCTCTAGGTATTTTATAGCAGTGGCTAGGATAACTTTTGAGTAGGTACAATTAATTTGCATTTTCGATGATTTTAGTCCACATCAAAATTATTTAAAGAAAAAACTCTTCAAATACTCTTGATTTTTATAACAAAAGAGAAATTAATAATTAATGTGAATTAATTCATGCACTAATTTAAATGAGTTATTGATTAAATATTTAATTATATTTTATAACAAATTTAATTATTTTAATATAAGAATAAAATGATAATTCAACTTTGAGCTTTGAATCTTCCACTTATAATAATATACGATGATAATTTCTTAAACAAAAGAGATGATTACAATAGAATGATAAAAGAGTATTTCAATTAATACTAAGGACAATTAAAATAAGACGAAGAAAAAAATTAAGATCAATAATTTCTTTACCGGAAAAGTAAAATGGATAGGAGGGAGCAGCTCCCAACTTCTACCTGAGTAATTGAAGCAAAAATGATATTTTTACACTATGCTTAGATGGTTATGTATCTTATTATATTACGTTTTTTTAATGAATATATATATATATAATATTGTTTTCAATTGTTATATAAAATTATACATCAATAAATTGAATGATTACTATAAGTATAACAAAAATAAAATACGGAATAAAACTAATATAAACATGTAGAATCCAAAATAAAATAAAAATAATTTAATAAAAAGTAAAAACAAGTTAAGTGAGAAATAAATATTAAGATAAAAGACATAATTATTTTTGGTACCCAATAGGACAATAGACCGGCACACATCACACATATATAGTACATGTTTTTCTTTTTTCTTTCTAATCAATAAAAAAATTGAAGAGGTTGCTATTATTTGTGCCTTTTCCTCAGGAGCTTGAAAGAGAAATATCAATCACCACTTCTCTCTATTTTTCCTCATTCACTTAACAAATCGAAGCTGTACTATGCTTCCTGAAATGTTTTATCAACTAGCAATTTGCATGTTGTTTTGTGGTTTCATAGTATCATCCTATCATCAAAAAGATATCCTTAATATTCTCAAAGAAAATCCTAATCAAGTTTCATCTTCAAACAATTTCTTGTTTGGGACAGCCTCTTCTTGTTACCAGGTACTTCCCACACTTTTTTTTTTGTTTTGTTTTGAGTACAACTTTAATTTTTCTTGTTTTCTCCGTAGTTTGAAGGAGCATTTCTCAGTGATGGAAAAAGTCTCAACAATTGGGACATTTTTACTCACGAAGCTGGTGAGCCCCTTTTTTTAATGGCATAATACATTAATTATGACCGTATTTTTACATTTATGTCTCCAACTTTTGGGTGTACGACACATAAGTGACATAATTTGTTCAATTTTATGTTTATGCATTTTTTTTAATTAATGAATTATCAATTTCTACAAGAAAATTTGCAAGAATTTAGCCCCCTTTTTTTAAAAAAATATTAATTTTGGTTAGTGTTGTTTCAGGTCATATTGAGGATGGAAGCAATGGAGATGTTGCAGTTGATCACTACAATCGTTATGTGGTAAATCCAATTTATCATTTAAACTTTCCCTTTTATGTAGTTACTGCAAACATATTGTTCACAAGTCTGTTTTCTTTATTTTTGAACAAATCCAATACAGGTAAGAAAAAGAACACGTGAATATTTGATTCGTGACAGAATAGGTTAAAAATTGTTTGCTCAAATATATAGTAGTAGTAGGACATACTTGTCGCTCTTATATATAGAGACAAAAGATAAAGTGTTTTCTACCACTTTCTACTCACCGCTTAAAAAAAAATCTACACCACTCCACGTAACACTCTCCTATTCTTTTTTATCTCATTTTGGGTTACATATATATATATAACTATGTTTTTAGGAAAGTATTTTTTATTTGTCATAAGACTATTTTCTAAAATAAATGAAGAGGGTAGTACACACACCATAAAGAAAAACTAATGATAGAGACATGTGTTTCTCTAATTGATATTGATGGTTTATAATTTATATATGAAACTCACATTCTCAATAATTTAGGTATGAACTAAAAGAAGAAGATAATTAGATGTTTTTAACACTTATCTCTATTAATAATCAATAATATATATTTTTATAAGCCCCACTAGCAATTCTCTTAATTAATACTTCCTCTGTCCCTATTTACTTGTCCATATTTCCTATTTTAAATGTCTCTATTTACTTGTCCATTTTCACAAATCAAGAAAAGACAAAAAAAAAATTCCTATTATACCCTCATTAAAACTTCTTGAAAAAATTTAACTTTTAATTCATCCTTTTTGAAACCATATTTAATAAGGTAAAATTGTAACTTCACTATGTTAATTATTGTTATCTTAATATGTGTGCCTTTTCTAAAGTGGACAACTAAATAGAGACAGAGGGAATACCTTAGATAAGGAAATAATATTTAATAATGTTATCATTTATATTGTAATTACTTGGTAATTAGTATATTTGGGTTGTGAAAGAATTAGATGTGTTTGACATTTGCTCTCTTTCACATGCCTAACATTTTGTACATTTATGAGATATCAAATGTAGTCATTTTCTTACCCCTGTCATTGTGACTTCTTATCATTTTAAGGCCATTCAGAAGGGTAACATATTCTTGTATGTTTTTATCCTGTTGAGATGGGATCATCTATAGTGAGGCACATTGAGATTAGACGGAGACTAAATATGATTTGGCCTACTCAAGATCAACAAAATAAACTGCTGTCGTTTGTCAACACAATACTGATAAATTAGATAGAAAGTACTTTTGGAGATCAGAATTACATAAACTTTTTGATACAACATCAATCGAGAAGCAAAGGGAAGGCCCTAATTTGTGCTTGCAACACAGCATACATGTTTGACACAAAAGGGAAACAGTTAGTCTTGCTCTACAATTAAGATCTAAAACTCACATTCTGTGTCAAAGCTGATCGATCAACATCATAAGGAAGAAGCAGATAAGCGCATGATATGCTTTTGTTGCACAACAAGTCATAAGCGTCTCAGAAGAGTTTATGAATGAATGTTAGATCAATATAGTGTATTAGCAAGAAAATAGACTCGCTCGTAAAGCAAGAATTCTGAATTTCTGATGTTTGGTAATAAAATGAATACAGGAGGACATCAAGCTCATGGAAGACATGGGTGTGAATAGCTATCGTTTCTCCATCTCATGGGCAAGAATTCTGCCCAGTACGTCACTACTCTCTTCCCTTCATTTTAAGCAAATACTACTTATTGTCATTTACACTGAACCATCTTTCTCTTTGTCGGTTGTAAATTTGACTCAGAGGGGACATTTGGAGATGTTAATATGGCTGGAATTGAGCACTATAATAAGCTTATTGATGCACTCTTACAGAAAGGTCAATTCGGTATCAGTTGCTTATAGTTTTAAGTTATTGATAATATCAAAATGAAGCAAAAAAGTGAATTTTGGGGCTCAGACGACTTCTTTATGTGCTGTGAATTCAGGGATCGAACCATTTATCACATTAACACATTATGACATACCACAAGAACTTGAGGAAAGATATGGTGGTTGGCTTAGTTCACGAATACAGTAAGTAGCTGCTCCCATCTTACACTTTAAGGTAGTTGTATATGATGAACAAGTTAACTTGTGTCGTGTTTCAGGGATGATTTGAGCTATTATGCAGACATATGCTTCAAATATTTTGGGGACAGAGTCAAATACTGGACAACCATCAATGAGCCTAACCTTATGGCTGTTCGTGGCTATAGAGAGGGAACTTACCCTCCAGCTCGATGCTCCGGTATATTTGGGAATTGTAGTGCTGGTGATTCAGAAAGGGAGCCCTTCATTGCAGCTCACAATATGATCCTATCTCATGCAGCTGCTGTCAGTATTTACCATACCAGATATCAGGTTCTTTCGATGGCTTTATGCCCTTTCCCAATTGCCATGTCAACTCTCAACACGCATGATCTTGCAGAATTAGTCCAAATGGTTTACCCCTTTAGTGCAACACTATTTTCTGGCTTGTAAATGATATGAAGGTGAATTTTGGGGTTAGTAAAACAAGGGAAATGGTATACTTGGAAGACTAAAGCTCGAAAATTATGCTTGGAAACTGTTTTCCCCCCTCTATCTATCAAATGGTATATTATAGAAGTTCATTAGAAGATCATACAAATATCAGTAATATAGTCTATTTTATGCTGCTTTTCAGAAAAGACAAGGAGGAATGATCGGAATTTCTTTGGATACCCAATGGTTTGAACCATTTAGCAATTCCTCAGAAGACATAGCCGCAGCTGAGAGAGCTCGGTCATTCTACATCAACTGGTAACCTTTCCTTATCAGTAGTTCAGTGTTACAATCTGGTTTTTACCAAGTACCCCTATATATGCAGGTTTTTAGACCCTATTATATTAGGAAGATATCCCAAAGAAATGGTACAAATTCTGGGATCTAATCTGCCAGACTTCTCAAAGAATGATTTGAGCAAGCTGAGTTATGGCTTAGATTTCATTGGCATCAATTACTATACGGCTAAATATATCAAAGATTGCTTATATTCTGCCTGTGAACATGGAAACACTTGGTCAGAGGGTTCCTATTTAGCTACAACAGAAAAAGACGGTGTCTACATTGGGCAACCAGTATGTTTTCTCATCTTTTAACCCACTCTAGCACTTTCCACATTGCTGAAATTTTATTTTTTTCCACTAACTTTAAATGATTCAGACTGGTGCTCCATGGATCTTTCTGTACCCACAAGGGATGAAAAAAATTGTGATGTACATGAGGGAGAGATTCAATAATACTCCAGTGGTTATCACTGAAAATGGTAAGAAGAAAAGGAATTTCACACTGTCATTTAGAAGCTAAGCAAGATGCAGTTTATCAACTAATAACTTGAACGAGATACATTTTGATCTGTTGGATGCTACTATTGACACAATTGGCTATGTTGCAGGCGTTGCTGAGAATGATAATCTGAATCCTTCAATAACGGACACCTTGAATGATATTCATAGAGTGAACTATTTGCATAGCTGCTTAAATTCACTGGCAAATGCAATCAGGGAAGGTGCAGACGTGAGGGGGTACTTTGTTTGGTCCCTTCTTGACAACTTTGAGTGGCTACATGGATATAAGCTAAGATTTGGACTTCACTATGTCAACTATACTAATCTCCAGAGAACTCCAAAATTATCAGCTGCCAGGTATAAACAACTCATGTATAACTTCCACATACAGCTTGAAACACATACTGCCCAGAACTAGTGGAAGAAGATGATGCAAAAGCAGAAGCTTGTAAGCAGCTCATCCCTGCCTTCATATTACAAGAGTTAAGCTCAAACTTAACCTTGTATTCACTCCAATGGAAATGTAATCACGTAAGCAAGATATTTTAATTATGCAGCAGAAATTTTCTGTTGAAAGCTGAGTACCCCCCCCCCCAAAAAAAAAAAAAAAAAAATCTGTTAGGCTTCAACAGATTTCTTAATGTTCCAATATTCTACAAAATGTATGTTCCTCCGGCGATGGATCGAAAAGTTATATTCAAGAAGCATGGACTATTATAACAAACTCACTGCCATTATTTTCTCCATTGTCTTCACGAAATTAGTGTTACAACATCAGCCAAAAATGCTATTTATGACAGCACATTGTTTTTACATCCTCAAAATGAGAGCCTGAAATATTTATGACATGCTCTACTACTACAATAAGATCCTTCGTTACGCAGAGGGGATTTGACTCTTGGTCAAGGGAAGACTACCTTATCTGCAGACCATTGCTTCAGAAACTCCGAGAGTAGGATAAGGTATGGGGTACCTTCAAATGACCGAAATGTGTCCGTGAATTCCTCATCAACATCCTGGTATATTACCCACCTATTCATAGTTCAAGACTATTCCACAACTACACAAGGTAGATCAGTAAGTGAGCCTTTTCCTTGAAACTCATAATATGATCCCAGCACAGGCAGTTGCTGTCGATACATAAAGAAGTGAGTATCAGCTATAAACACAAATAAAAAGTGAGTATCAGCTATAGACAGAAATAAGCTATCTTGTCTGGATGCAAGATAGCACAATGTGCTTATTAAAGGTGTCAAATGAAAGATGACCATTTCTTCCCCAGAAAAAAGTGGTGGTACTTGGTTGGCTGAGGAGAGGGGTTTGTAGGAACTCAATTCCTTTTTTCACAGATGAAAACAAGTCCAAATAACTTTCGCTCAACACCCCGAGATGACAGCCTAGCCATGCATACATCTAGTGCAAGACACATGAATTTTTACATCTGACAGGTCAGCAAGTTAAAGAGAGCATCCTACTAGTATGTTACTATTGTATCAGTCCATAATCTAAGATCTAGCCTTCCCCCTCAAACCACTCATCTTTCTCGTCTAGCTTTCTCCCCAAGGAGAGTGAAAGAGCAGGAGAACACAGTCAAGAGGAAGGGAACTTCAAAAGTTTATCATTTGCCTTTGGTGCATAATAGATGGCAAGGGTTGATAGTAATTAACACAAATTCATGGTCCAGAAGAGTTCCTCTCAACATATATGTAACTCTTACATATCCCAACAGAACTTCAGAATATGATCCTATTATCACCTCTAAGTTAAGTATATGATGTCTTGCTGACATCATGACCAGCTTCCTCTTTCTATCACCAGCTGAGGTACCATACAACACAAAGCTTCACCAATGAACAGAAGAACTATTCAGCTTAAATTTTTTTTTTTTTTGAGACAAGTAACTTTTAGCTTAAAGATAATTGTGTTTTATAGTGATTGCTGAATTACAAAGTTCTTACCTTGTGCAGAAGAATTTGTCAGGCCTGCCACATTATTCTGATGAAGCCAGGCTTAAACATTAGCCACAAGCTTTATCTACCTCCACCAGGGCAATCTGGCACCATAACAGTGCTGGCCATCGTCCCACGAGATCTGGCATGCCTGAAGACCTACAGCAACACTAGGTTCCTTCCCATGTTGTGCTATCCACTCGTCTATTGCAAGTGATTTATCATTTTCGTTTGAATATAGCTTTTTGTTCTTCCCAAATGGATTACTCCCAGGACAGACTATTTCAGCAATTGCAGCTGGCATATACATCGAGTCACCTACCACTGGTGCACTACATGCAGCTAACTGTGCTCGAATCTGCCAATTATGACCATATATCATCTGAATATCAGTGATTGTCAAGACATCGATTTTCAAACTGAAATGCCATTTTGAGAAAATCACTGTTTTGGTTCCTTTTCACGTCTTCATTTGTTTTGAGATAGCAAAAACCAGAGATGAACTTCTAACAAAAGCTACCATTAGTAAACCAGTTTACGCATGATTAAATAGTTTAGTCATGTGAGCTCTCTCTCTCTCTTTAGACCTGTAAACAGCAACTATGAAATACTTTTCCGAGCAAGTAACCTGATCCGAGTTATTAGGCCTTTCCTGTCTAATACTTGTAGGAATAAAACCCAACTGGCAAGCAGGACAAACAACTTGCACAAGCAATTACTCAACTTTGAAACATCAAACTTGAAAAATCCTGAGGACAGAAGGACAAATGCATGAGGGAACCAGAAAACTGGAATTTAAATACCTGATGAGTCCGACCAGTTAGAAGGTTGATTTGGCACTCATATGCAAAGTCCTTCAAAGCCCATCCACAGTCCTCAAGGTTGTATCTCCTCTGGATTTCACTACTAGGCCAGGGTACCTTTTTGCATTCTAAGACCTCAAGTTGGCATAACAACCATCCTTTCACAAAATCTGAAAAGCATAGATGCCAGAGGAAAATATGAGCACTTTTGGAAGAACATCCAACTCCTTATGGCAAACATCAACATCATGGGTTGTTTGACATGGAGATGTACATATAACATATGATCCTTTCAATGTCAGCTCTTTTGGGTGTTAGAAACTTGAGAATAGACACAAGCATAACGACAACTGTTATAACCTTTTATCCAGATTAGAAATCTCAATTTTAACATTATCAGGCTCTCTCTCTCTGTCTATTTTTTATCTCTCTCAGACTCTCACGCAAGCAAAATATTAGTATTGCTACTTGCTTACCTCTAGAAACAAGTCTTGGGGCCATATTAATAGGACGCATGTAGTGTGTAAGTATTCTGATAGGAACTGGAGCAGCAGCAAGAGCAAGATAAAGCTTTCTGACCTTCTTCTCCTGACAGATAATAGATGAAGTTATCAAGAAGACCAAATGGTACACTCCACAAAGGACCTCCATTGTAAGGGAACATGAAGTTGTTATTCCCTATAACTCTATATCAAATCTTTTGTAAGACTATATGCGACATAGAGGTGAGTCTCACCCTGATTTTTCCATGAAATACTGAACAGTACTCCTTGCTCCGAGCCAGCACAACACTGCACAAATTAGAAGTCATGCCAGAACCTTTTTTTTCCACGACATCCTATTTCACCTCTGCTTGAACTTTTAAAAAAGAAAATTTACGGGGGATATATACAGCCAATCATACCATCCTTCAGTGCAATTGTCAATCTGATGGGTAGTAAGCAGAGGAGCTGAAAATCCTAATGCTCGAGTAGCAAATGTAGCACAGCTTTCTTCAATGTTATCTGTAGTTCCTCCTACCTGGGTTTAAGTTGTCAATATGCAAAAGAGTTAGCTTATTGGTAACGGAAAAAGAAGAAGAGCCTAGAACAACACTAATTAATAGTAAAAGTTAAAAGGTAACGATATAATGAGAGGAAAACCAATGTCAGTTAGAAGTAATTTACTTGACAGACATGACTATCAGAAAATATCAGCTAGAGGATTTCACTCAACAGAAAACCATATTTAATAAAGTCTTGTACTCACAGATGTACCAGCAGGTTTGTCCAGAACCACATAGTCGTCGGTTACAGCAATAATACGAGATTTCCAGTCAATGTCATAGCACCTAATCATATCAAATCTTACAACATTACCTTCTTACTGACAAAAAGTCATGAGCAAAAGTAAGAATAGGGTTCAGTAATTACCTTGGAAAGCGCTTAGGGTGTACATGCACCCGCAAATACGTTCCAGCTTCAACAATTTCATCAGCACGAGTTATTTTGAAAGTTTTCTGAGCTTCACGTACAGTTTTCCCTTTGATTGAAGTTCTCTTTCTCAGAACTGATGGATCTGTAACTTCTTCATACACTTTAATTTGCTCAGAACTGGCAGTCGGAGGTGGCTTAGGACATACAAGTGCGTAATACACAGCTCCGAACTGTATAAGGTCTTCCACATATCTTAATGATGAAAAACATCGGTCAAAATACCACTTAACTGATCCAAGATGCCTATCACTCAACTCATTGGTGATCACTCTCAAGGTGTAAATTATGATATGCAGGAAAATAACAAAAGAACAACAAAACACTAAAGAAAGATAGAAATTTACAATGGAGGGAGGTCCAAAGCTTTACAAATATATTCTAGAACAGGTCCTTCTTTTGTGACGACAAGATGCTCAACCCTAGGTGGGCTGTTCTGCAAAGGGCATGGCATCAAGCGTCCATATCTAAGGTGGCTGAAAAAGTGAAATAAAAACAAATAGATCAATGTAACAAATCATAAGAATCAAATAGGATACTAGCCTGGTGGAGGTTGATGACATTGGAGACACATCTCTACTCGATCGAAGAAAATTGTAACATTACAAATCTAAACTTAAGTTGCAATATACTATCAATGTAAGCTTCCTGCTCTTGTTTAGACTTTTTAATCTATATAGCCAACAAGTAAAGAAACCATTTTGCGCCTTATTAAAAGCTTACGCTATTAGAAATTTACCATTTTCATTTACTCAATTATGTCTTCAACAAATGACCTTAAAATACAGAACACGACATTCAACTTTTGCAGAAGTCTAACAAATGAAAAAACAAGAATTACCCATTTGAAGAAACAGTGGGAGAAGTTGAATTGATATCAGACAAAGCAGTGGACTGACAGCTGAAGCTTTTACTGCAGGATGAAAGGGCCAATCTTTTGTAGTGATTCTTGTTCTTGAGCAGGCGGCTACGAGATGAAGCAAATGTGTGCACCATATTAAAAGGGGAGAAAAACCCATTTCTCCAATTTGGGGTCCATAAACGAGAAGCAATCAAACTATTGGTCACGATTGGAGTGAAACTGCCACTGGCAAAAGCCATCGTCTTTTGGGGTTCTAAGAGGGTTTAAGGCTGATTGAAGATACTGATATAGTTATAGAATTTTGAGACAGAAGGATTTTTTGGAAATTGCGATTATGCCTTTATATTTTTGAAAATTTACATCCAACTCCCTTAACTTTTTCATAATGCAACTAAAAAGATTTTTTTTAAGAGAACTGAAGTTGTTTCGAATTTTCAAAAAGATACTTTAATTTTGTGGGTGTCTTATTATCCCATGAAACTATCTAAATCCACAATAAATATACTTTTTTGACTAATTTTAACACCACTCGTGTTGTCACGAAATTTGGGCGCATAAAGGACTTTTCATATAGCTTCAGATCAACGTAAAATTGTCATGTGACACTCCCAATTTGAATTATGTTGAAAAAATATAAAAACTCATGTACTAATTTTTTTAAAGCTTTATTAGGAATAATTTTTTAATTTTCAAATCTTTTTTCTCATCTTCCCTACCATCATTAGCTTATCTATGTTTCTTGAGCATCTATATCTTCCTTCATTTTTTAAAAATTAATGTTAGTGTGTTCATTCTTATTCTTTTTTATTTTGAAAAACAAATTAGTTTAGCGATTTTATTCCTCGTACAAATCAAGTTTGAAATTTGAGAATAGTGAAACTATAGAAAACTCGATTTGGGAGTAAGAAGTTGGAGAAGGAGGTGATTTAAATATCAGATTTTGACTTGGTGATATTTTGAATATTTAAATTTTGATTATTTGACGATATTTATTTTCATAAATAAATTAATTGGTGGTAGTTTGACAAATAATTGATAATGCTGCCGGAACATTCCATCCCACAACAGTGGGTTTGGCGACTGTTCTTCTGGACGAAGGAATGACAGAAGCTACAACATTGAGGTGAAGAAGAAAGAGAACAAGAAATAAAAGAAAAAAGAAGGGAAAAAAAGAAAATGAAAGAAACTAAATAAAAATAATTAAAAAATTATTTTTAACACGTGTCAAGTGACTACTATTTGTGTGTGACTTACAAAAATATTTGTATAAGTAGTATTGGCTGAAAAATGGGGTATACATACTATTGTGAAATTATTCAATGGATAATAGGACATTCATAAAATTAAGGTGTCTTTTTAAAAAATCAAGACAACTTCAATGACGCTTTTATATCTTTTCTCTTTTTTCCCCCATATGATAGACATAATTCCATGACAATATAATTTTTCATACATACAAAAATGAAGATTCGTAATATTATAATTTCAAAAAAAATAATAATTATAATTTCAAGCAAAAAAAAAGTCGTATATAGCTTGTTTGATCATCAAGAGTCGTGACATTTTAATGTGTTATTTTCTAAAAAAAATAAATTGTCAGAGAGTATAAAATAGATAGTCAAATTTCACATTTTAATGTGTTATTTGACAAGTTTTTTTTTTTTTTTAATGTTAGAGAGGGTATATATGACCTCTGTGTACTCTAATAGCATATTGAAATACCTGATTATCTAATTTAAAAAAAAAAAAGATAAAAAAACACATGTCCTTTATTTAATTATTCAATGCTCAATAACTTTTATGGTCATTTGAAATTTAATTCTTAATTGATCAATACGCCCTAATGAGTCTTTCACTAAACACTTATTTTGATGATTAGTTCATTACATCAAAAATAACTTTTAACGATAATAAATAGGTATATTAATAAAGAGTATTAAAGTTTTATCTGTATTAGTTAAGTATCATTAGGTTCAATGTCCCTAAAAGGCTTTAATAACATATACAAAAAGTGTTAATTGTTCATAAAAATACATATTTAATAACAATTGAGCTATTATCATTAATTAGTCTCTACTAAAAATCATTTTTAATGTAGTAATTATTGTAGCAATAGTTGTTTTTGATTTACTTTGTTTAACTAAGTCTTGTGGAAGCTCTAAATGATGAAGTTGTTCTTCGATATTTTAATTCTACAAAGAACTGTAGTCTCACTTGATCAGTAAAATTGGATTAATGCAATTTATGAGCAACACAGTATATATTAATCAACTGCAACCCACCTAAATATAATAGGAAAACTTTGCAGTCTAAAAACTGATCACTTAGTACTTGTAATAAAATTAGGAGAATCAATTTTTTTTTCCTTTTGTTGTCTAGATAGCTAAGATATATACTATAGTTGATTTACATGTCATAATTATAATAATTTGTTCTTGGTTATATTTGTATTAGCATACTTGATAAATGTTTTAAAATATCTTTTTAGAATATTTTACATTTTCTTGTACTATTATATTATTTTATTAACATGACAAATAACATTGACGCTCACGACTATAAAATATTGATACATACGCATATTCATTGTTTCTGGAAAGTGTATCAAAACATCCAATATGCTGTTTTTAGGTCGAGTGTCATTCTATATAGTTTTCATATTTATGGGTGGTTTGTTTAAAATGTCTTATTTTTTATAATTCACGGATATATTTATATAATTAAATTATTTTTGTATAAATTTAAAATAGTGAATTTATACAAATATTGATATCTGAACGCTAAACAGCTATACAAATTATGTTATACAAAATTACATTATACAAAAGTTATATAAATTATATTATACAAATGTGTGAATTATACTCGAAACCTTAGTCCACATAATTATCACTGACTGTTGGTCACTATGATAACTAATTAATTAACTAGTATATATTTACTTTAACCATGAAATTTTATAAATAATAAATAAGTAAAGTATATAAAATTAAAATTTATTTTGCCTATCCATTTATGATCACTTTTAGAAGTATTTATTGCCTACTTTCAATAGTAAAGAAAAACTCATAACTGAAAAATACTAAAAATCTTAAAAGTTGAAATCATAGAGCTAAAATAATAAATATGAATCTACCAACTAACATTTTATGTTAAGTTGAGCAAATTATTGTGATCGCCCGTGAAAGCACTTGTGCCTAATTAACAAATTGCATACGTTTCGTTTCTTCTAATTTAATTTTGAGGGAAAGGAGAAATACATTTGAATTATCGAAAATAGTATGTAAACATTCTCTATCATATTTTTGGATAATGTCCCTTGTTGTCCAAAAGTTAAAATATATAGCATGTTACGTCCGGTGGTATAAAGGGTATATATGCTCTATTTGTTATTGGCGGGGGCACTAATATCCTAAAAGTATGACAGAGAGTATATATATATCATTTATAATAGTTCGAACATATTAATTCTTTTTCCCTATAATTTATAGAGTAACAAGAATAATTGCTATCTTCTCAAATTTTTGAATCTTTCACCAATTTTATCACACATATACATACATAGGTTCATGGTGTCTGTCCCCTTTATTCTTTGAATTTGTTGCTTTATCAATTTAGGTATTCATATGCAATGTCCAAAACTCTATTTCCCTCTCGATGAATATAAAGCTAGCCAATCGATGAATGGAACGTATAAAGAACTAAAAGGATTATATCTTTTAGCGATTAAAGATACTATATAAATTTAAAATTTTAACATGATAGATTCAATATTTACACAAAATTTCATAGTAATTTCAAACATGTTTTTAGACATCATACTTGGCGAAAATTTTCATGAGTTCTATGATCTAATTAAATAAAAAGTAGTGGATACAATTAGACATGATCCAAACGATCGATGGGAAAAGATCATTTATTTAGTGAAAGTAACAAATATTGATGCTGGCCTTAAGAACTGATAATGGACGGTTGTTTTTAGTTTAATTATGTATATTATATTGTTGGAATGCGATATATAGCAGATCTTCTAATAACTTTTGATTTCTTACTTACCTTTTTTCTCCTTTTGCGTTAACATAACAAACATTATACGTCTGACCAACTTTGATGTAGTCATTCTTTTTTTCTAGTTTATAGTATATTACTCTAGTATTATTTTATTTGTTTGTTTGTTTTATAAAAAAAACATGTTATGATACATGCATATAGATTGTCATATTTTTTCATTATTCAACCAATATCATCACAGAAAGCTATTTAGTTTTTTCTAATTCTTATTTTCTTCATATTTGTTATTTAGTAGACATTAGGTACTTTATTAATCATTAAAATTGGTAAGGTTAGATCTAACCCTCGTTACTGATACTTATTGTTATTGATATTTTTATACTTTTTAATAAAAGACTATTAGACTCTCTAGTGGGTAAATTTTTTATTTTTTATTTTTAAATATAGGTGTAAATTTCTTAAACAGATCTGTAATATACCATGGTTTTCCACTTCCGCTTACAAAATAAAGGTGTATACTACTATATTTTATTTAATTTTTTCTTGTGTGATAATTGATATCCTCCTTACTTAAAGTTTCGTAATTTAAAAATTGTTTGTCTTTTCTAATAGTTTGGTCAATCCAACCCATTTTAATTAGAAACTGTCATAAAAGGGGAAAAAATGATGCTCGAGTTGATTTTTGAAGTGGAAACTCGTGACCAAAAAAAAAAGTAAGACGAGCAGGGAAAAATATACTACATATCAATTTGCGTACTCATTATTGGTTACACGTTAGACATGAAATCGGTTGTGCAGTACCAATAACTTTTTGATATTATTTTCATTGTTTTAGTTTTTAATATATTTTTTTTCTCATATTTATTTTGGTCAGAGATTATATTGTTTCTCCATATTTGGAGGTTGAGGAGTAGAGACTGTCATTTATTGCTTCTTTTCACGTATAATCTATAGTTTTTTCCTTGCTAATAGGAGTAGTACTAATTTAATTCATTTGATGTACACACCTGTCGATCCACTTAATTATAATATTGAATTCAAAAACTTTTCTATAATTATTATTGTTAAATAAGTTGTATTAATCTTTAATTCCTAGTTAATTATGATTATTTCATAGAGTAATCTTCCAAACTGCAACCTAACTCATTATATTCAGGTCAAAATCTCTTTCTTTTCCCTAAATACCCAAATTATGAGTATATATATCCAATTAATTAATTATCAAATTTATACGGAAATATAAAAATAGATAATAATTTATATTTTTTTCTAAAGTCAAGTAGATGTCAGATATAGTTGTCCTCCTACCAAGTAACTACTAAAATATTTATGATCGGGTACGGAGATTAAATGTATGGTAAATATTTTGTTGAGTATTCAATAAATATATGACTAGTAGGTAGATAAACTCATTCACTTCCGATCTGACCCTCCCAATTTTTTTTCTTTATAAACAAATTAACATTTCACAACACAACACACTCGAAAGAAAGAAGAGTAAAATGGAGGTAATGGATATTCTATTACTAAGCTTAGCAATTCTTTTTTTATTTATATGGTGGAAATATTGGTCAATCACCGGTGGTGGAAAGAAAAATTTGCCACCAGGTCCTCCTGGTTGGCCATTGGTTGGAAATCTTTTCCAAGTTATTCTCCAACGCCGTCCATTTATTTACGTAGTACGTGATTTACGTAAAAAATATGGACCTATTTTCACCATGCAAATGGGACAACGTACCCTTGTTATAATTACTAGTTCGGAACTAATCCACGAGGCATTAGTTCAAAACGGCCCGCTTTTCGCGAGCCGTCCACCGGATTCACCGATCCGTTTGATATTTTCCGTGGGAAAGTGCGCCATCAACTCGGCCGAGTATGGCCCGTTGTGGCGCGCACTCCGACGGAATTTTGTTACGGAGTTGATTAATCCAACGAGGATTAAGCAGTGTAGTTGGATAAGGAAATGGGCTATGGAATATCATATGAAAAGGCTTGAGTATGAGGTTTCTGAGAATGGGTTTGTGGAAGTGATGGCTAATTGTAGGCTTACAATATGTAGCATTCTAATTTGTCTTTGTTTTGGAGCTAAAATTTCTGAAGAGAGAATTAAGAAGATTGAGAGTATACTTAAAGATGTTATGCTTATTACAGCTCCTCAACTTCCTGATTTTTTGCCACTACTCACACCCTTGTTTCGCAGCCAAGTGAAACAGGCAAAAAAATTGAGGCAGACTCAACTTGAGTACCTAACTCCTTTGGTAAGTTTAAATTTCTAAATATCAGTTTATTTTGGAGAGTGAATTGTATGGTTAATTAATTTGAAAATCACTTTTGCCAAATATTAGGCTAGCATTTTGTGTTTGGCCAACTTTCCAAAAACTAGTGGTTTTTAGGGGAGATCAAATTAAAGCTACTTTTTATTTGCTTGTACATACTACTAATCAAAATATTTACTATTTTTATATAGAAGTTATGTCAAACACCTAACTCTCTTAAAACAAAGCAAACTTCATATAAAAATAGATGTATTTTTATAGCTTTTTAATTAAAAGATTGACCAAACAAGCTACACATTATAGAGATATAGGAGTTTATTAATTGCTTAAATTATAAAAGTCTCTAATATGTGGATCTGATTTTGTTGTATGGGACAAACATGTGGAACTATTTTTTTTTGTGGAAAACAATGAGATTTGAACCATGGACCTTTAATTTCACTTGTGACTAAACCAGCACATAATGAATTGTGCGACTGTATTATCTAAAAGTTTAAACTGTTAAAAAAGTCATCATGTCTGGACAGGTACGAGACAGAAAGGCATTTGTGGACAGCAATGGAGATCCTAATAGCAGTGAATCAGAAATGGTAAGTCCGATTGGTGCAGCCTATGTTGATTCATTATTTAGTCTTGAGCCACCTGGCAGGAAACTAGGAGAAGCAGAGATCATCACACTTGTTTCAGAAACAATAGGTGCAGGAACTGATACAAGTGCCACAGCACTTGAATGGGCATTGCTTCACTTAGTAATGAACCAAGAAATCCAAGAAAAACTCTACGAAGAAATAGTTGATTGTGTTGGTAAAAATGGTTCCATTTCAGAAAGTGATGTTGAAAAATTGCCTTATCTTGGAGCCATTGTGAAGGAGACTTTTAGAAGGCATCCACCTAGCCATTTTGTTTTATCACATTCTGTAACAAATGATACAC
This sequence comes from Solanum pennellii, assembly GCF_001406875.1. Classification (NCBI taxonomy): domain Eukaryota; kingdom Viridiplantae; phylum Streptophyta; class Magnoliopsida; order Solanales; family Solanaceae; genus Solanum; species Solanum pennellii. Next base: position 48,227,859 of record NC_028638.1, read on the forward strand.
AATTAGGTGGCTACAATATCCCTTCTGATGCCTATGTTGAATTTTACACCGCATGGTTAACGGAGGATCCGAGCATATGGAAAGACCCGACCGAGTTTCGACCCGAAAGGTTTTTGACTGGGGACGGAGTTGACGTGGACTTAACCGGAATGAGAGGTGTGAAGATGCTACCATTCGGGGCGGGTCGTCGGATCTGCCCCGCTTGGTCATTGGGTACGTTGCACATCAATTTGATGCTTGCTAAGATGGTTCATAAATTCAAGTGGATACCCATACCCGACAACCCACCCGACCCGACAGAGACCTTTGCTTTTACCGTAGTGATGAAAAATCCCCTCAAAGCAATTATTTTGCCAAGGATCTAAAATTAATTAATTGGATCGTGGTTAATTAATTTCAACATAAGCTCTTAGGTGGCTTCTTTTTAATGTTATACAAATTACTATGGATACTGTTTCTTCACTAATTTGCTTTTGTTGGATGTCATATGGCCACTCTAGATCCTAGACACTAATAGTTGTGGATGTATTAATGATGAAAGTTTTTTTATCTATATATATGTTCACATTAATATAGTGCAGATTTATTTATAAATTATGTGTCAACTGTCAAACTATCAACAACAGCAACTTTTTGGTGATGATAATTAATAAAGGTTCAACTTTTATATCATACTAGCAATTACGTGCTTTTTACATATGCTAATAATAAATTAGATAATATCATTAACATTCACATCTCTTTTATTCACTATAAGTAAGAAATATGATCCAATAATTTAAAAATTCTTTAATTAAGCTATTATAATAAATTACATACAACATGGGTCACTGTAATACTTTTAATGTATCAGTTTATATATTTTATTATTTTACTAATTACAGTACTTTTTAATTACTTAATGCAATAAATGGGTCACTGTATGACAAGAAAGTGTAAAAGCGGACCTGAATTGGGAGACAGCCCGTCAAATCTAAGTAATGACTTGTAATATATAGTGTCCCACAACCATTTAGGGGAAGGCACCAGTTTTTATGAAATTAAACAAATAAGCATTTAATTTTATTTATTTTTTTCATTTCTTTTTTGGTTGACATGAGTATTCTACTGATAGAGAAAACTTTCATAAAGCCTTCAACAACCTTCATTGAAGAAACTTTATGGTTTTGTACTTTGTTTGGTTTAATCATTAAAGAGAATGGACAAATAATAAAGGTCACGAGTTACGACACGTTACCAGATTTTGTGAATTTTATTTGATAATGACTAATAATATTAAGAATTTAAGATTTTGATTAAGAAAACACTAATAATATTAAGAATTTTGAGATTGTGATTAAGAGGACACTGACAAATGTCAAATTTTTTACTAAAATCATTATGTTACATTTATTTAGCTATTTTATTTATCATTTTTCTTTTGATATATATAGTATAATTTTTCGACGAAGGATCTCCAATTAAACAACTAATATATAAACATAGCTACGCCGCTGGATACTGCTCATTTAGACCTTTGGTTGAAATTTAATATACTTCTTCTATTAAGTGATTAAAAGAATGGTTAAACTCAATATTATAACTAATTCAACCTTAATATATAACTTGGATTTGTTTTAGTTTATTTTGAAGACACTAGCTATATTAATCTCTTTAAAGGACTGATGTAGAATTCTTCGTACACCCCGGGGCTATATGGACTATAACTTTAAATTTGAATAACTTATTCCCAATCAAATTTTAACGAAAACGCTAGCTGATTATCAGTAAGAAAATGCATAGTAGAAGTAAATGATATGTTGGGTAGTTGGTGGTCAGTATTTGGTTGGTTCTGAGTTCTGACTTGTTTTATTATGAGTGGACCACTTAACTAGCAAGATATTGAAATGTGGGCAGTGGCCTGCTAATATATAGTAAAACAATTATCTATTCATACTAAATTATTTTCTTCATTTTACTAATTTGAGATATTCCTTCTGTTATATATTATTTGACTTTCGTAATTTGATACGTTTATAAAAAATTAACTAAAAATATATTTTATTAATGATATTTTGTAATCTTAAATTTGATTATTTTATTATCTAATGTGTAGTTTATTACTAGTGTAAAGACCCAATAAAACGAAACAAGAAAGATATTTTTTTATAAATTTTTAAATAAACAAATGTAAATTTATATAGGGAGGGGGTTATAAATAAACATAAGGCAATGGTGTTTACAAGAAATCACTCATTTTCCCATTTTTGGTGGTATTTCATTGGTGCTCACCATTCATTTGATGATCTCTATGTCCAAGAAACTCCAATTATTTCAAGTAAAAACCTCAATTATAAATTACTCTAATGCAACAAGAAGTTGGATTTTGGAGTGTTACAAACAAGCTAATTTAATTTACGACTGAAATTTTTGAGTGAAAATGGTTGAAATTTATTTTAAATAATAAATTTACATTAAGGGTTAAGTCTTAATGTCTTTCATATCAATCATATGGTATGTGTCAAATGTACAGAACATGTTAATTTTAAAATTTTCGACAAATCACTTTTTTTCTCGGATTAAAAAAATAATTTACGATTTAAACTTATCATATGACCTAACCTTTTAGGTCTTTCGCTAACGTACGATTTCTCTGGTATTATGAGTGTGGTTTATATCATAATAATGATAATTTCTATAAAAATTAATTTTGAATAGTATTTCACGTGACTACTCATGTCTATGCTTTCGTTGTAAAGCGCTAAATTGAAAAAAAAAAATTATACATTGATATTTGAGTCAATTCCCTAAATGTTCACCTAAATTAAGGAAATTGTCTTGAAATATCATTTATGTTTCATTTAGATCAAAATATCACTCAACTATTACTGTTTTCCTTCAAATATACTTGACACTTTAAAAACATCACTCTCTCCTAATTTGAATGACATGTTATAAAAGTCTTTTCTTAATAATAGATTGATTTAATTCATTATACTCATTTAACTAAAACAATGATCATATTATTTTAATTTTTTAAAATTAATTTATCAAGAATAAATTTTCAAACTTAATATCTTTTATCATAATTAAATTTTTTATTTTTTTATGTTATGCAGAATACGTTTTCAAAATGTACTATAATCTCATCAATTTTGAATACTTATAAACACATACATTTAAAAAAAATATTGATATACAAATCACTTATGAACATTAATTTACTTTAATTAATTATAAATTGTATAATGAATCAATAATATTAAATGTCAATTAATTATTAAAAAAATAATCATTTGGATGCTTTGAAGTCCATATATACTTGCAATATCTTTTTTAAAAAGAAAATAGAAAGTGAATAATATTTATATAAAATGAAATTTTAATCTTTATTTATCAGTATATTAATCAAAGTTATAATATAATATAAAATAAATGAATAAAAAAAAAGATAAATAATAGCTTTCTCTTTCTTATCAATTTTCTTTGTAAACCTTAAAAATTTATCTAAATACTTTTATAAAAACAAGTTGCTTAAAATTTTCAAATAATTTAGTTAGAAATTTTAAAATTATCAGGTAATAAGTGCACACATAGATTTTTCATTGAATTTTGTTTGGTGACAATACATAAAGTTACTAGACTTTTAAAATTATTTTTCTTATAATCTTCATAAATTCTCATGTAATTTATATGTCTATTTTGTAGAGAAATAAGTTTGATGAATTGAATAGGTCTATTATTTTTCAAAATGATGATTTGATGATTGGGCATATCAACTCGAATTTAAGGAGACTTTTGAGATATTTAGTATTTCCAATGGATAAAAAATATAATATTATTCACTTTCTTGTTTTTTCAAAAAAAAGTCGGAAGCATAAATTGCAAAATACACAGTTAATATTATTTTATAATTGACCCTTAATATAATTAATTTATTATACAACTTATGATTAATTGGCGTAAATTAGCGTTCATGAGTAATTTGTATATTAGTATTTTTTTTGAATATATGTGTTTATAAGTATTCAAAATTGATAAAATTATAGTACATTTTTAAAATGTATTCTTCATAACATAAAAAAAAGAAAAATGTATAAGTACCCCCCCCCCCAAACCTATGCCCGAACTCCCAGAGACACACTTATACTATACTAAGATCTCATTACCCCCCTGAACTTATTTTATAAATAATTTTCTACCCCTTTTCGACCTACGTGGCACTAGTTTGAAATATAATGTATGTGGGTCGCGTAGGTCGAAAAGGCGTAAAAAATTATTTATAAAATAAGTTCAGGGGGATAATATGACCTTAGTATAGTATAAGCGTGTCTCTTAAATTTCAGGCTTTGAGGGGTACTTGTGCATTATCCCCATAAAAAAATAATAAGTTTAATTATGATAAAAGATTTTAAGTATGAAAATTTATTCTTAATAAACTAATTAAAAAAAATAAAAAATAATATGATCGTTATTTTAGTTAAATAGGTTCAATGAATTAAATTAGTATATTATTAAAAAAAACTTTAATGACATGTCATGCCAATTAGGAGAGAGTGATGATTTTGATGTGTCAAGTATATTTGGAGGAAAACAGTAATAGTTGAGTGATTTTTGGTCCTAAATAAAATATAAATGATATTTTAAGACAATTCTCTTGAATGACTATTTAGGAAATTGACTCCCGATATTTTCATACCGTTTATATGAAGTACTTTATTTTAAAATAAGGGGTCCAAGTTCATTGAATTGCTTTTTAAAAATCAATTCCATACTCCAGTCCAAAATTTTTATGAAACTTCAAATGATACGTTCTTAAATTAATAGAAAAAGAATCTTTAAATTAGTCGCAACTCCTTCATGACTTGAATTAACAGACCACCTATCAAAGCTAGTATTACTAAGAGCCCGTTAGGATTGACTTGTTTAAAATAAAAAATCAAATTTATAAAAAATAAAAAATAAAATTAGGAAAGATTTACTTTTGATTTTAATTTATTTAAGTCATTCTAAACTTATTTTTAACCTTGTCAAACTATTTCTAATTTATTTTAAGTTATTTTTACTTATTTTAAGTTATTTATATATTTGTCAAGCGGACTCTGAGTAATATATATAGGTCCCAACAATAATTCACGGAAGTCACCTATTTTAACGGGAATTAAACAAACAGTGACATCTAATTTATTTGTTTCTTTTTCTCTCTGGTTATTTTTTTGTCACAGTGGGGCAAATGAAAGATGAGGTAGAAAAGCTTCCATAATACCTCTCAACAACCCTCACAGAAGAAGATTAATCGTTATGTATGTACTTGCTAAGTTGGTCTATTCAAATTTAAGATAAAGAAATTAATTAAAGGTCACGAATTAAGACATCTATGCAAACACGATCAATTTTATTATTAGTCAAAAATAGCATCGATACTATACAAATATCTCAAATATATATCCTCCTCCAATCAGAATTATTCAAGGTGAATGTCCAAATCCACATGACACTGATATGACTATTTGTTGATTAAAAGTTATATGTGGGCTAAATTTAATATTCCTATTAGTGGATGGTTTCAACATATAAGTAACCATGAAAAGTACGTACGGGAAATTTTTTCTATACATGTGCTACCGTATTATAGTGGTTATGATAAACTATAAAAGATTTGTTTAAATTATCCACTAATTGGTATTAATGGTAAAAATGTGGGCTGTGTGACTCACGCAAATGACACTTTTTAAGTTCCCCGTTTAGATTCTGTTCATAATTTGAAAAGAGTAATTTTCACCTATACCAAACATAAAAATTATATTTGTATATTATAACTATAGTTTATATAGTTGCGCTTCAAAGCAAACATAAATATGTATATTTTGCTATACATATAAAAAAAACAATTGTATAATTCGCTATACATATATAATAGAAAGAAGTTGTATACAAAAGATCAATTGTATAATCTGTGCAACGGTGTAGCCCATAGTGCCAAGTGTGTCCAATTGGACACCCTTCGTCGGAAAAAAAAGCATATATACGAGTCAATGATATACGAAATGATTAAAAAAAACTATTTTGGACACTCTTAACATAACAAGTTGCTATTTTTGGACACACATTAAGAAATTGTATTTATAAAACGAGAAAGAGAGAGACAAAAGAAAACTAGGTAGGAGAATATTTGTATTGTATAATTATAAGTGTATAGGACGAAGATATATGTTTTTGCATGTGTACATATAATTTTTTCTCGTTTTATACAAACAGAATCACAATTTATACATTTCATTTCTGTTTTACAAGCAAGAGAGGCGAGGATGGAGAGTGAGATTTGGGAGAGTGGCCTACTCCCTAAGAACGCCTAACCCGAGGATGTCTGACCAGAGAACACATGACCTAAGAACACCTGACCCAAGAATGCTTGACCCAAGAACGCCTGACCTAATGGCCTACTCCGGGAGAATGCCTGATCGTAGAGTTTGTGAGATACTCTACCTACATGACATGGGCAATTCATTCACGTTATTCATAATATAATATCAAATTATTGTGTTAGGTTTTTAAATCTATAAATCAAATTATTTAATAAAATTTTAATTTATCAAGTTCTAGTTTTTTTTTTAAATACTCTCCGAGAACACCTGACCCGAGGATGCCTACTCCCCGAGTGCTTGACCTGAGGATGACCCGAGGATGCCTACTCTTCGAGTACGCCTGACCCGAGAATGTTTGACCCGAGGATGCTCGACCCGAGAAGGTCACTCCCCGAGAACGCATGACCCGAGGATGCCTACTCCCAAGTACGCTTGACCCAAGGATGCCTGACCCGATAACGCCTAACCCAAGGATGCTTGACTCGCAAATGCTTGACCCGAGAATTCCTGACCCGAGAATGCCTGACCCAAGAACGCCTGACCTGAGAACACCTGACCCAATAAGGCCTACTTTCCCAGAACGCCTGATCGTAGAGTCTGTGAGATATTCTACCGACTAGACATGGACAGGTTATTCAAAATATAAGATCAAATTATTTATGTTAGGTTTTTAAATCTATAAATTATATTATCTAATAAAAATTAATTTTGTCAAGTTCTAGTTTTTTTTTTTCAAATACTCTCCGAGAATGCCTGACCCGATAACGTCTGACCTAATGGGGTCTACTCCCCGAGAATGCCTGACCTGAAAATGTTGACTCGAGAATGCATGACCCGAGAACGTCTGACCTAAGGATGCCTAACTTGAGAACAGTTTTTCCCGAGGATTCTTGACCGGAGAACACCTGATCCAAGAACGCCTGACCTGAGAATAGCTGACCCAATGAGGCCTGCTCCCCGAGAATGCCTGACCTGATCGTAGAGTTTGTGAGATACTCTATCTATGGGACATGTACAATTTTATTCAGGTTATTCAAAATATACGATCAAATTGTTTATGTTAGGCTTTTAAATCTATAAATTAAATTATTTAACAAAATTTGAAATTTTCTAGTTATAATTTTTTTTTTCAAATACTCCCAGAGAATGCTTGACCCGAGGATACGTACTCCCGAGAACGCCTAACCCAAGGATGCCTTACCCGAGGATGCCTGACTCGAGAATGCCTGACCTGAGAACACTCCTAACCTTATGAGGCCTACAGAGAACCCCAGACTAGAGAAATCCTGATCATAAAGTTTGTATGATACTCTGCTTACGAGACGTAAACAATTTATTCAAGTTATTCAAAAAATTCAATATATAAGATCAAATTATTTATGTAGGTTTTAAATCTATAAATCAAATTATTCAATAAAATTTGAATTTTTCAAGTTCTAGCATTTTTTTTTCAAATACTCTCGGAGAACGCCTGGGTCGAGAACGCCTGCCCGAGGATGCCTACTCCCCAAGAATGCCTGACCCGAGGATGCATGATCTGAGAACGCCTAACCCGAGGATGCCTGAATCGAGAACGCCTGTCCGTATAGTTTGTGATATATTCTACCTACGGGACATGGACGATTTGTTTAGGCTATTCAAAATATAAGATCAAATTATTTAGTAAAATTTAAATTTTTCAAGCTTTTTTTTTTTTTAAAAAAAAAATACTCTTGGCGAATGCTTGGCCCGAGAATGCCTGAACTGAGGAGATCTACTCTCCGAGGTCGCCTGACCCGAGGATGCTTACTCCCTGAGAACGCCTGATCCCAGAATGTCTGACCAGAGAACGCCTGACTCGAGAATGCCTGACCAGAGAACGCCTGTCCCGAGGATGCCTGATCCAAGAATGTCTGACCATGAGAACACTTGTAAATTTTAAAAAAGATTTAAATAGATAAAAAATCATTTGAAATTGGTTCGAAGTTCAAATTATATTTCGAGAATGATTTGCATTTGATATGTTTGCTAACATGCAACATAAACCTAAAGAGATTTTTTAAGAAAATAAATCATATGTTATAAGACAACAAACAAAACAAAGTAATAATAAAAAATAGAAATATTTTAATTTATACTTAAAAGAAGAAATGACTATCCTTCTGAAATTAATTAAGTTAAACCCAAATCAGATAAAGTGTTAGTCAAACAACTAAATATTAGAGAGAAGAAATATCAAATTTGGGCTCAAATTTTGATGGATCTATCCTAATACTACAAAATTAATTACCCAAAACAAGAGTTTGGGCTGAGCCTTTGGGCCCTTTTTATTTTCAGCTGTTATGACATACACCAAATGTATATTTGATGTATACACTATGTATACTGCTGGTTTTTTGGGATGCTGAAAATTCAAAGGGGCCCAAATTTGATCTCATGAAGGATTGGATGAATTGGTGAGACTTGACTCAAATTGTAATAAGAGTATTAACAATTTAGCCAAACAGATATAAAAATAATCAAAAGAATTAATTTTGGTAGATTCGGTTAGAGTTTCAAATTTGATGAATTAATATAATTTATTTATAAGCTATTTAATTTTAACGAAATAAAATAATTAACTTAATTGCAAAATAATTAATTAAATACAAACTAATTAATTCAAAATTGTAATTATGATTTAAACTAAATTAATAAAATACTTAGCTAAAAAAAATAAAATCTTTAGATATGATTTTCAAATATTTATAAAATATACTAGTTATATATAAAATTATATAAGATATATTTATTATTTAAAAATATTATAAAAATGACTAATATTACTTTAAAACTTGAAAATATTTTGGATCTTTTTATAAAACTAATTATTCCGAATCAAATATAAACGGTTGACAAACCAGTATTCATAATTGAAAATCTTTAACATAAAATCAACTTGGACATTGTTTGTAATTTGAAATGGTCAATTGTGACAACTTATTCAACAGGATACTAATGTCATAGTGATTAAAATCAATTCATAAATAAGAAAATATAGTGCTAAAACATTGGAATGTAAAGAAAGAGTAAACATATTATTAAAAGTTCACATTCAACATTCTACTAGCATTTTATCCTAATCAAATACAATCAAACCCAATTTCATTAAGTCTTTTTTCAAGTTATATTTGATTATCGATTTAGTTTTGAGTTTATTTTCTGCGAACACCTCGCTTCAAGTCCAATAAAAAGAAAAAAAAAGGTGTAATATATATTGATGTAGCGATTGAACTCTTTATCCTTAAGTAGAAGTTCATTAACTTAAGTCTCGAGTTCAAGCTATGGATATGAAAGAAACTCATGTTATGAAACGTCACCCTTAAATAGGCGTTGTAATGCACAAATCAATTTAATCGAAACTTCAATATAAACTTTGAACATAAAGTGAAAAATCAATAAAAAAAATTTGTTCTGCAATCGATCAACACTAGAAGGAAAAGGAGCAAAGAGAAAAGGGGCAATCGCAAATTTGCATATCTAATGTATATTCTTCAATTTTGCTCTTTATTCGCTTTCTTTCGTGCAATTGCAAATCTATACAATAAACGACGTCGTAAAGCCTTATGAATACTTTTCCATTCTTGACTTCTTCGCGTTGTTTCCAATTTTTCTCCAACTTAACGTAACACTGCCGTTCCGAAACGGCCCCGCGAGAAACCAAGAAAAAAAAAGAAACAACGAGACTGGAAAATGGATTTAAATGCCTTCTCTTCAACAAGAAGAAAATCAAAGAATCATCAAAATCTTTACTTTTATTAACCAAAATCTTAATTTTCTCCGAATCCCATTATCTTTTTCGGAAAAAATAACAAGTTGTTTAAAACCCTCCGGAAAATTCCAGACAGGGACAATTGGGATTTTCAGTTTTCAGACATTCTTTGATCTGATGATCTGATCGCCATTGTAATGTAAAGAATAAATTAAATTACGTAAAGGGTCTGTTAGGAACAAATAATCTTGGAAATTTTTTGACGGGGTGACCAATGTCTTGGGGATTGGGTTGGAAACGCCCATCAGATGTATTTCACCTCACATTAAGCTATGGTGAAGACGAGGCATTAGATGAGTCCACACCCACATCTTCAAGATCGTCCTCATCGACGTCGGTGCATACTTCACCATTCTCACCGTCGCCGCCGGCGGAGGGTCAAGAAGAGAATAATCAAGAAGAGCTATTAGGGTTTAGGGTGGATTTAGATTGGAACGTCGGTGATGATGAGGATCAGGTGGCTTTGAAGTTGCAGTCACAGGTTATGGTGGCATTGCCTTCACCACAAGATACAGTGGAAATTGAATTCAAGGACAAGAAGGAGAATGAGAATGCTGCGGAGGAGGATATGGGTGAGGTGGCTGTGGAAATGAGAGTTGTGAAGAGGAGAGAGCCATTGAAAGGGGTGATGATGTGGCGGGTGGGTAGTTCAAGCCAGCAGAGTGATGGGATGGGGGTATTGTCAAAGTTGATTAGGTCGAATTTCGCCAATGGCGGTGCTTTAGGAATCGGGGAAGGCTCACCAGTGGGGTGTGCTGACCACTGGAAGAGTGTTACTGTTGTTAGTCTATGTGGTCTTGGACTAATGGTGAGTGATTCTTGTTTTAACATTAGGTCGTACTTGCAAGTGTTTATGAATTTACAATTAATTTTGATCAGTAATTTTGAGTTTAAAATTATATCATCTTCTTGTCAAACCATAATAATTGGTCTCAGATAGAACTATTGAGCATTGGAATGAATTGGCTTTAACTTGAATAGGATGAATATCAAGGATCATGCAGCCAATTCCAACTAGTTTGGGAATTAGTTAGAGTTGTTTTCTTGTTTTGTGCACATGCACAATGTGGTGTTTGTTGTTCAATATATGGGGCAGTTTTAACTTCTGAAAGCATTCCAAAGTATGGTATTTGTTATATGTACTATGTTTTTCTTTTGTTTTCCTGATTCTGAGGGACTGGGAGGATATATCAGAAACTGATCTGCTGATAGTTGTTATTATTAAAACCAATCCAACTACTGTTTGTAACTTGTAGAATGGCTGTACTGAGGAGTAGTTTCCGATCAATTGGGTCTCCCATACTTTTTATATGTTGCAGGTGCTGCCAGTAGAGATAACCCAGCTGCCTCTTATTGAAAGGCTATATCTTGATAACAATAAGCTATCAAATTTGCCACCTGAGCTTGGTGCACTAAAATGCTTGAAAGTTCTCGCGGTGGACTACAACATGTTAGTCTCTGTCCCCGGTAAGATTGAAACTTCACGTTAAAACTGACAGAGTACAACCTAGATAGTTGTGAACAGTATATTTGTTGGATTTACCTTAAGTCAGTTCATAAGGAGTAGTAATACAAATAGCAAATGATTCCTTCCTACTCATTTCATTCTTTGCCCTGGTTGGATATGATGAACAGTTGAACTAAGAGAGTGTATTGGGCTAGTCGAATTATCGCTGGAACACAACAAGCTGGTGCGACCTCTTCTTGATTTCAGGTCTCTCTATTTAGACTTATGATTGGCCAATCTTCCATTTCTCCTTATTTCTTAGTCAAATCTTCTGTCGTTCCGTGCTTGAGATCCGATGTTTTCATAACTTAATTATAGGGCAATGACAATGTTACGTGTTCTGAGGCTTTTTGGTAATCCTCTAGAATTTCTTCCTGATATTTTGCCACTCCAGAAGCTTCGCCACTTATCCCTTGCAAACATAAGGGTTGTGGCAGACGATCAGTTGAGATTAGTGAATGTGCAAATAGAGGTATTCATAACACTCCTTTATAAGTTATTCTGCTTATCTAACAGGCCTTTATGAGGTTGAAGAACTCTATTTTTTTTAATTGAACTTGCAGATGGAGAATAGTTCTTACTTTATTGCATCTCGGCATAAACTGAGTGCCTTCTTCTCTCTTATATTCCGTTTCTCTTCGTGTCACCATCCCCTGCTAGCTTCGGCCCTGGCAAAGATAATGCAAGATGAGGGGAATCGTGTAGTTGTTGGGAAAGATGAGAACGCTGTGAGGCAACTCATAAGTATGATCAGTAGTGACAATCAGCATGTGGTATGCTAGATTATACTCTGTAGGATGCTTTGACCTAATTCCAATTCAATCAATGCATAAAGAACTGTGTTTTTTGTTCAGGTAGAACAAGCTTGCTCTGCTCTTTCTTCTCTTGCCACAGACGTTTCTGTGGCAATGCAGTTAATGAAATCAGATATTATGCAACCCATAGAAAGAGTACTAAAATCTGCTGGTCCTGAGGAAGTCATATCTGTGTTGCAAGTTTTGGGAAATTTGGCCTTTGCATCAGATATTGTATCCCAAAAGCTGCTGACAAAGGATGTACTGAGATCATTGAAACTTTTGTGTGCTCACAGAAATCCAGAGGCAAGCCTCTCTTGTTCTCTTTTTTTGTTTGGGCAATTCAATCAGTAAAATGTTTTCCTGTTTCCGTTGAGTGGTCTTTGAAATGAATTATTTTGTCTACTTAGGTGCAAAGACTAGCTTTATTTGCAGTTGGTAATTTAGCGTTCTGCTTGGAAAATCGTCGCATTTTAGTTACTTCAGAAAGTTTACGCGAATTGCTATTGCGGTTGACAGTTGCATCAGAGCCACAAGTCAGTAAGGCTGCAGCTCGTGCTTTGGCAATACTAGGTTGGTTTCTGTATGTTCTTATGGTTCAGCTATACCTGGCCTTTTGAATACATATTCTATCTGATTGCAGGGGAGAATGAGGTTCTACGGCGAGCTATAAGAGGGAGACAGGTCCCAAAGCAAGGATTGCGCATACTTTCAATGGATGGTGGTGGCATGAAAGGTCTGGCAACTGTGAGAATCCTTAAGGAGATCGAGAAAGGTACTGGGAAGCAGATACACGAACTTTTTGACCTCATTTGTGGGACTTCAACTGGTGGTATGCTTGCTGTTGCTCTTGGGATCAAACTGATGTCTTTGGAAAAATGTGAAGAAATATATAAAAAACTTGGTGAGTTTCTACTCTAAAAAGGCTAAACTTTGCTGCGTCCTTTCAAGTATTTTTGAATTTGTTGTAATTTGCTTAACACTGTGGCAGTGCTGATGCATATCTTATCCTATACCCTGCCTCTCTAAATTCACTTATTTCAGGAAAACTTGTGTTTGCCGAACCTGTTCCCAAGGACAATGAAGCAGCAACATGGAGAGAAAAGTTTGATCAACTCTACAAGAGCTCATCTCAGAGTTTCAGGGTTGTTATACATGGATCTAAAGTATGTGATGCCATCAGTTTTATTCCGTTAAGTTAATTCACACTTACTCTTGCCATGTAACTTATGTCTTGCCTATATGATAATAGGGTGTCCAAAATATTAGAGTACTTGTACATAAAATGGTTATTTATTATAGGGAAAATGGGTAAATATACCCCTCTTTAAAAAATTGTGCACATATATACTCTAACCGTTAACAATTGGTGTATATATACCCTCACCGTATAACAAATGGTGATACCTTTTTGCAAATTGAACTAAAAAAGAACAATCCTAAAATTGGTTTTAAATTCCAAATTTGACATGTGGCTTTAAAAAATTATACCTCACCAGTTTCTTTTTACCCCTCCAGATACGACCCAACTATAAATGACCCAATCCCTCTTTTAATCAGACACTACCCAAACCCATTTTATGACACCGAAATAGTCGTGGCATAGTGCCTAAACATCAGTGGGAATAGTAGCCAGAACAGTGGCCACAGTAGCCTGAATAGTGATGGAAAAGTGTCGGAATGATAAACCTAAAAGAAGGAACGCTCAAACGGTCACTCGAAAAGCGGAAAGAATTGCTCTAGTAATATCAAGGGAAAGAAGATGGTGTTGCTGGAATAGTCACAAAAAGTGTGGTTTCACTGAGATAGCCTTCAATAAAAGATAGAATAGTGATTATAGGGATGAGAACGAAAATATTTTTCGAGCATCAGCATAAATAATGCCCGAGACAAGTGTCTGTCTTATGCTTGGGAACTTATCAAAAAAAGAAGAAGTGTATAAATAATAATACACATATACTATCATCCCATATGGTACAATATGTTTAATCTATCAGTTCAACTGTTTCAACTTTGAAGTTTTTAAACATCTACCTGGATTTCTTTTCTAGTACTTAAAATGCTGCTGAATAAGAGGGACATTGCGACTTTGAAATCACAATTGACCCTCTATCCTCTTCCAGCACAGTGCAGAACAGTTTGAGAGATTATTGAAGGAGATGTGTGCTGACGAGGATGGGGATCTTCTGATAGAGTCAGCAATTAAAAGGATTCCTAAAGTTTTTGTTGTATCAACTCTGGTCAGTGCGACACCAGCTCAACCCTTTATTTTCCGCAACTATCAGGTTATACTGAATCCTCATATGACTCAATACATACACTTCATCTGAGTAGTGCTTACACTAGCTCTGCCTCTATTTTTTCCTTTTTATTAGTTTGTCATTGAACCCTTGTGTTGGGGAAGTGCAGTACCCTCCTGGGACACCAGAGATTTCCCCTGCGGCTACTGAGAATTTGACTACTTCTGGCCAAGGAACAGTAAGTGATCCAGCTCAAGTTGAACACAAGAGAAATGCTTTCATGGGAAGCTGTAAGCATCGGATATGGCAGGCCATAAGAGCATCATCTGCTGCACCTTATTATCTTGATGATTACTCTGATGGTATATTCTTGCTTGTGCTTAAAAGTTTTAACTCATTGCAAAAAAATCCTCACGGGCTCTGTTTCTATGGACCCATGTCATTGTCATCTTCTCTGACTCTTCTCTCTCTTTAATTTCAGATGTATACCGCTGGCAAGATGGTGCAATTGTTGCCAACAATCCTACCATTTTTGCCATACGAGAAGCACAACTATTATGGCCAGATGCAAGGATTGACTGCATGGTCTCAATTGGTTGTGGTTCTGTCCCCATGAAGGTATACTAAAGGTTTGCCAATTATGATGAAGATTGCCATCATTTTTCAGGCTTTAAAAGGTCTTGAACATGCTGTTGGAACTTGATGTATACATAGATCACATTTTCTTGCCTGTTCTTTTCTATAAAATTAGAGATTGGAGAATCTGGAAAAGCACCTTCGAGACAGTTCTTAACTTAAATGTTGATTATGTGACACTCATAGAGTTTTGGTATTATTTGACACCTTAAGTCAGCTGCATATTTGTTCGTTATGCTTAACTTGTCATAATGTCAGGGGGTTCCTTTGGATCATAGCATATTTTTTGAATATGCTTATCATCTGCTGTTAATTCTGGAGTTGGAATTCGCAGTTTGCTACTTTTTAAAAAATAGAAAAATACCAATTTTTTTTTATTGAATTAAACATTGAAAACAGTGCATGATATTTTATTGCCAAGGTCAGGGGTTTACTCTCCATTGCTACTGGAAGTTTTCATTAAGTCAAGATTTCATTTACTTCAAGCCATGTTACTGAGTGTTCAATTTATAGCTATTTCTGCTGTTTTTCCTGCTGTATTAGGTTCGCAAAGGTGGATGGCGTTACCTTGATACTGGCCAAGTGTTGATAGAAAGTGCATGCTCAGTTGACCGGGTGGAGGAAGCTTTAAGTACATTGCTTCCACTGCTTCCTGATGTGCACTATTTTCGCTTTAATCCAGGTGAAGTTACTTTACAATGTTGCCTGAGGTGAAACATTATAAGCTAAAGATTGATTCTTTTCCTTTTGGGAAACCTTATTTCCCTAATTCTTTTCCTGAACTTTTGGCATTTCATAAACAATTCAATTTTTAGGTATCAGCCCGAATTAAAGAAAATGAATTAGGAGTATGATCTAGTCTTTCACTGCGGTGATATTGAGTTATAATTTTCTTCACATTGTTAACATGCTTTCTACATATCTGGGATGCAGTTGATGAGCGATGTGATATGGAGCTAGATGAGACAGACCCTGCTGTCTGGTCAAAGTTAGAGGCTGCAACAGATGATTACATTCAGAACACTTCTGCTGCTTTCAAGAATATTTGTGAAAGATTGTTGGAGAGGCCACATGATGAGAAATTTTCAGACAAAAAGTCCCATCAGTTTCTCAAAGCGAAGAACTCTAAAACTGGTGTGTGAGGAATCATTTTTAATTTCTTACCATGACATTCTTTTGTCTCAGATGGATTGAACTTTATTGGATTCAATTTATTTTCAGATGAAAGCAGTCCTTCTTTAGGTTGGAGGAGGAGCGTGCTTCTTGTCGAGGCCCCAAATAGTGCAGATGCTGGAAGAGTGTTTCACCATGTTCGCTCACTAGAGTCATTGTGTGCTCGTAATGGAATAAAACTCAGTCTTTTTAATGGCATATCAAATACTCAGAAAGCAACTCCAGGATCAACTTTTCCGACACCTTTTGCTTCTCCATTGTTCACTGGGAGTTTCCCTTCAAGCCCTCTCTTATACAGTCCTGATATTGGGGCTCATAGGGTTGGTAGAATTGATTTAGTTCCACCACTAAGCTTGGATGGATTACAATCTGCAAAAACAACCGTCTCACCGCCCGATTCTCCTCGAAAACATCGACAGCTTTCGTTGCCTGTTCAATCTTTGTATGAGAAGCTAAAGAATTCCCCTCAGGTTGGAGTTGTGCACTTGGCACTGCAAAATGATACATCTGGCTCTGTACTGAGGTTAGATATTCATTATTTTTTTGGTTACTTATTGGAAATGCTGTTTATCATGCTAATGTCATCAACTTCTACGAGATAGTTGGCAGAATGATGTATTTGTGGTTGCCGAACCTGGAGAACTAGCAGATAAGTTTCTGCAGAGTGTCAAATTCAGCTTGCTGTCTATGATGCGAGGCCGCCGGAGAAAGTATGCATCGGTCATCTCTGACATCTCAACCGTTGCTGATCTTGTTAGGTGTAGGCCATGCTTCCAAATTGGGGGTGTAGTCCACCGTTATATTGGGCGTCAGACACAGGTATGTGTGGGCATGATGTCTGCCATCCTTATTTTGATTATTCTTTGCTTTCAGAAACCAAGATTTATGAATTTGCTTTTGATCAAAGGAGTTCATGAATTTTCCTATTATTTGTCATCTGAAGGTCATGGAAGATGACCAAGAAATTGGTGCCTATATGTTCCGTAGGACGGTTCCTTCAATGCATTTAACTTCAGAAGATATTCGGTGGATGGTATGCTCTCTGAGTATTTATGTGATTCAGTATTGCATCTTTTTTCATTGCAAGATTTTGTGTGAGAAGGAACTTATCTCTTCCAAATGATGTTATATGGTTGGCATAATTTGATTGAACAAGTCAACACCAATCTGGTTTGGTTCAAAATATGACAAATGAACTTACTTACTTGGGTTCAAGTATCTGTGACAAGGATAAACTCTTCAGCACTCAGAGATCTCAGGGGATTTTTGCTGCGGCCCTGACAATGGGAGCAGTGAGGTCTTCTGCAGATAAAGCTCTGCAGTGCTGATGCTCCCTAATGGATGTGCACGGAAGGCGCTTTCCACATATTGCTTTTATCCTAAAAAATTAATTGAACAAATTTATCTCTGGTTTGCTCTGCATCACTTCGAGATGTGAACTTGAATATGTAATGACTGGTCTATTTCTGTCTCAGGTTTGAAGAATCAGAGGCTTTTTCATTACACTTCCCCCTTTTTAATGTACACTTAAGTTTTACTACTGAGACTTGGTTTATCACTTGCTATACTAAAGGTTTACTATTAAGACTTGGTTAATCACTTGCTCTGCCATTCATCTTTCAAGTAAATTGTGTTGCATTTCTTTCATTTATCATGATAGAGGGCTTAATACACTGTCAGTGAGTATGTTGATTCATTTCGTGTTATCTCTCCAAGACCTGTGCTTGTGACCTATTACTCTAGAAAATTTGTTAATCCTTTGTGTATTTGTTAAACCTTCCAGGTTGGAGCATGGAGGGAGAGAATTATAATCTTCACTGGTTTCTATGGCCCTATCCAACCTGTAATCAAGGCTTTTCTAGATTCAGGAGCAAAAGCTGTTATATGTCCTTCCTCTGAGCCTGATGAAGTGCAGTTGTCTACATTTCACGGGTCAGGTGATTTTAATTCTTTCGATAATGGAAAGTTTGAAATTGGCGAAGAAGAAGCAGAGGATGACGATACTGAACCTACTAGTCCAGCAAGTGATTGGGATGATAGTGAGCCAGAGCAAAGTGAAGGACGCTCTCAATTCTTTTGGGATGATGATGAGGGGGAGTTGTCCCAATTCATATGTCAATTCTATGAGTCTCTTTTTCAGGGTGGTTCAAGAATAGTTGCTGCATTGCAGCAGGCTCGTGCCTCGCACCGTAGCCTAAGGTATTCATGCCATCTTCCCAGCATACCATAGTTCGTCGGGGTACTCATACCATGATAGTCTCAAGGAAGGCGCAAGGCAGTCAATGCTTATGCTGACTGCATGTTGCTTGATTAAGGCAATTTGTGCTCTCTCTACATTATTCCATACTTTGTAAAGAAGAACTATACTTGTACAAGCAAAGGAAAAGATTGCAGAAGAAGCATGGCAAGAGAAAAAAGTAGTAGAAACGAGTAATAGTTCAAGAAGCTAGAGAAGCAACCAATTTTGAGGCTCTGAAGTCACTTTTTTTGTGTTCATAGTCACTGATGGATGCTTGTTTTTCTTTAGGGACCAGTTCCGCAGAATTTTCCTTGTAAGTCATTTCAGATTGAGAAAGGTTTCGAGTCCCAATAAGTAACTTGTATAGGAAAATTAATTTATTGGATAAAGCTTGGACAATTTTTTTTAACCACCCTTCTCCACAATGAAGATATATATCTGTTTTCTTGCGGAAAGCAGATTCATTTCTTTCTTGTTCTTCTTGGACAGTGGATGATGGTGACAACACAATTTGAAACTGATATGCTATTAGAATTCGGTGTTCTCAAGTGGTCTCTGCAAATTGTTCCTGTGTGATGTTAGTGCTTGTTAAACAAAAACTAGTTGGGGCTAGGGATAAACTCATGCGCTGTTGTTACATCAAATAGAGACGTAAAACGGTCAATCAAGTGGCAAAACTATTCAAGATAGGATTCAAATAATCTCAGTAGATACACAAACCAATAGGTGATTTCTTCTTTCCTCAAGGATAAGTGTGTGATTGCGATTGCCGGTAAGAATTCACCACCAAATATATTTGATGAGTCCACTTCATTGTCTGTTGCTCCGATTTGGTAGAAACAGAGTGAACTCATTTCATCTGAGTCATAGTTTAGCCACTGCTACTAATATTCTCGACAGCAATGACAAGATAATAGCGACCCGAATATCAGATTGTAACAATCTACAGCATCTTCACCAAATTTACGCCCAGATAATCCGAAATCATTTCTTGGAGTTGTACCCTGCACAATTCCACTGGAACAACATTATTAGATCATATACTAGGCTTAACTCCCCTACCAACGCTCTACATGTATACATCACTATGTCAAGAACTGGTGTTCGCCCAGATACTTTCACGTTACCCATTGTTTTAAAGGCGATTTGTCAGGTTCTCAATTATGTTGTGGCGAGGCAGCTCCATGGGGTTGCAATAAAGCTCGGATTAGAAACTAATATGTATTGTGAAAGTGGGTTTATTAGCTTGTACGCTAAAGCTGGTGAATTCGAGAATGCACGTAAGGTGTTTGAACAAAATAGTGACAGAAAGTTGGGGTCTTGGAATGCTATTATAGCAGGGTTGTCACAAGGTGGGCGTGCTAAAGAAGCAATAGAAATGTTCTTGGAGTTGAGAGAGAGTGGGTTGCAGCCAGATGATGTGACTATGGTTAGTGTGACATCTGCTTGTGGTAGTCTTGGAGACTTGGATTTGGCTTCTCAATTGCATAAATGCGTCTTTCAAGCGAAAGAAATGGAAAGGTCTGATCTTTTGATGATGAATTCTCTTATTGATATGTATGGTAAATGTGGGAAGATGGATCTTGCTTATAGGGTGTTTTCAAGGATGAAGGAAAGAAATGTATCCTCATGGACTTCTATGATTGTTGGATATGCAATGCATGGGTATGTTAGAGATGCGGTTGAATGCTTCCATTGCATGAGAGAGGCAGGTGTTAGGCCTAACCATGTGACGTTTATTGGGGTGTTGAGCGCTTGTGTACATGGTGGGATGGTGAAAGAAGGAAAGTATTATTTCAACATGATGAAGAATGAATATGGTATTGCACCCATGTTGCAGCATTACGGGTGCATGGTGGATTTGCTTGGCAGGGCTGGGTTGTTCGAGGAGGCAAGGGGGACGATTGAAGGGATGTCGATGAAACCGAATGTTGTGATCTGGGGGTGCCTAATGGGGGCTTGTGAGAAGCATGGGCATGTGAAAATGGGAGAATGGGTGGCTAAGCACCTTCAACAGTTGGAACCGTGGAATGATGGAGTGTATGTTGTATTGTCCAACATTTATGCCAGTAATGACATGTGGGAAGAGGTAAGGAGGATGAGAGCAATCATGAAGGAGCGAAAACTTGCCAAGATTCCTGCTTATAGTTTGTCAACAAGTTCATATTGAGACTGAAGGTGGACCTGCGAAGGATAAATGATCAGAAACATTTCTCTCTATAATAGAAGTGAGTGCACAAGATGGCTGTCATATGCTGCACCTCACAAAAGTGGTTCATATAGGAGCAATGTACCGTTGACCATCAATTTTGATCCACTTAATTATTATTTTTATTTATTTTTAGGTGAGAATGTTGATTCATTTCGAGTCATCTCTCCAGGAGATGTGCTTGTGACCTATTGTTCTATGCATACACATTTATCCCAGAAAATATAAGATGAATAAGAAAGGAGGCAGCACTAACTCCTCCAGTATTTGTTAAACCTTCCAGATTGTAGCATGGAGGGGGAGAATTATAATCTTCACTGGCCCTACCCAATTTGTAGTCAAGGTTTTTCTAGATTCAGGAGCTAAAGCTGTTGCATGTCCTTCCATTGAGCCCGATGAAGCGCGGTTGTTTACATTTCAGGAGTCAGGTGATTTTAACTCTTTCAATAATGGAAAGTTTGTAATTGGCGAAGAAGAAACAAAAGATGACGACACTGAACCTTCTAGAGTCCAGCCAGTGCTTGGGAAGATAGTGAACCAGAGAAAAGTGAAGGACACTCTCAGTTCTTTTGGGATGAATATGATGATCAAGGGGAGTTATCCCAGTTCATATGTCAGTTTTATGAGTCTCTTTATCAAAGTGGTTTAAGAATAGATGATGCATTACAACATGCTCGAAGATATTCATGCCATCTTCCCAGCATACCGTAGTTAGGTGGTTATATCTGACCATGATAGTCCCAAGGGAAGCGCGAGTTTGTTAATGCTTATGCTACTGCATGATGTTGCTTATCAAAGCATTTGCATGGTCTTGTGTTGTAAAGAAGAACTGCACTTGTATATGCAATGGAAAAGGATTGCAGAAGGAAGAAAACATGGAGAGAGAAAGAGAGAGAAATAGTAGAAATGAGTAATAATTTTGAGGCTTTTAACTGATTGTTTGTGTTCTGTCTTTGATGAATGTTTGATCATTTTTCTTAAAGGTTACTCTTTTGTGAAAAGCAGGTACATTTCTTTGTTCTTCTACTTGGACACTGCTGGATGTTGACACAATTTAAAACATGCTATCACAATCTGGTGTGCTCAAGTGCTCTCCGTGCAACTTGCAATGTGTGAACAGGAATCCATGAGATGTTAGTGTCTGTTACACAAAAAACTACTAGTTGGGTTGACGCTGAACTCATCTTGTGACGTTATATATATATATAGAGAGAGAGAGAGAGAGTCACAACTCACAAATGTGAGGCTGACTGATCGATGAAGTGGGTGAAAGTCTTGGTGATCTCTTCTTATTTGTCCAACGAGAGTACTTGCTTGGTAATGGTTTCTTTAACTTAGTAAATATTGCAATCTTAGGTAAACGTCGCTTTAAACAAACTAGGATTAGTGCTTACGCCATTTTTATTTTTAAGTGCTTGATTAGGTTGTATAAGTACATCAATCAAATAACCATGGATAACTATAAGGTTATTTTAAATCAATGGGGCGGCGTAAACATGATAACCTTTTCCAAATTAACCTATGATTATTTGCAAAGCAAGGGTTAAAAAAAATAAAGGCCTAGACATTGATTGCTAAGGACCACAGCCTCTGCTGTCATAGACATGATTAAGTTAATATTTAGCATTAATATAATAACAAAAAAATTAAATTTTATTTCTTGAGGTTGATCATGATGACTAACTTGTAACCAATAAGTCAGAGACAGAAAAAGGTAAAATAGTAATTTATATTAGGCGTATGCTTTGGTTGCAAGTTTTGTTGATGATTACATCTCCCATCCATTCCACTGCTACAATTATGCAGAGCCTCACGCTGTCCACTTTCAACAACAAAAGAAAAAAAGAAAAGAAAAAGCATATGTCTATTAAACACTATCATTAGGCATTAGCACTATAGACAAGTTGCTTCCTTAATGCAAAGTTAAAAATACCAACCAATTCATTCTTCACAAACAAGCCTTCCAACAATCTCTGAATTTCTTCCTTCTTCTTTTTTTCGCGAACAAAAATAATGTTATACAGAGCTAGGAGTATTACTAGTAGGTTCTCTGATAAAATGAGTACAAGTGTGCCGGTTGAAGTAGGCACAAGGGGAACTATAGGATCACTTTTGAAGAAAGAGATTGAGTATTTCAGAAAAGTTGAGGTGGATTCTTGTAAAGGGAGTTCTAATAATAAATCTCAGAAGAATTCAGTGGAAATAGATTCATGTGGTGGTAATTCTTGGCCTAGTTTCGGGTTCTTGACGATGAAATGGAAAAAGAAGAAGAGAAGAGGTACTGGAGGTGGATTACCTGCAATGTGTTCTATGGTTGAAGTTTCTGAGAGTTGTAAGATGAATGAAATTCCAGGTTTCAGTTATAGAAATCTCAAGGTTGATTCTAAGAGATTTGAGGAAGAGATAATGCTCTCGTAGGAGCTTTCAATTTTTCGTGTCAAGTCTGAATTCTGTTCATATTCTTTAGCCAAATATCTTGTGCTTTCTGATTGCCTTCAATTGCTTGGAATTTGAGAGAATTGTCTATCATCTGGACTTCTTGTTTTAGCAAGAGCAGGTAATACCTTTGCCAGTTAGGCCTGAAAAGTTACATGTATAAACCATAGATGACGAGTACGTATAGAATATGATTCTATACGTACTGAGGACTGTGTTGTTCATAGGTACTGAGGAAGAGTTGTCTTCATTGCTAGGTGTAAGTATTTTGATTTCCTGTCAAAAGTGAGCAAGATATGAAACATAAAACATGTTTTTTGCAGATTAAAAGACCGAAAAACTCTAGGTTATCGTCATTTAAAGAAATTGCAGTGTTCCACTTTATCAAATAGTGGAACTTGAATATAGTTGAGACTTGAGAGTCATATTTGATGTTTGTACATGAGGTGAACATGTTCATGTTTAATGTTTTAGCCTGCAGCAAGGAGATTTTTCTTGTAGTTCTTACAGATTCCATCTTCCATGTCATGGTAATTGTTCATGTTATTTATTCATCCTTTCTAATGTTTATGCATACATCACTAGCATATGCAATTGTGGAAAAACAGAAACTTTGAGGCCACATGTATGTTCATATCATTAACTCAAAAATTACAGAACTCATAGTCTGCAACAACCTTAGGTCTGTTTCTACTGAATCCACTTGGACCATGTAACTGTAAGAAACATGGATATATACAACACCATACTCATTCCGAAGTCACTAACTCTACGAA
The DNA here is from genome assembly GCF_001406875.1 of Solanum pennellii. Taxonomy (NCBI): domain Eukaryota; kingdom Viridiplantae; phylum Streptophyta; class Magnoliopsida; order Solanales; family Solanaceae; genus Solanum; species Solanum pennellii. The sequence goes on from NC_028638.1 coordinate 48,252,003, forward strand.
CATCTTAGGTGTAGTATAAGAACGGAAAGAAAAGGAATGTTTGGTCACGCGTTAAACTACATTGACTGTTCTACACTATTTGTTACATATCATCTGAACTTTTGTTATATTAGTTCAAGCTATGTTAACTATTGACTTATGGCAAATGATGATGCTTAATTCTTACTTCACCCTCCCATATCTAAGTACATATTCAGAAGTTGTCTTCTGCTTGCCGGGCCTGCTAATTTATAAAGAGAATTAGTAACACATTTGTTGGGATCAATTAAAAAAAAAAGGATCAAGGACAAGATATAGCTCCATTCAACGATTATGTACCAATTTTCACTATAAAAAACAAGGAATCACCATGTACATTGAAGCTTGATTAATTTGGATAAAACTCATTCAAGTGGATGCGCGCTTCCAAACAGAACTTTTTTTCATGTTTAAGGCTCAAAATCCAAATGTTTAGTTAAAGGTGAAGGAATCTTATCCATCTCACCACAACTTTCGATGATAATAAGCGCATTGTATTGACAAACACTTTGAGGAATGTATTGAAAATTCCATAATTTTGAACAGCTTCCTAGGGAGAAAAACGCCACATATTAAGTTACATGTAAAAAGAGTACATTTGATTTTCTTGGTCCTTCGCTGCAAATTTCTCGTATAGTACATAGTTCTCGCAAATGGGATGTGTTTGTCCAGCAGTCCCACATCGCCAAACAGACTAAGCAACAAGGAATCCGTACGCACTAAAATGCCAAAAGGGCCTCATTGAAAATCATACCTTTCTCGGCCTTTGGCTAAGATCAAGTGTAGTATCTGTTCTTATCAGTTTAATATCTGATATGTGGATCAATGATCCACACGATATTAACTCAATTTTTTAAGGGGGAGAGTTCATCAAGGTAGCTTGCTACCTGGACTTTCAAGCGTCGCCCATGCGTTGCACTATAGCAAGGGCCTGGCGCACCCCACCAAATCAGTACAATTATTTCAGCTTGCGAAGCCAATTATGACCCAATCCATTTGACTACCATTAATTTACTGGGAAGTAAATAAAGTTGGTTTTAATCAATTTAAAAGTGTGAAATTGGTTTCAACATCTAGTTCCGTTCAAAACACATTAATGGAAAACAACTTGTGTCACCAATTCATTAACAACATTTTTCAATACTAAATTTCAGTGTCACACTAAGCTTACTTTGGCCACAAGTGAAAGCTTGAAATATGAATGTTAATATAATGACGTCTTTGCACGAGTCCAGCTCCTTCAAAGAGGAGTTCAATTTATTTTTCATAAATAAAGTCAACAATATAATTTCAACTCTCCTTAATCCATAGTCCATGATTTTGTCAAAGTCCAGCCACTGATATTATATAATTCCTAGTCCATTTTTTCCAATAAAATAACAACTCAAGTTTGGCGATGAAAATTGGGTACACGGCGGTATGTATTTGTCGACTTGGAATTTGTATTTGGCTTTTCGGCCATGCCGCCTTACTCCTTACAACCATAGAATATCCGCGTTAAATTCGTACATGATCCTTTAGTTTTTGTTTTATTTACATTCAAATTACTACTAAACTATTTTTTATATCACAACTTCTAATTAAGTATTATGAGTGTCGTTAAACTAATTTTCTGTTATATTTGCCAAAAGTAAAAGATTTTTTTGTTACCAAAATTGATCGGGGTCCTTTTTTAATTCTTAGATAAAATTGATTGATTCTTTTTGTTACAAAATATAATTTCAGAAATAGAATCCTGCTATTCTAGTTCGTGCAAGGGACTATAACATTTTTCTTTAGCAATCAAAATTGTAGATAAATTCATATTGAATCTATCGGTTATTCTCCCTCTAAAGCAAAGAGAGATCTAAAAAAAAACCACATACTATATTACAGAATTCTAATATAAAAAAATACAAATATAAAAATATATCACTTTTAATATTTTTCATAAAAGACACACGAGATTTTATAATATAGTTAAAAAAATATAAAACGAAATGACCAATAACTATATGAATCTCCTAATGAACTTTACTTATAGTTATCTTAATTGTTTGTATTAGGAAGGTAAGAGTTTAAATGATTTGATGGCGCTGTTTTCATATGGTATGGCACCTTAGCACGTTCCTTACTTTGTTCTTTCTTTTATAGCATCAGTTTTTTGACTTCTTTCAATACAACAAGATAAGCGGAGGGGAGGGCTGAAAATGGCTAGGTTGCCACTTGGGTCGTCGCCGATTGACATCGCCGGTCCGGTGACCAACTGGTGGGACCACGTCAACGAATCCGTTCAGTGGCAAGATGGGATTTTCTACTCCCTTTGTGCTTCCTATGCTCTTGTTTCAGCAGTTGCTCTAGTAAGTTTCTCTTTCTCTTCCATTCTCTTTTTCTGCTCTGTAGATATGTAAAGATTGGTTTTTTCTTTCCTTTTTGTGAATTTCACGATCAAAGTAGAGTTTGGGAGCTGAAATGGCGGAATTGATGTAGATGATTTATATTTTCAACTCCAACTAATTTGATGATGAGATGCAGTTGATAGAATTGCAGTGTCTAGTTCATGTATAAAGTCAAGTACTTGCTGTTAGTTGGGTTTTTTTTCGTAACTTCTGTTAGAAATGGAAAATCTTGGTTGGTCAACTGTAGGAATGAAATAATGGAGTAGGGAATCATACGAGAATGTTTCATTACCAAGTGCAATTTAGGGGTTTCCATTAAGACAAATTACGGGATATTTTGTGTTTTTTTATGTCGCTAATAAAAGTTTGGAGCAGTGGACTGACTGGTTAATCATACTTCTGGTAGGTTCGGTTAGATGGTTAGTTAAAAGCTACAGAACAGTTCTACTTAGGTTCAAATTCAATACTTTTATTTGTACTCTCCTTTCTTTCCTGAGGATTCTGCAAGACTTTGGATGTTCGCTATGTCAGATTTCCGAATTATTTCACAATCAATTATCACGTAGATGCTTGTTGTTAATTTATCTATATCTTTGAAGCTTTAATCTCTTATCTAAGGTTTTGATGTCAGTATTTGGGAGTACTCCTTTTGTGGGTGCTTGTGGGGCTTATGACCTTTTCCAATAAGTAGATAAGTTTCATTGGAGGGTGTTTTTTCATACTTTGATTGATATATGTGTTTCAGATACAGTATTTACCTAATACTGCATGTGTAGAGAACTGTTTTCCTTATGGTGCTTGCTTAGTTGGCAGGACTTTTGGTTGAGTCTATGAGTTATCTATGTGCAGATTCAATTAATACGAATTGATTTGAGGGTACCCGAGTATGGCTGGACAACACAAAAGGTGTTCCATCTGATGAACTTTGTTGTAAATGGAGGTAAAAGCGGACTCAGACTAAACAAACCGTCCAGCTCTTTTTCTTAATCTGGAATTTTGTTTTAAATGCAAATCTTTTGTTTTTCAGTTCGTGCAATTGTCTTTGGATTTCACAAACATGTTTTTCTGCTCCATTATAAGGTAATATTCTTTCTTAAAAGTAACTTTTCAATTGTCAATATTTTTTCTTAATTATGTTCAGTTTGTTTTCAATAGAACGCGACAATATATGCAAACCTGAATGTATTGCCTTTGTTCTTATCAGCCGTTTAACTTTTTCTCTAATTATTTTTCTTTTCTTATAGTGCGTCAACTTACATAGGAACTATCAAAAATCAAAATTAGGTCAGAACTGTACCTAGAAAAGTTATCACCTGATGGGACCATTTTCAAGTCAAGTGCATGATGTTACTTTAGCTGATTGGAGCTGTAGGCTTTCTTATATCTTTGACACTATTAACTTTGAGCTTAATTTGACATTTTAGATTCCTTACCTTCTAATTTATTTATTCGGAAGGGCATCCTGCTCTCTTACAGCTAGTACAATCCAATAGCAGTTCAGCAATCCTTGTTTGTTAATGTGTGAGCTAATTGGATTGAAAGCACATTAGTATATACATTCTGTCTTTCAGATTCCAGTTTGAAGCTTATCACCTAGTTACCCATCTTTTACTTGCTCTAAAATTTTGGTTTGACTGCCATGGGCCGATGACATTGTTCAAGTGCTTAGTTCCTCTGCAGCCAGCAACACCGTAGTGTTACCTTGTCAATCCTTTAGCTTTGACTAATATTTTATTGAGATGAATTTTCTGTTAGCAATAACGAATCTACTGAAAGCACTTCCCCATTACGGCTTCTGTGATCTCTTTCCTTCATTTGGGTGGGCTACTGATGGACCGTCACTTTTAGGCCGATGACGTGAGAAGTAGAAATAAATAACATGCCACAACTGCCTCTTAAACTTCTGCCTAATTGTTAACTGATGTTAGATTTGCTTCACGATTACCAGGTGCTGACTCTGGCAATATTGGACCTACCAGGGCTCCTTTTCTTTTCAACATTCACACTCCTTGTTCTATTTTGGGCTGAGATATATCACCAGGCAAGTGAAGTTATAGCATCTTGCAGGCAAACTGTAAATCTATTGATTCTAACCCTTGCATTTATGTAATGGCAGGCTAGGAGTTTACCAACAGATAAGCTCAGGATTTCTTATATTGCAATTAATGGTGCCATATACTTCATTCAGGTTTGCTACAAATGTATCCCCTGCTCATACACTATTGGACATCATGGTTGTTCATAGGGAAATATAATCGATCAAGTATTATTACTTATTTTTATTTTGTCTCTAGTAATATGTGAATTCCTTTAAGATTCTTTTACGCCAGTCAAACCCATCTAATTTTGAGTTCTATTTGATAACCCCTTGTATTTTGGTGGTGACAGGGGTGGATTAGTGTAGAAGTTATGGGTTCAACTGAAAAAGGGTTCCTGGAACCCAACATTAGCTCAAACCCTGTATATATGTTAAAAATTCTGTAAACAAGTAAACATAATAGATTTTGAACCCACTAAATCAATCGGGTTGTGGTAGAATTTCTGAGATACATAAAGTTCGAATCCTGGAGCCGCGGCTCATTGATCTGCGGGCATATATGTGCTTCTCAATATGTGGAATTCTGAGATATTCTTCTTTCTCAAAATGTTATGCCTGGTTAACCTGGGGTAACATGCTAGGAGAAAAGTTTAATTCGGAGCTCTCCACCTACTTTCATTATCAAATATTCATAGCTTGGTTCCGGTTATACCTTTAATTATTTTTTCGAGAACAGATGGAATATCTTTCCAAGATCTTGCGATGAATTTTTACAGAACCATATGCAAATTTAGCCTTGAAATAGGGATAGATTCTCCTAATCCCCATCCCCTGAGAACCCTATCTTTTCCCTTTCCTAAAGGATAGAGCATTTCTAAATAAATAAAGATGTCCATTATTCTTGATTTCTTGGTGAACATTTCCTATCGACCCGCTTGTCTCAAAAGCTAAGAATCTTCTTCAGTCTTCCTGGTTTTATCTCAGGTAATAAACTAAATACAACTGAAAAATGGTTTTTGTCAGGCCTGTATCTGGGTTTACCTCTGGATCAATGATAATAGCACAGTGGAATTCATTGGGAAGATATTTATGGCAGGTGAATCTCTTATATATCAATTTTCTTCTTTTGCCCTATTTTACTGAAGGTTAGATCTGCTTTCAAAGTTTATTGCTTTCTTTAACCTTGCATGTTTATTTGGTGCAGTTGTATCAGTTATTGCAGCCTTGGGCTTTCTGCTATATGGTGGAAGGTGAATTTAAGTTCTAATTTTCTCTGTGCATTTATCTTCTAAAGCATTATTGATGATTCTTAGATGACCTTAGACATGATTAAATTTCATTGTTTTTCTTGTGGAATTTGTTTTTACAATCATCAGGTTATTTCTCATGCTGCGGCGCTTTCCTATTGAATCTAAAGGGAGGAGAAAGAAGCTTCATGAGGTTTGTGTACTATACATCTGTCTTCCTCTTTCTTTTTTTTTTCTTTCTTTTTTTTAACTGGTAAAGATTTTTGCACTTTTATCTTCTTACTTTATGTATACAGAGGTTAGTGCTGTAGTTTGGCATAGAATACGTTTGCATGTAAGGCATAAGATTTATTCCTCACAAACTTAAGTTCTCCCTACAGCACCAAGAGGGAGAAACTTTTTAAACATGAAGTTTGATTAATTTCCTCGTCCTAAGAAGTCCTGCTAATTGTTCTGCTATATTATAATCTTAACTTGTGGTGAATGACTGCTATATTTAGTCCAGATAACATTTAAGTGGAGAGATAAGAGTAAGGCTATCTCTGAGATTGTATAATTTAATTCTAAAATGATAATTAACAAGAACAGATGGAACCTTGTTATGACATTCTTATTCAGACATTTTTATTCAGTGCGTGAAGGGGTAACCTTTTGGTCATGGATCCACTAAACTGTCAAAGGCTGGTGCATACTATCTTTTTCTATTTAGTTTGTGTCACATAATTTGTTTGACTTTGACCATAAGCTCAACTCCAGCAAATTATTAATTTCTGTATCTGCTATCTGATGGGACTGTTCAAAGTTGTTTGGATATACATAGACAGAAGATGTCAAGTAATAAAGATTGCCTAACTAAATGAGCAGGAATGTAACAAATTATAACATACAACATTAGGGTACCAACTGTTGATGTCTCCCTTCTCTAGATTCCTCTTTTTTGATGATTAAGTAAGATTTTATTAAACCATCTGCAGCACCAACAAGGTGTAAGAGTGCCCGATAGTAGCTAGAAATTTATTCCTTCAACAATATAAGGAGTCAATGAACTCCACTATATGGTCAAAATCATTAGCAGCATCCTGCTTCAAAAATTCATGTTCTGTAAGCATTTCAATATTACAAAAAATAAGGAAGATGCTTTATCCTGAAAGCAGCTGCAGTTCCCTTTCTATTCTAACCATCTGAAATAACATAGAGGGATTCTGTAAGTTCCTCTGTATATTTTTTAATAAGGTCCTCTGTTTCTTCTTTATTCCCTGCATTGCCAACTTTGTACTGCCTCTACCAGGCGTCATCCAAACAATCCCAAACCGGTTTAGAAATATACACCAAGTTATCCAGATGAATTTGCAACGTAGGAGTAAGTGTCCAAATGATTTAAAGCCTTCTTTGCAGTAGTAGTATCTGCTGGAGAAGTGAAATCTTCCTCTGTGCTGGCTATCATATGTTACTCATGCTTCATTCAAGGCTAATACCCAAAAACAGCCACTTTGGGAGTAGCTCAAGTCCTCCAAGTCATCTTCCATGACTATTAGAGCCAATATTACCACATTCTTCCTTAACAACTAACTGTATCATGCTTTAGCTGAGAAGTTCGCATCATCCAATGATCCATTTCCATCACTCCCCCTAATTTAACAACTAGCACACACAGACTGTACCTAGTGTTTATGATTTTTAAAAAAAAAAATGATGATTTATTCTACATTGGAGATTCCAGCATTCTCCTTTGAATGGTTCTCCAATGGTACGTCAAACACTCTTTGTTGATGACAAGATTATATTAACTTGGGAAGAGTTGTTTCAGAGTGCTGGTTTCTAGTCGTTTGTCTTGCCATAGTTTGTTCTTTTGCTGTTATCCACTTTGACCTTTCCATCTCTGCAAACTCTCCCCATGGATTTCTGATTCATCTTCCTAATACAACTCCATAAGATGTGACTGCTTTACTGCATCATTGTCCATCAATTCCATATTAATCTTTGATTACCCCTTCCACATCTTCTCTTTGTTTTCCATGGCCATTTGAACTTAAAAGACACTTAATAAATAGTCTGAAGCTCTTCACAACTAGTCCCCAGTTGTTTGCTCATAAGTTAGAATACTTGCTAGACTCTTCATAAGCATTGACTGAAAACAAACTACACTTGGCTGATTTCCTTTTCTTCTCTGTTGATGAATAAACAGGAAAAAAAATATCTTAGATTAGTCTGACTAGATGGAAACACAATATTAACATATGATGTTTCTGAAGAAAGAATCTTTTTTATCATTATTTGTGAACCTAAGGAGTTCTTTTTTTCTTAAATGATCATTAGTGGCCAACTCAAGAAAATGATTTATTGGTCTATCTGATTGTTCTAACAACGTCTTCTACATCACACCAACCATTAAATGATGCTGCTGTGAATATGTTTATGTTATCTGAAGTTTTAATGAAATGTTTCTAAGCATATGCATGCATGATAGATCATGGCTTATATTTCTTAACATCTCTTACTCTAAATCATCTGATCTGATGTATGTATGTGAACACAGGTTGGATCAGTGACTGCCATATGTTTCACCTGTTTCCTCATTAGATGCTTTGTGGTAAGGCTTTATGTACCTCTTTCCTTCTCCCTATGCTGGTCAACCTTTTATCATCCAAAGTGTAATAGTGTCCTAGCTCCATTGTTAAGCTTTGCAAACTGGTTAACCAAATGAGACACTCTTAGCTTGTCTACGGGGAGGTCCAAGCAGGGAAATGAGGTTTTACACAATCGGTGCTTTAGCTTGTAAGAGGTGAAAACATTGAGGCTATCTTTATGAAATAAAGGGTTGCAACCTATGCCTTCCTTCAAACTTCAGTCAAACCATAACTACTCCTGGGAACAAATAATTGGAAAAGGTAGACCAGAGAATAGGAACATGATCAAAAAAAGAGAAAGCATATCAGGTTTAAAGTAAAGCTAAACCGGCCTCAAATCTCTTAACTCTCATGCACATGAGCTTCTTTGCTATGTCTAATCTTGGTTCGCTGCAGGTTGTGTTATCTGCTTTTGATTCTGACGCATCTCTTGACGTCTTGGACCATCCTGTTTTGAATCTGATATACTACCTGGTATGTATCATTTTCGTTATTCCATGTTCGTTATGCTTACTGCTTTTTCTGAGTGATCACATTCTTCTCTGTCGCAGCTAGTAGAAATTCTTCCTTCAGCTCTTGTGCTCTACATCCTGCGAAAGTTGCCTCCAAAAAGAGTGTCTGCACAATACCACCCAATCAGTTAGCTGCAGCAGAATTTTATCGTTAGTCATACACGTTCCCATGGTTGCTGTTGCAGAAGCTAACTGGAGTTGTTCAGGAAAAGTGAAACTGCAAAAGGATATTCGGTTGCAATAATTCTGTGGAAAGGCAAAGATTCAACGCTTTTTTTGCAGTTGTTAAACAGGGGTTAAGCTATTTTGCTTACATTATATTGTTTCTGTGGTTTTAGTGTGAAGCATGAGACGAATAAGTGTTCCCCACGTCTGTGAAAAATCCTAGTCATGATGTAAAGACGCAGAGGGTAAATCTCAGTATCGCCATTGTACTGGCATGTTGTAACTATGATGTTCTGGATCTCCTTTACTGCAATGACTGATGTCCTTTGTTTGGTCAGTTTGTTCTAGTAATTTTACTTTTAGAACCGAGGAATTCTAAAAGATTCAGTTACAGATGGTTCAAAATCCGGGTCGGCAACAGGTTTACTCGCTAATCAACATATCACACGATGCTGCTTGTACTACTCACTCGAAGCCCTTGGGGCACGGAGTTATTTCCAATTAACGGCAACAATTACACAACTTTGGCTTTCTAATATGGCAAAACTGATTCGTCATACAAAATATGGTGAACTGATGATAGAAAACATTTTTCATTTTATAGTTCTCCGAAACATTTTTGCTGCATGCATTGTTCTTTAACAGCTTTATTTTTATGTATATAATTGAGGTTACACAACAGTCCTCATTAAACGCCAATGCGCACACGTATATGTACTGGAGTTTCCGCCTTGAAACAGCAGGACCCGGTGGGTACATCTAGTTTACGGAAACCACAGCAAAAAAAATATATATATGTACTGGACTTCATGTATACAACCTACATAGATGAGATAGGTTTTCTTTGTCATTTAAAATCTGGTTCCCCCTAATTTGATGCATGCCATACCCCCAAAACTGGATTCAAAATTTCAGTTCAACCAGTTTTTGTTATATGTTCTGGACTGCATGTATGCAACCTACATTGATGAGATAGGTTTTGTCCTTTAAAATCTGGTTTCCCCTAAGTTGATGCATGACATACTCAAAAACTGGAGTTCATCAACCAGTTTTTGTTTGAGTCTCAATAATGCACGCACCACTAATACCAAAATCGGCCATTGTCTTCTAAGGGAAGGAGAAACAACACCAATCAATTGAATTCTAAGACTTTTAACAGAGAAAAAACACTTCATATAGGCGAATTTTCTCTACCAGCCAGCACTTCTCCAGTTCCAGATCTAAATTACAAAAAGCATTAGTAACTAGCACAATCATCATCAACAAGACCAACCCTGATTCCCTCCAACCAAATATCTAAGGTCAATTTACAGAAACTGAAGACAGAGCCACTGGTTTACTTATAAAATTCTCTCATTGATTTGGTGGAACTTCATCAACAGGAGGAGCAGCGAAGCGAACATTAGCAGGGCGAGCCACCACTACTGGCTCATCAGCAAACAATGCTTTGATAACTGCTGGAGTTTTCAGGGGTCTACGACCAGTCATTCGCGGATAGACGTCTTCTAGGAAATAATAAGCATGGCCTGCAATCATTCCCTGAAACATGAAAGTTCACTTTCAGTATATAGCACCAACACTGCATGTTATAGGGGGCGGTGAGTTTGGTAGGAGGAAAACGTTTTCATAAAAATATTTTACGATTCTCATATTTGATTGTCGAAATTTTCGGTAAGTATTATCTCTAGAAATTATAAGTTCCCTTAAAAATGAGGAAAATGACTTCCCTAGTACAAGTCGGGAAAACAAGTTCCATAAGTGGCATTCCACATAATCGTTTCATCCCCACCCTCCAACACACACTACTTCCAACGTCATCCCCATCCCTCACACTTCTACCTTCTAACCCACCCCTAGAGTGTTTGTCTAGATTTTACAAAATATTTTCTGCTTACTCATCAAACACCAGAAAATAAGTAAAAATTCACTCATCTTATTTTTTAGGAAAACATTTTACAAGAAAAAAATCTTCATGAAGAACATTTTCCTTCGTATCAAATGCACACATAAAGTTCAATGAAAGGAAATTGGAATATTCAAACCCCACTAAAGGAAGTTTAAAATGCAAGGTAACTGAGTGATGGCATAAAAACAACAGGCACCAGTGCAGGTAGAAAGGTCTACACAGAAAAGCATAACAATACATTGTAACAGAAAGAAACTAGTGAACGATAGATGTGCAAGAGTCCATATCTTCTTTGACAAACAAGAACTTTTTTACCACTATACTACAGATCAGCATCCAGTTTTTGGGGTCTATCACCTTGGACAAAATCCTCAGTAGAAAACATAAATATGGCTGCTTAGTGAAGGCATCGACACATCTTTGTAGTTGGGGAAAGCAGAAAAGTGATGAATCTCTCTCACTAAATGAAAATAAGTAAGAAAATCCAGGCTACCAGAACTTTTATCAAAGATCCAACTCTTCAAGATATCCAACAGGAAGGCTCAAGCAGGAGCAAAAACCATTTAACTCAAGACTCTTAAGAGTCTCATATAGTAGCATGAAACAAGTAAAACCTAATAAAAGCACATGAGTCACCAGAAGCGTACCAGTAGATCCACCCAAGCACTGGCGCCAACTAGCACAGAGAAGCCCAAAAGAACCTGTGACAAGGAGAAAGAAGTGTGATGAGGTTATTACCCACCACAAACATAAACAACAAAATTCATAGAAGCAAAACTACAAGTAGTTTTCCACTTCAAGAAACAAAATATGAAAAACATTGTGACCCGTGTAAATATTAATTTCCTGGTTTTCTAATTCTATTCTAATTCAAGAATGTGTTTCTATTTATATTCAATGTTCTTTTAGTAGTTCTCCCAAAAAAGAACATCACTGCCAAATATCCGGGTGCTTGGATACACTATTGGCTGAGCAATATGTAAGGGGCAATTAAGTTTTTGGATTTCTCACTGTGTCTTTCTTGCCAAGACTATGTTGGTGAAGAACTCCATAACTATGTTACAGAAAGGGTTTCTAGCCAAAATAGATCCTAAAAACTGGAAACATAAGAGACTACATAAAAGCATGGCTCTGCAAATAACCCCTTGTTCACATAATAAAGAAGGGAGTGATTTTCAAAATCAACATACTGCAAGGTTCATCATCTTGAATGCAAAACACCACCTAAGATTGCATAGATCCAAAACAAAATGAATAAGAAACCTGGCGCACAGGAAAAGCTTTCCTGGACCCAGCTGATGCTCTTCCAACCCCAAATCCCCAGCCCATTGAATAGGAATGAACAGGAACAATACTTGAGTAATGGATCTGCTGTAGCCCTTCAGGTTTGATAGCTCATATATAGCAACTACAAGATGTCTTGCCCAAGCATAACCTATGAAGTCTTTTTTCTTTTTTGGAAAAAGAACCAATGAAGTCTTCTTTAAACAGAGTCTATGATCGCTGATTTGTCAACTTGATACTAATACCTGTAAAGGCTAATCCCAAGTATTTAAACTCATCCCCCCTATGTATCAAAAGTTAGAGATTAGGTTACTTAGATGAGTAAAAAGCCACAACTTGTAAGGGTTGTTCATAAATGATGGGTAAACATGAATTCGACTATCTTCCGGTAAGTGGTCTCCACGGTGGAGCTAGGAATTTGATTAAGGGTGTTCAAACTTATATAGTAAAATCACCTCAATGAATGGATGCACCAATTAAAACAAACTACATAATATTAGTTTGCCATTTTTTTTCGTAGTTTGTCCTCGGAGCATATCCAAATGCTACATTTTGAAATGTGTTTTCACTGAAAATTTTAGTTAAGAAAAGAGAATCTCTTTAAAAAGCCCAGTGAAGAAAATCACCGGGAATCAGTGAAACAACAGGTTAGAAAATAACAAAAGAGAATAACCAAGAACCATTAGTGGTGTCCGACAAGTGGAGAGGACAAAATTCTAAACAAAAGTCAAGCGTAGTTTATTTTAAATAAAACTACTAAAATTATTTGCTCTTCATGTGATGTGAAAAACATCGATAAATTTAAAAATAATACTTAAGTAAATTTTTTCAGGCACTTACAGATATATACATATAAAAATAGTAATATATTATTGAAATCACAAATATAAACGGTTTTGTTATATTTAAAATTTAGATTGAGCTGCATATTTCATTATCAAATGTTCCTACAAAAAAACAATTAAAGAAAACTTCCACTTATAAATATACATGTATCGGAGACTTAGTACATATTTATTTATATAAATAATTAATTTACCTATGTAATTGATTTTCTTACTTTTTTCTTTTCCGACTTCAATTGGTGTAATCTTAATTACTAAAATTTTGACCTTCAAAAAAGATTGGTATATTCTATATCTCATTCAAATTTCGCATTGAACATTTGATATATGTGTGTAGGAAAAAAGGATAATCATAAGATTAAATGTTTACATTGGTATCAGGCGTAATTTGAAATTTTCAAAATAATATGAGTGAAATCTTTCTAATTACTTCTTTGCAAAATATATATTAAGATAAATATTTAGAAAGAAGGGTTTGTTTAGAAATATACTTTTCAATAATATATCCTAATTTTGTAGAAAGAATAGAAAGTAATAAAAGGCAAATCCAGTGCTTGTCCAACAGCTTTGTTTTTAATAGTAAAAAAGAGAGCCTATCCACTGCTTCATCGAAGATTCGAACCCGCAGTGCCTGACACACACTGGGCATCCTTCACCACTGAGTCGTGGAACACAATTGTTCGAAGGGTGTACATTGTGTTATATATAACCTAAATTACAAAATTTCACCTATATATCCGATAAAATTTTCCGACGATGTATGTCCAGCTAACCACCCTCGGTATAGTGTAGCTACTCCCCTGGGTGGTCATTTAACCTCTCAATTTACAACACACACATGTGCGAATTCCTTTCCCCTACATATTTTCTTTGAAGAGGTTTTTTTTTTAGAAGGTAACATTATTTTCTTTGAAGACTTAAACCAGTACTCTTTATAATTTTACCATTTTTTCAAATTAATTGTCTGCTATCAAACATTATTTGTTTAACAAAGTTAATTGCCATGTTTTAAGCCCACTGTCATATTGTGAGAGACATCGTCAAGTCCAAACCAGCTGCGGTCATGGAACCCACAATAAAGCAGAAAAGACATCTGGCAGATTTTGACCAGAGTTCTATTTCCAAGCAACTCACGTCAAAAGTATCATTGACCATGCTAGCATAAGTAGACCATTTCAACACAAGTCCTCTGTACCACAGAGTACAAGAGGGTGTTCTGACTTAGCTTAAAAGTTGGATACTACTTTCATTTTTTAACTTAAAAGTTATGAAGTATGACTTTTTAAAAACTACTTTTCAAAAGCACTTTTTTTAAGCTAAGTCAAATGGGCCCAAGAGATTTTCCTTGTTTATATGTGCATTTTCATCTGTAAAATGCACTAAACCAAATCTTCCTTAAAACATATAAATAAGGAAAACCAAATACACTAGGCATGAGCTTTGAAGTACTGCTCTTTCTGAAAAAATCGAACGAAAAAAAGGAACCAAGTGGTTTCTGCAATGTGTCTGGTCGCAGCATATACTTTTAGAGTGGCCTTAGCAGCTCAGCTCTAGTACGGAACACCAGGAGCAAGTGTCATAAAACACCTGCTACTTCAGGATTGCATTAAAGAAATGGCAAATTGATAATGTCATATCTAGCAGAAGAAACACAAAGATGCAAGGGGACAAACCACAGGTGAGGCAGCTATTAAATTTAAAAGCTAAAGATTTATGAAGCAAAGTATGATGGATTAAGTAATAAACACTAACCCATGGGAGGTAAGCTGCGGTGAAAGTAAACAGACCCAAAAAGCTCATGTGGATAAATGGATTTTGCTTGCTCCATACATAAACCTACACATAGAAGGAAGCAGAATGATGAAAAAAGAAAGGCTAAGACATAAAACAGAAGCCGAGTCAAAAATGGAGTTATACTGCAGAGGAGCTAACCATCATAAAAGTCAATGAATTGCTCAGGAATATGATCCTTGCAAATGACTCTGAGACATAAGGTATCATCCCCCCGACAAGAACAATTCCTGTTAAAACAGTGGCACCAAACAAGAGCATGTAGAAGAAATCTGCCGTCCTTCCCCTGAAGGAGTTCTCTTCTAGAAGCTTGCAGTACCGAGCTAGGAAAAACATGTGAAACAGAAAGTCCAAGTCTGAAAAAATTAAGAAAAAGGATGTCAGAATAACGTAGAAAAAGAAATAGGAAGTGTCTTCTCATGTTGATGTATTCCTCCAAACAAGTGACTCTGCCTTCATCTCATAATTTCAGATGCATTCACAAATAAAATTATATGATTAAAAGGAAAACTTGTAGGGCTGATTAGCAGCAAATCAAAATTCACAAATTGTAGTAAATAGGAGGCAAGGATGAGCTCAGTTTCCATTTTGCATTTATTCTATCATACTGTTAAGAACTACAAAATTTATTTCTGTGACTTGTGTTTTCCACTTCTCTCATCTTTTTTTGTACCCAACTTCGTCTCGCTGTGAGTGAGATATCTTTTTCCAAGATCAGAAAGAAGTAATATCAGGAAATTGACTTCTACAAACATATTAACGAATGACCATGGGCAAGAGTTGCTAAAGCATTAACCATAATGAGAGAACAGTGTATTGAACAGAAGTGCTACAAAACTATCAGTCAGACTACAAAGTACTGGCTGAACCCTGTATTTAGCCAGGATAGTTATTGAACAAAAGAGCCTAGCCATTAAAGCCTTAAAAGATTCATGGCTGTTCAATTAAACTTATGCCTCATTAAGACGCTCATCCTCTCTAAAGCTAAAAGGAGGAAAAAATCTTTTCAGAAAAAGAAGCTAACTGCTGGGAGAAGAGAAATTACCCATCTTCCGAAAGTAGAGAAAATTTGTAACCAGGCGCCACACCTGGTATTGCTTCACCACTAACTTGGGGTTCAGGTACAAGTTATAAGGAGATATAATCTGCAACACACACAAAATACAATCAATCAGTCAACCAACATTCTTATGTGGATGATTGTTACATATTGTTTCATAATGTATCGTATCATGTTCTGTTGCATTGTACAGTATTGTTTTAATGAATATTACATTTAGATATACTGTAGATTTTCTTTGTCGTTACATACTATCACAATCAACAATTTGAATGATAAACCTACCACAAAAGTAGGATACGGGGTAGAGCTACTATAAACGGTTTAAGGAAAAGAGTAAAATAAGATTTGGAAGCTTCAGGTGCCACGCTACTTTGTCGCGTAACGTATGAAATATTTTGCAAAAGTGGTGGCAATATTCATAGAGGAAACAAACAATTATTATTCATCAGCGTAATTTTGTACAAGATATACTCTAGTCTACTTGGTATAGTTAAAATTTTAGTTATAAGAGGTCAAACGTTCTAATCTAGATAACCATAACTTAACAATTTTTTTAACAATGATTCCAGCATGCTAAAATAGTTCTATAAAATAAACTCAGCCTGATTCGAACTTGCGTCCCTAGGGAGGAAAAGTTGAGCTTTGACCGTTGGTACCATGAGCTCCATTATTGCTCTGGGTGCCACGATTTATATTTATAATAATCCTGATACATAAATATGGATATACGGGTATGTAAACATAGTTCCAATCGAAACCACCAGGTGCCGTGGCACCCACAGTGTTTAACGTAGATACGGTTAACAATCATCGTGTGCAAGTT
This sequence comes from Solanum pennellii, assembly GCF_001406875.1. Lineage (NCBI taxonomy): Eukaryota > Viridiplantae > Streptophyta > Magnoliopsida > Solanales > Solanaceae > Solanum > Solanum pennellii. Next base: position 48,268,700 of record NC_028638.1, read on the forward strand.
CCAATCCTACACTAATTAGGGCCAGCTATACAACATGTAAATCCATTCTTCTCAATTCAGGTCCATTTCAACATCCCAAATTACAACAATCAATCAATTATACCCCAATCCCAAATTAATTAGGGTTAGCTATATGAAACCCCTGTATCCATTAATCAAGGTTCATCTCAACATTCCAAATTACAAACCCCAATTAACAAACAATCATCATACAAACAACCCTCAATTTTTATCATTGATATCTCAAAAAAAAAACTAGATAAAGAAATCCTCAAATTCGAGTTAAAATGATGTTGTGTGCCATTGCAGGGAACTTTTTTAAAAAATCAATCTTGAAAGTCTTATGTTTTTCCTTAAAATGAATCATATCCATACCTCGAGAGAACAACCGATTGTGGTGAGTATTGCAGCAGTGAGATAGGAACGGGTGATAATCGGCATCTGCTTGTACCATTCTTCCACAGCTTGTGCCATTACGCTTAATCAAACTTTCCCCAAAACAAAACTTCCCAGAAATCCCTAACAACCCGACTGATAAAGCCTCTAGGTTATCTGAAAATTGATCAATTCGAGGATTTCTAAAATATATATATACACACACTCACATGTATATAATATGTATGTATGTATACATATGTGATCGGATTTTATTTAGCTAGAGGAAATCAAAGACAAATGGCAAAGAGAACAATAAATTCTTTTAAAGGATTCTAATCTTGTTTCTTTGAGGTATGCTATTGCCTATGAGGATAGAAGCGCGTATTAGTCACGGACCAATTAGATGATCCGGTGACGAGCTGAGGCCAATGAGATTGATCGCGAGAACAGTGTTGATGTAAGAGGCGCGTCTGTTGTTGGATTTTGTTGTTTTTGAGTTACCATTTAAAGAGGAAATTCGATGATTTTTGAGTTTCAATCTACTTAGTATTGGTATTGCTAGTGTATTGTTTATATTAGGAATATTGTGGAGTATCTCTTATCTATTTTTAGAAATTATTTTATTTCTTATTGGAAAGAGAGCGTTTGAGAAACTGGTAAAGTTATTGGGAGGAGAGGGTTGGAGTAATTGATAAAGTTATTGGTATGAGAGTGTTGGAGTAACTAATAAAGTTATTGGAAAGGAAACGCTGAAGTAACTGAGAAGTGAAACAGTTGTAGTATTTGGTAAAGTTACCAGAAAAGGAATGTTTAAGTAACTTGTGAAGTTATCAGAAGGAAGAATAGACTAACTGATAAAATTATCGAAAGGAGGAGAGTGTTGGAATAACTGATAAAGTTATTGGGAGGAGAGCGGTTGAGTATGAAGTTATTGAACTTAGAGTGTTGGAGTATCTAGTAAAGTTATCAGAAGGGAAATGTTTACGTAGAAGTTATCATAAGGGAGAACGTTGAATAACTAATAAAGTTTGAAAGGGAAATGTTGGAATAATTGATAATGTTATTTAGTGTGAAATGTTTGAATAACTGGTAAAATTGTTATAATGTGATCAAGAAATAACAAGTCCATGTCATGGAAACAGATTTTGGCAGAAATATGGAGTAAACATGAGTATCACAAGTCGATGTCATGGAAACAGATTCTGACAGAAATATGGAGTAAACATGAGTATAGTAAACCCTTACAATTCAACGCTCTTTTATGAATTTTGGACACATAGAGAATTTTAGTGCATCGAACTGTTCTGTAATTTTATTTCTAGTTGAAATATTTTTCTTAATTTATTTATTTATTCATTTTAGGGAACGAACAATCATAGTGGTCGGATTTATGTGATGTGATTTACCACTTAATTTTTTTTAATCACATATATCTTAAGTTAGGGAAAATCTATAATTTGATGATTTTGTGTCAAATCATTTGAATTTTGACCTTGCAATACATAACTTTGATAAAATAATATATGAAGTTAGATTTTTTGAGGTCATAGATTTCACTGAAATTGCCATTGACGAGCTATTATATATGTTTCGTCAAGTCCACAACTTTAATTTTGAAAAGAACTAAATGTGACTATATCGAATTCAAAACTCCAGAAAAAAAATGTTTGAAGTTGGCCTTGACAAACATACCAAACTTCAAGCAAAATGTTTGATATTTGACCTTCACAAAGACATTTTCAGACAAACATATCTAAAAGCAAGGCAAATTCTCATTTTTTGTGCATACATTTAAAGTGGTGCCCAAAATAGGTAAACTTGCAATAACAATTGACCATCGAATATCAATGATCATTCTAAAAGCAAGTATTTGCACACTTCACCCATTTAATTGTCATGTTTCACATTTCTATATCCTAATATATAGTTAACTAGAGATTTTTATTTATTTTTTAGTACTTTTTATAAAGTTCACTGTTATCGCTGCTAATTACTCAAACACATAGATAGTTTTATTAATTATGTGTCTTGTTTAAATTGTTGTTGAATACACTGTATTTGCCTTTAGACATTGTATCCAGTGAAGGGTCTTTAGTCTTTCTCACTCTCTCATCCTTTTACTTCTCTGAAATCATATTTTATAATGTATCATGATTTTTGTAATTCCATGTATATGTGTGTCAATATCAAATATGCATTGATGTATCGATTGTATGTATCTCATTTTATGTATTTAGTATCAATTAAATGTAGCCTTTATAAAAATACATCGATATTTATAACATAGGTTTGCCTAGTATATGTTGTATATGTACATAATTATAGATTAGTTATGATAAGAACCAATATATATACATTGTATCTATATATAAACAAACTCACACGATTTCAAATTTATAATGTATTCAATGTATCTGATAAATATTTTTTTAAAAATAAAAAAAAATATAAATATCAAAATATATCTATATGTGCATTTTATGATGTATTCAATATACGGAAAAGGGCCTAAAATACCCTTGAACTATTAAAAATGGTACAAAATTACCCTCCATCCACCTATTAGTCCTAAAATACCCTTGCTGTCTACCTTTAGGTCCTATATTACCCTTTATTTTTAACGGTCACTTTTTAAATCCAATTAATAAATTAATTAATGACGTGGCAATTTTCTATTGGTCAGATTTTAAATAACCTAAATTAATTTAAAAACCCACCCATTCCCAAATTAGACCCGCCCCAAATTCAATTAACCCATC
>NC_028638.1:48273082-48337125 GCF_001406875.1 Solanum pennellii
GGGGGCTGGGAGGGGAAAGTGAATGAGTGAAAGGAAAGGAGAAAGAGTGAAATATTATGTACTCCCTTCGTTTAAAAAAGTAATATCATTTTTTTTAGTTCGTTTAAAAAAGAATAACTTTTTTTCTGTAATATCTTAATTTTAGTTTTCTATGTGTCATGTTTAAAGTCACAAGATCAAATAACAATTTTATACATTTGACCTAATTTTTATTTAGAACTATAAAATTTATAAAAAAAGTTTATATTTTTAAACTCGAAGTCAAATTAAATTAGATCATTCTCCGTGAAATGATGAAAATAATTATTTTTTAAGTATAGTGAAATTTAGTAGATAAGGTAGAGATGTTTGTTCGATTAGTTCTTTTTTTTACTTACTCCAAGTTTTTCTTCCACTACAATTATCTCTCTACACATTTATTAAAATAAAAATAAAAATTAATACTAATTTATTTTATGTAATATGATAAAATATTTGGGGCTAAATACTTTTAGTCATCATGACAAGTAAATCAGATTAGATTTTTTCATCAATAATATTTTATTAGAAATTGTGTTTGTAGTAAACATGTATTTTTTCTATTTATTTGTTGTGTTAGGCAGGCAAACAAAAAATATAAATTTAGAATTAATTTTTTTATATATATGAGTTCATTTTGTAATGGTAAAATATATGTGAGTCGTTTGAATAACAATAAGAGTATATATGAGTTACTTTCATAACAAGGGAATCAACTCCCAATGACTAAGTTGATGGGTATATCAGAGCCTTTTTCCAAATATTTATAAATAACCAAGACAAATATTATAGGATATAGGAGGATGCACTATTTAGATTAAACAAAAAAAAAACAAATCAAATCAAACAGAATTCCAATTTGAATTGAATTTTTGATTTGATTTTGGATAAATAATTTACTTTGTTTTGTTTTTTGATTTGGTTTCGGATTTAGAAAAATAAAACCAAAAAAATCAAAAAACTCGAATTATATAATTACGTATATATGCATAATTGAATAATCAAACTAAAAAAGTCAAACCAAATCAAATTTATTTTGATTTGCATTGGGGTTACACTTCTTCAAAATAAAAAATCAAAATATTCAAACAGAATAATACAAAATCAAATAGAAAAATCGAATGCACACCCCTAATGAGATGTGAAGATAAAAGGTAGAAACTGAGCACGAATAGGAACTACAGAGTAAGCATACACATGATATGATATATACCGAAATATCATACCATATCAAAATTTTTAATAATGTAATTTTAGTATTATGGCATTTGATATACATTCTTTTTTTTTGGTATTTTGGTACGATATTTGATATTTAGACATAAGAAATTGAAATATTGAATACCATACCGAAGTATATATTTATATAAATAATATATATGTTTTATTAAAATACTAACAAATATTCAACATAGTATTAGTATAAAATAAATGTCTAGAAGTTAAAACTTTGACTACTCTATTTTCATTGAAATGTATTTAAATTGTAATTGATTAACGAAGGAGTTGTTTGTAATTATATATATATATATATATATATATATATATATATATATATATATGGTCAAATACATAAACATGTCCCTAAATTTATTGGGGGGTTTCCCCTTAGGTACATAAACTATGTTATTTTCCAATTAAATCATTAAACTACTCATAATTTGTTCCTTTTAAACACCATTGACTGATGTTGAACCAAATTTTCTGACAGGTATTGATAAATAATACACATATTGTTCCAAAACTCATCAGTTCTATTGATAGTGAAACTGTTTGAGAATAATTGTATTTTACTTCAAGTCATTCGAACACACTAGAAAATAAATGAGACTAACACAGAGTTTATCTTCATTTCTTCAATCAAAATCATTACAATACGAACAAAATTCAAGTTATTTACAATAGAAAAATTGATCAAAATCAGTCAATAGTTTAAAAGGAACAAATTATGGGTGATTCAATGATTCAATAGGAAAATAACTTAGTTGAGGTACCTGAAGGGAAAAACCCAACAAGTTTAGAGATCTGTTTATGAGTTCAGCATTGAGATATTTTTTTAATTTCGGAGTCATAATACCCTATTATATGAGTATATATTAATCAAACATGAACAAATTATGGCTATCGATTTACCATATTGTAGAACACCAAAATCAAACTTTAATTTACCAAACCATATCGAATTAAATTGGTACAATAATAGTATAATATTTTAAAATTGTATACCGAGGTTACAGTATCACAACTTTCAAAAATCGTATCGTATCGTACCGTACCATGTCCACCCTGCTACGAGTGTGAAGTTGAAGATGTGTGTTGGAATGTGAAAAAGATACTATCAATGTGAAATATCACTTGTGTAACTTGTTTTCCACACCGTCATTTGAAAAATCATCTTACTCATTTCAAGAAAATAAATAGTTCTCACAAATTTTGATCAATCGAACAATAGAAATCAGGAAACACTTGTGCCAAACATACCCTAAAATATTTTTACTTTCGGAGCCTTTTTCCTTTGAAAACTTACATAAATATACTATAATAAAAAAATATTTACCATTTATGCCAATAACATTTTTTTTACTTGACCATTTTTAATTCATTAATAATATACGTTTAATACATATTACAAAAAACAATTTATTATTCACATATAATACAAGTTTTAATAATGGATAATACATTTATCACATATTTTAATACACTTATAATACAATTTGACAATAATTACCAAACAAACATAATATGTTTCAAAAACAATTATAATTCAAATATATTGAATACATAATTCACTTTTAATACATATTACAGATTTATTACAATATTACTATAAATGATAATAAACAAAAAATATTATTAAAATCATTAATTATTTTTTAAAATATATTAATTACGTAATTTTTCCTTTTCCGGGGTCCTTAGCTTTTGGAGTGGGCCGGAGACCCGAGAATCCGAGGATAATTCAAAATTTTACTACTAATAAAAACCCCGCTCGTCTCCACATTCAAATTGAAATGGCAACATAAAAAATTCACCATTTTTCTCTTTCAGACAAATAAATCTACAGAGATCGGAGTTTGACCGGAAAATGGAACCGAAAAAACCGTCACAAGCTTCTTGCTCCTCACCCTTCCAGGACCTTCCATTTTCTTCATCATCTTCTACTTCTCTTCTCAAAGATATCTCCAATTTCAAAACTCCGAAGCATTCACGGAAAGCAAATTTTATTTCTTCTTCTCCTTCTCCGTACCGACAGCCGGAATTCTTCACTGCCTTAAAAACTACACCGGTATCCTCTGTCCGTCGCCGTGGAAGCATAAAGCCGTCTGCGGTGAAGTCGAGTGCTGCTCGAAGATTAAAGGCGTTCGAGCTCGAGCAATCAAAATCAGCACGGAAGGCGTTGAATGACAAAGAGAGATCTTTGAAATCATTAGCGAAGTCTCTAACCGTGTGGCTCAATTTCTTGTTTGAAAATCCTAGCTCTTGTGGCTGTGACGTGACGAAGTTTACTGGAGGATTTGAGAGGTCCAATAGGGCGTGTATCGCGGAAAATGGGAAGAGGGAGAGTGGGCCAGGGTACACTGTTGGAGTTGATGTGCTATGGAGAGGGCCGAAGAGGCAGAGACATTTGTTGTCGAATTCTGAAGACGAAGAGACAACAGTTTTTTCGGACTCCATGTTTTTTGGACTTAAAGATTCGTTGATGGAGATTTGCAGCTTTGATGATTTAAAGGAGAGAATGAGTGCTTACCTAAGCTTAGGAAGCTGTAAAGAAGTCTTTCTTACAATGACTCAACTAACAAAGGTCAGTCCTTTTTTCTTACTAGACATATGGAGATGTTAATTTTGCAATTTAATGACCTTACAAATCCATTTTCTGCGGAGTGATTATACAATGTGCTTAATCTAGTTTACAATAATATGAGATGCTTTGAGAAAACTTCGCCTTCACAAAGTTTGGTTGGTCTCAAGTTTGAACAGTTGATAAGGTATATGGGAGATTGAAGCTAGAAAATAGTGTAACTGCTAGAACTCCAGTCTCAGAGAGCCCTAATTCCCCTTGAAGGCAAACTATTCAGTATTGGATGAAATAGACTGAAAAGAGAACTAATATAAATATTGAAGGTTCTCTTTCAACAGGGAACAAAGGGGACAACACAATTCATATAGCCACACCAACTAGTATGAAAGAATTGATTGATTAATTTGATGATGCTTTTTAAGTACTCTTCTGCCATGTTTACTGAAGGAGATGATAAGGTGTTAGATATTGGAATCAGGATTTTAGATACCAGCTAAGATCCTTTGAGACACAAGTGCAGTTAGCGCAAAAATGAAAACTGTAAAAATGCATGCGTTAGGTAATAATTGGATGGTTAACCAAGATGTTGTTATCACAGGGTAAATTTTATGGCTACTTTACTATGGTTTGAATTATGGTTGTTAAAGTTTCTCCTGTTTTGGTTATTTTTTTCAGACGATTGATGAAGGACGGCTGAAAATGCGAGCTCACTGTCCCCTGGTAACTGATGTTGGAATGAAGGAGAAAGCCTTGAAAATCCTGATGTGTTATAACCCCACTTGGCTTTGGATTGGATTGCACATAATCTTGGGGGGTGACACCTTATTACCGAATGGAGATGTCAATTCTGAACAAGAAATTGCTTTTTTGAAGATGGTGCTTGAGAGACAATTTTTCTCACATGTTGGTCTAGCAAAGACCTATGCTTATAACAAGTTAGTGGAGGGTTTATATAGACCTGGTTACTATGAAAAGTTAGGCAACATTGTTCTGAAGAGATTTTTGCTGCTTGTTCTCATACTAGATAGAGTCAAAACACAGAGTAGTCTGCCACTTAAATATGGTATTGATGGATTAGATGGAGGATCTCCTTTACTTTTCTCTTCACAATCAGATGTTAAATCTAGCCGTCAACTGATTAACAGTAATTACCTGTTTACTCTTCATAATTCTTCTAGTGTAGCTTGTTTAATCCTTTCTATTTTAACTCATGAATTAACATTTCTATGACTTAAATACATGTTAGAATTCTTGCCATCGGATGTGATGCATGGTGAAGGTAATCTACTTGCGCATCTTGTCATCGTAGGCTATAAAGTGACATATCAACAGGTAAGCATGTTGTTTAATGAACTGAGTTTGATAGTGTATATGATTTTACTACATGGTTGAGTTTTCTGGTTACTGGGTCGTCTCTTGTCTCATTTGGACAAAATAGAGTCCTAGTCTAGCTGGTTTTCTCTTGGATACCAGATTGTCTCTTGTCTTTGTTTACTTCTACTGCATGTTTGATCCCCATCAATGATCAAACAAACAAAAAAAACTTTTACTACATGTCTGACATCATTCATATGTGTTTCTTTATAGGTTCTAACCGTTCTATTGTGACAATTGATATTTCCTGTTGCAGAATCCGTTGCTTGAGTATCAATTTGGTGTGGCTGATTTATTTGAAGACCTTCAAGATGGCATTCAACTTTGCAGAGTCGTTCAGCTCTTGCGACATGATCCTTCTATCCTCTCGGTTAGCTTATGAACAATTGTCTTTCTCTCTTCTCCTTTCTTATATTCTAGTTTGATTCTTTTTAGCAAAAGATTGTCATGAAGTGAATAGCTATATAAATTACATTAAAGAATAAATTAAAAATAGAGTTGTCACGAAGTGTATTCTATTCTATGTCAGAAAATGGTCGTTCCCTCAGATACTCGCAAGAAGAGTTTGGCGAACTGTGGCACTGTTCTACTATTTCTCCAGGAGGCAGGTGTATCATTGTGTGATCAAGATGGAACTATACTTATGGCAGAAGACATAGTTGGCGGAGACAAGGAGCTTACCATTTCATTGCTCTGGAACATGTTCGTGCACTTGCAGGTAAAATGTAGTATTCCTAGTAATTATTCCATCTATGTCATTTTGAGCTAAAAAATCTAACCTTATCTCTAACCATCTAACGAGTTATGATCTATTACCTGGTGCTTTTGTATAAAAGAAATTTAGTTATGCAATAAATCCTTTCTCAGTTTACTCAGTTGTTTCAGTTCCCTTACTCTTATAAAATTTGTTGTTAGCTGCAGAATTCTGAAACCAAATCACTGGAAGTTGAACTTTATAGTCCTTTACTTCTTTTATATTCTCAGGATATATTTTGTTCATTCTGCAGTTGCCACTTCTAATCAACAAATCACTTTTGTCCGAGGAGATTTCTAAAATCCAAGGAGTTGTTAAGGTATGCCAGTTTGGACTATAGTTATAAGTTTCATCTACTTTCCAGATAAAACCACTCACATAGCTAGGTTCTGGTTGAAAATAAAATGTCTTTTATGAACTTAACAAGTCTATAATGTGAGTAGTAGTGGTAAAAACTGGGTAAAATAGGAAATCTGTCCTCACACAGGTAAAGTGTTATGTGTTAATGCTCATTGTGTCTAAAAGAGTGCTTACTTTATATTTACACACGTAAAGTCCTCTTTTATAAGCGAGTCAAATTAGGTAATGCTTTTCATATTTTCCTTTACAGCAAAACTCAAATGACTGTACTCACCTGGACATGCTCCTGAGTTGGATCCAGGTATTGTTGTAGTTTAAAAAACTCGGTGACAATGGCAGTATTATTTTCTTCAAATCAACCCTGTGGTGATCCTAGTATCATTCTCACTTGGTTTTGTGATGGTGCTTTCCCATTCTTTCAGTATATTGTTACTTGGTGATCTGAACTCTGATTATTGCACATATGGTTTAGTGATGCTTAAAGGTTGACTAGTTGACGTAGATGAGAGAAATTCAATTCATACGGGGTGTGAGTCTATACAGGCATTTTGAATGCACTACTCTCTTGGATTGTCCTTTTGTCTCCTTTCTGGAAAACATAGCTCTTCAACTGTGATGCAAAGGGAACATACAGGATTTAATGGTGAACATGCCTGATTTATCAAAATATAGTATACTCCAATTATTTGGATTGTTTGACAAGTTAACCCGTAGTCTAATACCATATTTCTAGAGGCGGTAGTAACACTCACACTTAGTTTTCAAATAACCTTGGCTGCAGAGTGTGTAGCTTCCACTGTGGAACACACTAATACTCGTAAAGTAGTAGACTCATTAGAAGACCTGCCTGTATCATGAGGGTTTGGATTCTGCATATGAACGTGATCACTGACTGTTTCAGGCAATTTGTGGAAGTTATGATCTCAAGGTCAAAAATTTTTCATCATTGGTTGATGGTAAAGCTATGTGGTGCTTGCTTGATTATTATTTCCGCAAGGACCACCGCTGTTCCTGCTCTTATCAGGTGCTTGAATGTTATCCCATGAATGTTTAAAAATCTACTAATACAATTTTGCAGCTCAATACCATTTTGTGATGATATTACAGGCACTCTGTGAAACAAAAGAAGAAGTTTCCATAGTATCTGCAGTTGATTACACAGATGCAGTGCACAATTTTATTCTATCTCAAAAGCTGCCACTGCTATTGGGGAAGTTTCCAGAGGTGAATATATATATATATATATATATATGTTAAAAGGGCTTCTGTAGTGACTAAACAATAACTGTGGCTCAAACTATTGTTATATTTTCCGGGATATCTCAAGTAGCAGTGTGTTGCAAGCATTTGCTCCTAAAAATTTAAGGCAAACAAGGATTTTCTACTAGAACACACTCCACAAAATATGCTTTTTAGGGAAGCCAAGCCTATGCAAAGCAACCAATATATAATTTACCTATGCAGTAATGCAGATACAATATCTGATAATGGAAGTTTGACGGGTAGTTTCCCTCCTAGTCTTTTCGTGCCAGAAGTGCATTCCTCCTTATTAAGCAATGTTCCTCGTGACTGGATATGACATTGTACATACTTCGTATGAGCCTTAATCCCTTTTTTATGTTCTCTAGTCTTTTGTTGAAACTAATCTGTTGAACTGAGAAAGAGAATTTGTAGAAATGACCCTGTCCTGACCTTAACCAATTTTTTGCGATTCATTTCAATAGTGGAAGAAACCATTTGTCTGCTACCTTAGTGCTTGTAAATACATTATCTTCTGGAGGTCGCAATACCATTTATGCAATTCTATGAATCTAGTATTGTTGTTCACTTAATGATCTACCTTTATTGTCAAATCCTTCAGTCCCAACTCCATGTCCATCATTCCCTTTTGGTCGTTCCTACTAGGAAAGTTAAGTTTTACTGCTTAGCAATCAGAATAATTCATTGATCAAAATGATTTTCGTGGTTATTTTATATTAGTGGGTCGATTAAGTAAAACCATGTCAAGCTAAACATCATAATTCATTCTGGGGTGTCAGGAATAATCCAATTCTACACTTGTGGGAAGAAAATTGTATGATTGCAAGTTAAATATGTATTTCTGCAGGTAATACAAGTCAGTGATATACTGGAAACAAACGGTGCTTGCAATGGCCAGAGTGTCATTATTCTCTTGGTGTTCCTCTCATATCAACTACTAGTAAAACGAAACAAGGTAATTATTCATTGTTGATTATATGCAATAAACTAGAGTCGGTCTTCATTTAGGAAAGTCATAAGTCATAACCATTTTTGTCTTTTAACAGGATCAATTAAACTTCCACAAGTTATTGGGATTTAATTGTCAAAGTCCCGAAAGGAGACGGTTAAGCACAGATCAGTGGTTTATGCATCCCCAAGCAGCTGTAGATAAAGAACAAACACATTGGAAGGATGGTGAAGGTCTCTGATGGTTCTTTAGAGGATTTTAGTTTAAGAAAGTTTATTGTTTTTTTATTTCATATGTTTGGCCAACAAATGACTTGAAACATTCATTAATATAGCTGTTTATATGAACTAGAGGAAGTAAAGTTTTGGATAATACATCACCAAGGGTGTGCCTAGTGGTCAATGATTTGGTTGAGAACCCTGAGGTCTAAGGTTCAAAACTCAGCAAACAAAAGACACTAGGTGATTCTTCCCATTTGTCCTAGTCTTGGTGGACAAAGTTACTTGGTACCTGCTGTTGTTGGGAGGTGGGAGAAAGCTGGCCCAAGACACTTTAATTTTCTATTTTCAATGAATTTGAATTTTATGAAAAAGGTCCCCACTTCTTTATGGAAATAATTTTGGGTAGAGGTGATCCCTCTTCGCGTGAAGGGTTCTCTCCTTTGTAACAGTTCTATATTCATGTCACCGATATCCCCTTGAATTAATTTGATTTTGTGGTCTTTATGACCTTTTTGACGATACAGATGCTGCCAGAAATTTTAAGGCTGTAATGGCTTGGTGGCAAGAGATGGCTCAACAAAATAACAAATGCTTTTCTAAGGAAACTTCTAGCAGTCCAAAGCGGTCTTTTATTGTTAGAGGGAGCAATGATACTTATAAAGGTAATCATCCACAACATTTTAGACCTTCTCCGCGATGTTTAGTCCTTCAATCCATTCTAACTTGAGTTAAATGCTGTTGGCACTTGGGCTGCAATACAGGTTTGAAGTGATGTTAGCAACTTCTACATCTGACAACTATGTACTAGTGTGTAAATCTTTTGCTGTAACCAATTTTGGGAGCATGTCAATATTCCCTTAGATAGCAATTCTTCTTGCATATAATGACTTCGATGTAGATGTCACTCTTATCAATCGTCATTCTGTGCTTTGTCATCGAGGATGAAAATTTGCAATTATGCTTCAAGTATAGTTTTTCCGGCCCTCAAGCCAGCTGAAAGATGTTTGTTTCACTGTTTCAGGAAATGCTGCAAAAGTAATACAGTCACATTTCAGACAGTCAGTGCAGCAACGTAAATATTTGAGGATTAAGAATGCTGTTTATATCTTGCAAGCTGCAATACAAGCATGGCTGTGGGTAAAGAGAGAACCATCAATTCAGTTCTTTGGTTCTCCGGCGTATCTGGCATCACTATGTGGTATATGCTTATTCTTTTCCCTTTTGCTCAGTATTAAATGTTAGAATTTTAATCATTTACTGTATTCATACAAAATGAACAGGTACAAGGAGCCGTTCAGCAAACTTTGAAAAACACGCTGCCTTTGTGATTGATAGACATGCTTTTCTTAAGTTGAAAAGATCTGTAATAATCATCCAGCGTGCCTCAAGAGACTGGATTTATCGAAAACATGTACCGGGAAATTCGTTGCTACAAGATTTGTTAACTCCAACATTCACTGATGCGGCCATTGTCATACAAAAGTGTATTCGTGGGTGGATAGCGAGGTCTTGTCTTGTAAACACAGACCAATTTCACGAAGTTCCTAAGGAATGTGAAGATAATATTCATCATATAAATACTGAGATAGCAATCCAGTGTGCTTCAAATGAATATGAATTAAGCAGTTCTCTACACAGTCATCACTTTGCAGCAACCAAAATTCAAAGTTACTATCGTGGATGGTTGATGAGAAAGAATTTTGTGGATCAGAAGCAAGCAACAATAAAAATACAGAGCATTTTCCAATCTGCACGATGTTTGAGGGATTTTCATTCCTACAAACAGGAAACTCTGTCAGTGATTACAATCCAGGCTTATATCCGCAGATGGATTGCTAAAAGAGATGTTTATAGGCATAAATCTCAAATTATTATGATTCAGGTAAATATTTCTTGAAATATTAAAGGCTTCAGCATAGATAGGTTGATTCTTTTTTCTTTATTTCTCTGATTGGATCGATATTGACCTGCCATACATTGTACTTGAGTACACCTTTTAATTGGTGCTTCAGGCTTCTTAAGTCACTCAATTTGAGGTACATTCTGTTGAGGTCAACATATGGTCAAAGGAATTAGGTGGTGTGTCAATTTTCATGCATTTGCCTTGTATTTCTGATAGTTGTATCCTGCATCCTTCCGGAAATCATCAATCACATAAGGTGCATGGTTCCAAATGTTTGTGACTCCTAGTCAAAATGCAGAAATTTAAGTCATTTCCTTTCATGAGCAGATTATATTTCTATATATTGTTGAATCATCAGCCTAAAGGATAGGTTTAGTGTTTCTTCAGGCTTAAATAGCTTTGCACCAGTTAGCATGAGGAGACATGTAGATAGACAAACCAGAAACACTGTAAGCTTATCTAAGAAGATGTGGATTTTATAACGTTTATATTTTTAAACATTGTTGCCTTACTTTGGCAAAAATGTTGAAGTGCAATACTTTGTTTTCACACTTGGCTGCTATTCCGTCCTTACTTTGCAGACAGTCAATTATTGTATCATTTCTGGCCTCTGTATTGATAACCTTTATGGTTACCCTTTACATGAATTACTCTAACAAGGATTGCATTTAGCATCTCATGCAACTTTATCATGATATGTCATTGTTCCAGAGCCATTGTCGTGGCTGGTTAACGAGGAGAAAACTGCTCATTGAAAAAGAGGCTGTTATAAGGATTCAAACTGCAGTTCGAAGCCTGAAATACCGGAAAGCTTTCCTTCACCAAAAGCATGCCGTTTTGGAAATACAACGGTTTGCAAGAGGAGCCATTACTAGAAAGAGGCTCTTAGGTGCCTTTATTTTTCAATCACAAGTTTCCTTATTGACCTTTTCCATTCCTGCTTATAATCAATATAATGCATGGTATTCCAGGGGCCTCTTGCTACCGCAACGTCTCAAAATTGGGTTACCAGGCTCTTGAACTTAAAATACTACTGCAAGCAGTAGTAAAGTTGCAAAGGTGGTGGCGATGTAAATTGCTTCATGCACAGAGAACAAAAGCTGCAGTTGTCATCCAATCGCATGTTTTAGGATGGATTGCCCGGAAACGTGCTTCAAGAAGCAAGGAACGATTACTTCAAGCAGTATTAAAGTTGCAAAGGTGGTGGAGAAGTAAATTGCTTCATGAACAGAGAACAAAAGCAGCAGTTGTCATCCAATCACATATCCTAGGATGGTTAGTCCGGCAAAGTATTTCAAGAAATAAGGACCAATTACTTCAAGCAACATTGAAGTTGCAAAGGTGGTGGAGAGATAAATTGCTTCATAAACAGAAAACAAAAGCAGCAGTTGTCATCCAATCGCATGTCCAAGGATGGAAAGCCCGACAAAGTGCTTCAAGGAAGAAGCACCTAACACTGCTAGCAGTATTAAAGTTGCAAAGGTGGTGGAGAGGAAAATTACTTCATAAACAGAGAACAAAATCAGCAATTGTCATCCAATCGCATGTCCGAGGATGGATATCCCGGCAAAGTGTTTCAAGAAACAAGCACCGAATTGTTGTGATCCAAGTAAGATATTGATCTCTCTAATAGCACCGTGCTTTTCTTAAGATTCTTCATGCAACTTCTGAAGTTCAGATGTTAAGGTATAGAATGGAGCTCAGTGTTACATGATTAAGCTTATAATGATTGTGCCTATACAGTAGGGATCTGCTAGAGATCTTCTTGGATAATTTTTCTTGTTTATGTTCCGAATATTTCCAACTTTATGTGGAGTTGAAGCAGCAGCATCTGCCTTTCTTTTTGATTTTCTGTTTTCATGCTTTATTTTTCGCAATGCAGGCATACATGAAAGGATACCTTGCAAGAAAAGATTTAAGAGGGCAGCTTCTTGATTTGCGTCTGAAAATACAAAAATCTGCTGCAAATGTTGATAATGGTATGCGCATAATAAACAGGCTTGTCGCAGCATTATCAGAACTTCTGAATATGAGAAGTGTCAGTGACATTCTTCATATCTGTGCAACTCTGAGTAAGTTTGTTGTGCATCTGGCACAAATATCATTGGTCATCTCTTGTTTTCAATGTCCATTTACTTACCAATGTTGGCGTTATATCTCATATTCCTTTGTCCTTAACTGAGTTGTGTGGTCTTGTCTGATCATGTCCTTTTAATTGTTGTGCAGCTCTCTTCTATAGAGACTGGACTTTAATTTAACAATAAATGTAACAATGCATGTTTAGAAGATCATGAGTTTGCATTCAGTCAAGATTGTTCACCTAGAGATCACAAAGCAATAATTTCGTCATTTTTCCTATGATAGATATGGCAACACAACATTCAGAAAAGTGTTGCGAAGAACTTGTTGCTGCGGGTGCTGTTGGTACATTGTTTAAGCTGATCCGCTCTCTCAGCCGGAGCATACCTGATCAAGAAGTTCTTAAACCTGCTCTCTCCACTCTCAGAAACCTTTCCCGATATCCACATTTGATTGATGTACTAATTGAAAGTTGTGGATCACTGGAAACAATAGTGTCGGAGTTTTTAAGGTTTGCTATTGAAATATTGAGCATTAAAATAAAGTTCCCAATGCACTTCAGATGACATAAGCTTTATATATTTCTGCTTTGCAAATGCTTGTTCAGAAACAAAGAAGAGGGATATTTCATTGCTTCCGACCTTCTGAAGAAGATATTCACAGAGAACAAAGGTGTTGAAGCTGTGCGCAAGTCGCCTGCTCTTTTGAAGAGACTGCACAACCATGTGGAAGAGCTTTCGAGAAGAGCAAAAGCTGAGAAGAGGTCTGCTCTTTAGTAGCTTAATCTTCTTTCTCCATACATTAGATTATAGTGGCTAATTGGACATAATTTATGCAGGACTAAACCTCACGCAACGAAAGAGCCTGTGGACAAAAGATTGAGAGAAGCTGTTGAGATATTGGAATTGATTAAAGTGTCCATGGGGAATCCTACTAGACGACTCTCTATGAAGGTGTAAGAATTTTATAAATGTTCTAAATGTTTCTTGATATTGCTATACATGATGTCAAGAAGGACTAGAAATACCTTTAATATCTGAATTGTGAAGAGAGCTTCACTTAATCTTTAACTTCCCATTCTCTAACACCATATCATTGATCTAACTTTTAGTTAGCCCATTAGGGACTCTGAGATAACTGTATGTTGGCAGTTTATTAGTACCCGTTTTATTTTCAAGTAACTAGTTCCACTTCTTTTCAACAATTACCTATTATTTTTTAGATAAAGTGCCAAAATTTACACTGTTAATCTACCTCCTTTATTGAGTGTGAATCCACTAAACTGGTCAGTTGCCTTGTGGGTGGCATTAAATGTGGATAAGATATTTTTGATTGCATTGATCATACTCCGTGTGTGGCTTTTGCAAGTTGCAGGCTTTTGCTTAAAATCATGCAAGTTGTAATTTTTAAATCATCTGGCAAGGGCAAGTTCCAGTTCATTAAACTAAAAGTTGGTTAAAGTAGATGTGAACCTTGTGGCTGCCGTCCCCAGCTTTATTTAGATTATATAGCCAAAGAAATATCACCACCCACCTACTGTTAAGTTCTTGTTTAGCCCAAAACTTGTTTATTGAACTTTAGGTTAAATAATTCTACCCTCTTTTTCCACTTTTCCATTCATTTATTTAAACAAAAACTTATTTGTTTTAGGAGTACCTCTTTAGATGGGGGTTTGTGAATTGCGGGGATGCCTGGAGTAATAATTTGGCCCCATTTTTTTAAAGACTCAACAGTTTAAAATCCATATTATCCTCTTCCATGCTCCTTCGTTAAAGATGAAGATATTTTTTGAAGCTTCCAATGAATTTCTTCTTAATTAAACAAATTCAACTTCCAATGGTGCTGAAACTATCGTGCCCAGATCTTCCCTGGAGATACTAAAGCATAAACTTCGGGAATTGTTTGGTAAGGAGGAAAATATTTTTTAAAAAATCATGTTTAATTTGTTTAAATAAACATGAGAAAAAATAATTTTCTAAATGAAGAAGAACAAGTCACCTTCAAATTCATTATCTTCTCTCCACCTACTCAATACTATATTAATATTTATAAGCTAATAGTTTAGAATGCACTTACCAAATATTAAAAATAAACAAGAAACTCATTTATTTTTTGGCATCAAACACACCCCTGGAAATAGACTGCACTCCATCCTTTTGTTACAAATATAGTATTTTTCAAGCTCAAAAGTTTTTGGAATGACAACAAATTCAGTTTAAGGATTACCATTGATCTAACTTATGTACATAATCTCAAAGAGAGCACAATCTTGAAATCCCTCTCCCTAAACCCAAAAATAATAATAATAATAATAATAAGATTAGGTATTAATATCAACCAAATCTTGTTTGGAAGCAAAATAATCAAGCAGCACTAGCACCAAGATTCACTATGCTTTCTGGCAAGTCATCTGGTTCAATGAAAAATCCCCTTCTCACAAGTGTTCTTGGAACTGTGACTGTCAAAACACCATCTCTATAACTAGCAGAAATTCCATCCATATCCACCATTCCAGGTAGCCTAAATTTCCTCATAAAGCTCCTTATTGGCTCTGTTGTTTCATTGGCTGCTTCAGTTCTTATTATCAGGTAGCTTGAATCCTCAACTTCCACCTTTATTTCCTCTTTCTTCACACCTGTCAAGACAAAAACATCCAAACTTCAAGAAAATTAATACCCAATACAAAAAAAAAAAAAGGGTGTCCAAAAAAGAGTCTCTTTAACTGTTCTTTTTTATGTGTGTGTGTGTGTTTACCTGGAAGATCAGCAGAGTATATGTGAGATTCAGGGGTCTCTCTCCAGTGAACATAATTCTCAGGAATGAACTGATAGGGAAAGAGGAGAGGAGAGGTGAAAAAAGAATTCCATGTTGAGGGATGGAAAGTTGAGAATTCCATTTTCTTGGAAGAAAGAAGAGGATTTAGGAGGAAAAAATGATGGCTGCAAGGGAGGTGTTTGGTTGTTTTTGGGATGAAAAGAGAGTTGATTTTGTCCTTATATAAGCCTAGCCAAGTTGGTGGCATTGGTCATCTTATTATATACTTTAATACTTTTTATTAAAAAATGATTGGCTTCTCAATTCTTTAAGGGAGAAATGCTATTAAATATCTATCTTGGATAAAGAGAGCTACATGTGAGTTGCTACTTTGGGTATCAAATAGTAAAGTGACAATCCACCCCAATTTAAATGTGATAGTCTACATTTCTGACAATCTTCTTTGCTTTGGAAGCAAAAAATGAAAATACTCATTTCTATATTTAAAGAACTTTTTTACTTTTTGTTAAAGTAACTAATCGAGAATATAATAGATGAAAAATTATCCTTTAAATATAAACAAGTAATTAGGGACAGAAGAAGAGTGAGTACTCAACTAACTAAAATAACAAAATAAATTTACAAGACTATTATTAGGAGGAACAAAATTTAAAGGAAAAAACTTGTCACACTTTACTAAGTTAGGATGCGTATGTCATTACAAAAGTTACGGCCGCCTGATATTTTTATTAATTTCTTAATTGGAAAAGGGTCAAAAATATCCTTGAACTATTTGAAATAGCTCAAATATACCCTTGAACTATATTTCGGCTCAAATATACTCTTCCTCTCAAACTATAGGGTCAAAAATATCCTTCTCATTAACATGATCTGTTTAACGCCACTTGGATGCCATGTGGATACCACATGACATGCCACATAAGCTAAAAGAGTTCCACTCATGCCACCTAGAAAATAAACTTACCCCTAATTTTTCCCAATTTTCTCTATTTCCCTTGGAATTTAAAAACGATTTCAGTGAAGAACATAGAACCCCTTTCCCTTAGAATTTATGTATTTTGTGAAATCGTTCTAAGGAAATATTAAAAATGAGGAAAAGGGGTTCTATATTCTTCAGTGAAATCGTGTCTAAATTCTAGGAAAAATGGAGAAAATTGGGAGAAATTTGTCTACGTGGCATGAGTGAAACTCTATTGGCTCATGTGGCATGCCATGTGACATCCACATGGCATCTAAGTGACATTTAACTGATTCTGTTAATGAGAAGAGTATTTTTGAACCTATAGTTTGATGGTAAGGGTATATTTGAGTCGAAATATACTTCAAGGGTATATGTGAGCTATTTTTGATAGTTCAAGATTATTTTTGACCCTTTTCCGTTTTTTAACTTTCAACTTCCAAAGTTCTGTTATTACATTTTCACCCGACCAATATTGATATGACAAGAAATGATAAATACTTTAAAACTATATTATTATACTTACTTTTGAATACAGTAATTCAATTTTTTTTGAAAATTAAATAATTAATAATAAAATAAAGTAAAAGTTAACTAATATTATTTGTAAAATTTTTAAATTGAACCGATAAAAGTGAATAAAGAAATACAATTTTTTTGAAAAAACACAGCGTATAAACTGATGGAAGAAGACAGCCAATTTTTTTCAATTCAACAAACTCAGCTTTACATAAGCAAGGGATTATTGCTTCATGGAGAAGTCATGTGCTTTATCAAAATGTATGCTTCAAACAAAGTAATCCTCATGAAAGCTATTGGTTCTTAAATTTCCATTTTAAAATATTAAACTAACATGAATATTAATTTTATATATTATTCTCCGTCTACTTTTAGACTTTATACGTTTTTAAGGAAATAATAAATAATATGAAACGAACGTAAGATTAAAAGATATCATTTGTGTGATAATTCATATAGCTTACTCAAATATTCAATGAGTTTATGATTGAGACATAACTATTCTTATTGTTGCAAGTAGTTAGATTAATAGTTTTAATTTGATTCTACTTATTTGTGTTAATGTTAAATCTAGCCAAACATTCTATTATCGCATATTATACATTAAACTCATAATCAGTAAATAATTAGAGGTGATATTTTTATGAGTTAATATCTCATAAGGTCACTCTATTTTGAGAATTTATCTAGCAAAGTCATTAAACTTTATTTTATATCAATAAAATCACTCAACTTGCAATTTTATATAAAAAAAATCACTCAACTTAAACTTTTGTATCAATAAAATCATTTAACTACATTTATCGTTGAATATTTTATATATCACAAAATGGAATTTAATTATTATTCATTTAATTAAGCAACAAATAAAGGTTTCCTGGATTGAATATATATCACTAATAAATATTGATTTAGCGTGTTAATCCTACTACATTAAAATACATAAATAGTTATGGTTGTCACGTCTCATTTGCGGTGGAAGTTTTGTAATTAAACTTCATTAATAAAATGTGGGCTAGTGTAATTTGTTTATCAAACTTCTCAATATTCACTGTTAAATTAGGTTGAAGACTTTTAATTGTAACCAACAAATAAGGGCTTCTGAGTGGGATATATCACGGATAAAATGTTGATTTAGTGTTTTAATCTAATTAAATTAATAATTAAGATCGTCACGTCGCAGTTTCAAAGTTTTATTATTAAACTGAATTAATATAGCATAAAAATAAAAATTTTTATTATATCAAAATAATTTTAATGATAAGTTTAGTTAAGTGATTTTTTAATATAAAAGTACATATTGAGTGATTTTATTAATACAAAATAAAATTTAATGATTTTACTTGATAAATTCTCAAAATTAATGACCTTTTGAGATATTAACTCTAACAATTACTCGAAGAAAGAAATCACAGCTAGATCATATTGATTGAAAGCAATTACAATTAAACATTTCTTTAATAAAATATCCTAGATCATTAATATATAACTTTAACAACAGTATGCATCACATGTGAATTACAATATCAATATGGCTCATAGTGGATATCACAAGATGGCTAATATGTAAATATGCGATGTAAATAAAACTATTTAACATTAAACATGAAAGCTCTAATTTGTTGGTGAAATAAGCTAGAATGTTTATATATTTTACTAAGTCATCAAAGCTCCATTCTAACCACAGTTCAACATCATGATAACATAAAAAATCGATTAATAATTGATTTCATCCTATAAAGACTTTCTTTCTAGATTTACCATTGAGTCTAACAAGTAAAACAAAACAAGTTTGATAAGCTTGATAATTATCTGGAAAAATGTAAGTTTAATCAAATTGAATTGAAACTTATTTAAATTTTATCAAACCTATATAAGATGTGGTGTATTCAGATTTTTCAATTAGGAGATAAAAAAATTATCAAAATTTGACACGCAAATTCGATATTCTGACTTTTTTAGTCTTCAAGTACTTTCTTTTCCTTAACTTTGAAAGACTTAATCTACGGTCTTTAGAAGTCTTACCTCACTCGTCATTCCCTATGCCTCATCTCATGACTTGTACTATCGCCTACGACATTTGAGGTTTGAATTTATTCTCTGTCTTTGCCGGACTTTGAGTGATGTTCTCCTCCTGTCAAGGAAAACATAATAACAGAATGTATATTTTCTTGATTAGTATTTTATATTCAGAATGTATTGTTGATTTTTCTTCAACTACTATATCACTAAATAAAACACGTCGTTATTCATATATTGAAAATACTAATAATAAGATTTGATTTCTTTCCATAATACATGTGCATTACTTCGTAACATTATTGATCTACCATTTTCAATCATGTTTAGAGAATTCAAATTTATATACTAACTTCATGTAAATATAATGTAACTTTCTGGTTGAGTAGTTCGAGTAAAGACCCCACCTCTGAATGTTAGCTTTGATCAAAATTAAGTTATGTGTTAATTCAAATTTAAATCCCAAATTTCTAAGTGGAGATGGATTCAAACACTTTCAAAATCATTTTATTTTATTTTTATATATGTGTATGTATATACAAGATTTTTTTTCCCCATATATATAATTCTCCTTGTCTTAAAAAAGGAAAACCCCCAAAGGGCAGAAAATATCTCATCAGCTGGTTTCGGAATAAATAGAAGGCACGGGTGCATACAATACATTTCTCGTGTTCCTCCATACATCCTTCTAGGGTTCCACCGTTCCCCCCCTCTCTGAACCCCATTTCATCACGATGCAACCAGCGAATTCCATGGTTCCACCACCACAGTACCAGCAGACACAGCAGTGGATGGCTCAACCGCCGCCGCAGTATCAGGTTGCGCCTCCGCAGCAATCGGGATATTACTACCAGCAACCTCCGCAACAGGGCGGAGTTCCTCCACCCCAACAACAACAGCTTCAGTACGACGCCTCTGGTTTGGCTGCTACTGCCTGTTCTGTTCAGCCGACTAGTGCTGATGAGATCCGAAGCCTTTGGATCGGAGATCTACAGTTTTGGATGGATGAGCAATACCTTCTCAACTGTTTCGCACAAACTGGAGAGGTTTGTTAATATAAACGCCTCTTTTTTTTTTCTTGAACAATTTGATATAGATTCTTGGTAAGTTTTCCAATGGTTCTTGTTCTTGAACGAGTTTGAAAAATTTATTGCGGTACAAAACGATATGTTCTTTCGTATTGAATGTTTATTTGAGTAATGTTAATTTGATTGTCTCTCTACATATAGTGAATATGATGTAGTTTCATAGCAAAAAAACTTTCGGTTACATTCTTGGTTAAAGGTATGTGAATAAACTGTTATTTGTATTCAGTGACTTGTCTTTCATGGTTGGTGAAAGGTATGAGGGTATGCTTTCGTTTGTATTCAGTGACTAGTATTACCTTTGTTGGTAAAAGGCATGTGAATTTGATGTTTGTATTTAAGCTTATGTTATGTTGTTGGTATACAGTGTGTCAATATGCTGTTGTTTGTATTCAGTAACTTGTGTTATGTGTTGGTGAAAGATATGTGAATATGCTGTAGTTTGTATCAGAAACTTTCTTTACCTTGGTGGTAAAACCAGTGTTGTGAAAGGCGATTCATTGCCTGAGGTGATCTCCAAAAGGCGACGCCATGGAGAGAAAAGGCAAGAAAAGCGGGAAAGGTGTCACCTTTTGTATCATCTTAAAAAAATGCAACCAATTTAGGGTTTTTAAAGTTAAAAGGTACTTTTTGGGTTTTCGACCCGACTCCTCCCACGACCAGCCAGACTTTTTCAGCTACTTCAGAGTCCAACCAATACATATTTCTTCTTCAGATTTTCTTCCTCGATTTTTTTATTGTCTTCTTCATACTTTAGAGTCACTTCTATCTCTATTTGACTTTTGTTCTGTTTTTTTCTCATTCAAGTTTTACACTTTTAGTATGTACCATCTATTTTCAGTTTTTGAATTGAAACATTTGCTAATATGTTATTGCTATTGAGAATCTGATTATTTACATATGCAATAAATATTTGAAATTTTTGGTATTAATTGGTATCACATTTAAAAAAGGTGAGCGCGTGGCGAGGCAGACCCTTGTCGCCTTTTATCGCCTTTCGCCGTCCAAAACACTGGTTAAAACTTATAAGTATGCATTATGCAAATGCAGAAGTTTGTATTCATGAACTTGTATTACCTCTTCGTTGAAGGGATGTGAGTATGCTGTAATTTCTCTTTTGCAACCTGTATTGTGTTACCGTTTATCCTGAAACATTTTAAGGTTAACCATAAACAAGGCAACCTTGCTGGTTCATTCTTTTATTGACTTTGGGTATTGACACTAGGAAGGGTTTTGGCGAATGCTTTTGCCAATTGTTACATTATTTGAGATAGTGAAAGAAGGGAGCTAATAATCCTTACACAACCTTATTAAATTAATGAATAACTCCATGCCTAAATCTGTGTGAAAACTTATTCATACTAAATGATTGCGTGGTGGTTGCCTTTAGGTGCATCTTGACGAAATATACCAAAAAACACTTTCACTTGCCCCCTCCCCCTCCCCTCTCTAATTTAACTTTCTTGTCTTTTGTACTGTATGAGCAGCATTGTTACTACTATTGACAGTCTTTTTTCTCTTTCACTTGCCCTTTTTAGAGAATATAAACTGTTCGTCTATTATATAGGTGACCTCTGCTAAAGTTATTCGTAACAAGCAAAGTGGACAATCAGAGGGTTATGGCTTTATTGAGTTTATTAGTCATGCTGCTGCAGAAAGGAATCTGCAAGCATATAATGGTACCTTGATGCCTAATATTGAGCAAAATTTCAGACTCAACTGGGCTTCACTCGGTTCTGGTGAAAAACGTTCTGATAATGGTCCTGAATATACAATATTTGTTGGTGACTTGGCAGCCGATGTTTCTGATTATATGCTTCAGGAGACATTTAGGGCTAACTATCCTTCTGTGAAGGGCGCTAAGGTTGTAACAGATAAGGCCACGGGGCGCACCAAGGGTTATGGTTTTGTTAAGTTTGGGGATGAAAGTGAGCAGTTGCGCGCTATGACTGAGATGAATGGACAGTTTTGCTCCACTAGGCCCATGCGGATTGGTCCCGCAGCTAACAAGAAGAGTATGGGTGGTCAAAGTCAAGGTATGGGTCAACCTAGTTGGTATATGTATTGTGTTGTGTGGTAATCTTTGTAGCAGTTAAGTGAAACAAATCCAGCTTGCAGTTGTTTGCTAACGTCTGTCGGCATTTAGATTCTGGATCTTGTCTTGTTTAGTTGTCATAAATTCCTTTAGTGATCAAGTTGTGATTGCTCGAGGATGCTATTCCTTTAATTTGGTGGGTGAAGTGATAGTCTATATTTATTCTGCTTGCTTATGCAGGTGTTGTTATGTTTTCTTTCATTGGTTATGCTCTTGAATTTTTGATGAGTACCCAGCTATCGAAGTCATTTCGTTCCAGTAGTTAAAAACTTCCCCTTGAAATATTAAATCTCATAAAACTCCGCTTGTCTCCAAGCAGGATGATTTGGAGGCTCTATGATATAAGGGCCTGGATGCTTGTTTCAGCTGAAATACCTTTTAGGACGTGGTGTGGCGTAAGTCAGTTCATTTAAATGTGGTTAAATTTCGCTATGTAGGATCCTCTTGACATTTATCCTTTCTAAGTTTTGCTACTTTTTCCCGTTACTCCATACTCCAGTCAGATTGCTTTTTCTTTATTATCAGCCATTTTACTTTATCATTACTTTTCAGCCATTTTACTTTGTCTTTAATTTTCAGTCATTTTACTTCACCATTACTTTCCAGTCATTTTGCTTTATCATTATGTTTCAGCCATTTCGCTTTAGCATTATGTTTCAGCCATTTCACTTTAGCATTATGTTTCAGCCATTTTTTTTAGTGTTATGTTTCTGCCATTTCACTTTAGCGTTATGTTTCAGCCATTTCACTTTTGCGTTATGTTTCAGCCATCACTTAAGCAGTATGTTTCAGCCATTTCACTTTAGCATTATGTTTCAGCCATTTTTCTTTAGTGTTATGCTTCCGCCATTTCACTTTAGCGTTATGTTTCAGCCATTTCACTTTTGCGTTATGTTTCAGCCATTTCACTTTTGCGTTGTGTTTCAGCCATTTCACTTTAGCGTTATGTTTCAGCCATTTCACTTTAGCGTTATGTTTCAGCCATTTCACTTTAGCGTTATGTTTCAGCCATCTAATTCTTTAATTCCAATATCTTGTTAGCTTGCTCGTATTACACTCTGATCTTTAGTATACCTCTACGATTTGTGGCCAGTCTCATTCATTAATTTAGCAATCCTAGTCAATCTTAGTTCTGCTCCATTTACCTTGTGAGCCTGCTCAGTAAATTCCCCTTCATAGGGACTAGAAGCTTCCTGCCATCATTTGTTTATTGTTGGTACAACAGTTCAGTACTCATTTTTGTGATGCTATTACTATTTGGGGGTGTTAAAATCATTTTTTCTTCGACTATGATTTTTTTCTTGTTTTCAAATTATGAACTTATATACTTGGAATACTTATTATACAATTAATTCAGATAATCTGTAGGTTTTATTCAAGAAGCTTGAAGAATCTATGCCCATTAGCAAATTAATAGTAATATCTTCTTGATCAAAAATGGGATTATAATTTTTATCTACTGGAGTGCTGGTAGCTGTATGTATAGCTACTTGTTAGTTGTTACATTATTTAGGATACTAGCACCCCCTTCCTGCCTTTTCTCGCCTTTCTTGTTTGATAGGCACGTGCCAAAGCATTCAAAAATAAAATTCATGCATGAGATAGTATGTAACAAAATAATGACGTGCGGGCTGGCAATTTATGAAATTATATAGAAACTGCAGATCCATCTGATGGTGTGTATACAACTTCGAAATAATTTTTCTATTTGTATATTTATATATTGGTCTTCCTCTTGCCCCTTTGCCAAACTATGGCCCCATCCTTCACAAATTTGAACATGCATCTTTTCTTGCTTCTGAACTCCCAAAAGCACATCTGAGTATATACATTGTTGTATGTGAAGAACCTTTTTTTGGGTGATCCATCAGTTGAAATGTGTGTCCTTTTCTTGAATGCTTGATTGCATCTCCAAACTGTTAGACATGCCTCTTGATTTTCTTAGACCTTTTAGTCTGTCTGTCAGCTTGTGTCTCAATATATATACATATTCTACTTCTTTTGAGACCTGTAAGAGCTAAAAGTTACTAGTCTTCTTGCCCTGTTGGAACAATGCAATTATAAGTCTGATGCTTGAACTACTTAATTGTGAAATGATAGTGCAGTCTCATCTCTTGAATCATATATAATAGTGTCTTCTTACTGGGTACCTTTCCACTTATTTGTTCTAGTGATGGTGATAGTGGTAGTTTTCTGACCAGCCTCTGCCTTGTAGTTATGGTTTATTTATGGTACATACATAGGCTTTGTAGTTTTGTATTCCTACTGTCCTTTCATTGCAATAATGTGCAATGTACTTCATCTTACTCATGGAGCATAAAGTTCACCCTCTATTCACATTTGCCTCTTCCATTTGCAGCTTCGTATCAAAGTTCACCTGGAACTCAAAATGAGGACGACCCATCTAATACCACTGTCAGTACATTTCTTTCTGGTATCATTTGATGTTTTCTTGGCTTGTACTCATATCCAAATGAATTTTCGTTGCAGATTTTTGTTGGGAACTTGGATTCCAATATAACGGATGAACATTTAAGGCAGATTTTTGGACATTATGGGCAGTTGCTTCATGTAAAAATACCAGTAGGCAAGCGGTGTGGCTTTATTCAGTTTGCTGATAGGTAAAGTAATAAATGAGCCTTCTCAAGAGGATCAATCTCAATTCTCAACACTTGGAGAATTAACACATGGTCCATCCTTGTTATTGCAGAAGTTGTGCTGAGGAAGCTCTACGGGTATTAAATGGAACTCAGCTGGGTGGACAAAGCATCCGTCTTTCATGGGGTCGAAGTCCTGCAAACAAGCAGCAGGTAAGGAATGCCAAAATTATAATTTCTGTTTTTGGCACTTCTCAGTCAAATACCAATCTGAATCTTATGTTTCATCTCTGGTATGTGCAGCCTCAACTTGATCCAAACCAGTATGCTGGTTATTATGGGTATACAGCTGGATATGAAGGTTATGGTTATGCCCCCCCTGCTCAGGATCCAAATCAGTATTATGCGGGCTATGCTGGATATGGAAATTACGCACAACCTCAACAGCAGCAGCAAGTTTTGCAGCATCCTCAGGTTTGATTAACCCATTGAGCTTATTTATTAACTAAAGCTACTTTATACCGACATCTCCATTTTGGAATAGAAATGACTGAAATTTTATCAGATAATATCTTTTTACTTGTATGGCCAAATGGGTTCTTAAACTGATAATAGTTTCATCATAAAAAATAATGATTTGTTTGAATACTTATCTCACTTCCTTCTTGCAGTGATATATGCTGGTGAAAGGATTACTGAGTGCTTCCCAGCGTGATTTGTGTATTGATGTCAAAAGCGGGACATGAGGTTATCAGTTGGAATCCAGATGTGTGTTTCACTATCTTAGGGTGTTGGAAACCTTTGTAGGCTATTTCATTGAGGATACAATTTATGGTTTCGATCAACTGATTGTATGCTGTTTGTTTTTTTTATTTTTGCGTTGCCCTTTTAATACTTAGATATGAGATCTAGATATACTTGAAGGTCTTTGGAGAAGTGTAGGCATGTAACTGTATACTTGTGCTTTTTGGCTATCCAGGCAATGCTGAACACCCTATTTTGCTTGTTGCTCAATGTTGGTTCACCTTTCAATAGTAATTCTTACTAATGTTTCCTCCAAAATAATTGCAATAATCATCTGAATGATTTCCGTGATAGTTTTATTTTGATAAAAATGTCTTAATGTATTGTAGTCTTCAATACGTCTCCTGCGTTAGTTTCATCATTCATGTATCGATGCCAATTGTCATCTGACATGGTTGAGTCCTGCTACCAGTCATAGTTGGACCTACGTTCTATCTAAATTTTAGCATTCAACAAACCCCGATGGCTGTAAATTCTTCTCTTCGTTGCTGTTCATGCTTACATATTAGGCAGTCAAGGTTTTCTATATATATTGTATGGTTGCTACTTGTTTTCGGCCATGCCTCAGTTCCAGCACGACAAGAAAATGTTCTGGCGATATGCAATCTATACTCCAAAGTACCCAGACATAGTATTAGTAGTATAATCTACGAATTAAAACCATCAATTCGGTAGGGTAGTTGTGCATGCAAGCTGCCATGTTTTGGGATCACATGTTTACGAAGTCAGTCTGATAATTGCATAACTTTTGACAACAAGTGCTGGAGCAGAGAAACTAGCCAACTTCCAAATTGAATTCGCAGCACAGAAGACACTAATATTTAAGGATGTGGAGACAAAAAAACTGCTGATTTTTGCAATTTAGGCACATTATCCCTACCTCATTTCATTCTATAAACACAGCTCTAAACCAGATACAATGGTATACTGAATTCTTTTCTCCAGCAGTGGCCAAGAACTTGAAAAAATAATAATGTCAGAGCATGCCTAATTATAATCAGTTTATAAATGTACCCATAACAGACATGGACACAATCAATTTGTTGTTCCTCCAGGGTTATTCCAGCAAGAATGGGCTCCTCAAGCAAATTCTTTTCCCTTAGATCTATCAAACTGAAATATCTACTACCTTATTCATTCTGGCTTCTTCAAGTTCAGGCAGTTATCTGTTGCTTGGTTAAACAACTCCTGGACCTGCTTTAGCTCCTTCTCTAAATCACCAAAATCAGCAAACTGAGTCTCAGAATAAACAAAAAATTAATAATACAGAGAGGTAAATGGAAATTTGGACCTTAGCCTAATCAGAACAGCTTCCACTATCTCTCAGAAAGAAAGCAAGGGAAAAACAAACTCTTACCTGCAGCTTCCAGTTGTTTTTGAAGTTCTTGGCCAACTGCATCGTTCTCAGCCTACATCACATACATACACAACCGAGTAAGACTACTAAGCCCAAAATAGACAGACTAATCTTTATTTATCCTTCTTTATTTTTTTAGTTTAAATACTGTTAAGCTATAAGACATCGGAATTAGAGGATGTCAAAAAGTTAATTCCACCAATTATTCACAAAGAAGCATATACCTGGAGTTCTGCAATTCTTTTCAATTGGGCTTCTTCACCCCCATCTGATAAAGGAAGAGCAGCAACCAACACATCGAACTGCTCAAAGAAGGATAATAAGAGAAGATTGATTTAATACAACGACATTGTAGCAAAGCATACACTTTAGGATAACAATGCAAATTTGCAATTGGTCTGAATTAGAGCCACACTTTAGGATAACAATCCTCAAGGCTACTCTCAAGTGTCGGCTGTGCTGCTTAAGTTTGATAGGATGCTAGATTAGACAACCTCTGATTGTGAGGCCAAGAAGAAAACAAGGGAAATATAACTGTGAACTTGAACACCTTAGAACTAATCACAGGGTTGTCCATATACATTTCATAGAAGACAGCTAGAGGGCGATAAACTAGAACTCGGATTTCCGGTTTTGACAAACAAGGTTTACCCGGTGAGACTTGGCCTAGATGTCATGGTTACCAAAACTGAGAGGCTGAGATCAAGCTCTCTAGTAAAAATCCCTAGAGGCATGCAATCCTGTCCAGGTAGTAGTTGGAATTTGTCCGCCATTATGTGATTCAGTCAAGTTTTATTGAAGTAGTTGGTGATGCTAATAGCATTATTGTATTTGTCATTAAACTAAAGGACAAATGACTAGGTATTTGAACTCAACCACACTGGTCTCAGGAATCAGGACTAAGGTCTTTGAACTCAACCACGCAGGTCTCAAGTCTGAACAAACAAAGACTTAATATCATCTGGTATAGGAATGCATGTACGCATTAGATATAATGAGCCAAGAAACAACTTAGTGTTATCTTGTATAGAACTGCACAAACACATCATATATCATGAGCAAGAAACAACTTAGTGTTATCTCGTATAGAACTGCAGATACACATCATATATGATGAGCCAAGAAACATAAAGTATACCCACGATATAATCTAAAGAGTTGACGTTTCCAAAAGTAAACAAACTAGTCAAACGAAGACAAAAAGAAACATTATTTTGTCCAAAAATGATTTTTTGAAGGAATGGTAAGTGCATTTTGTAATACAGCACCAAGAAGGTGCAATCAACAACATTTACATGGAACACAAAGATATACCTTCCTATTCTTAAAGGGATTCTACAAGTTCAATCACTTCTCCAGGCTCATTTACAAAAAAAAAATGTCTACACAAAAAAGGAAACTAAACTAAATAGTTCACCTTGATCTTCCGAAAAAAGAGAAAAATTCCCTATTCTCGAAGTACATGCAGATTACTTATATATCCTGGTCTGTGGCTTGCTCATATTCGTTGATGAATAAGCAGAAAAAGTGAAGGTATGGAGTATGGAGTTTTACCTGCTTGGCAGCCTTAACAAAAGCGGCACTCATTTGCTTTGGTTGTTCTGCAACATTAGTTGAGTCTTCTGTGGGATTAGCAGGTGGAGGTTCTGGATAATTAGGTGATAGACGCACAGGAGGGGCGTCCCTCTGAAGTGTACCAAAGGTGTTGAAAGCAAGAGCTGCAATTGTATTTACTTGTTCCTGTAACTGTGATATGATATCCATCTTCCAAATCCTTCCCTATATTGCTAACAAAAATGGTGAATTTTGAGGAAAAATCGAACAAAGGAATAGAAAACAGAGGAGAAGAACTTACCTGAAAACCCTAGAATTGGAGGTCCGGGTAGAGCCGAAGTAGATTCGATAATCTGTTACAATTGTTTTAAAATTAGACCTAAAATTAACCATTATTTCAATTAAATTTTACGAAAAATGCTCAAAAATATTTCTGAATTATCAGAAATAGCTCACATGTATCCTTAAATTAAAATTTTGGCTTAAAAATACCCTTATATTAAAGTATTGAGTTATGTTTACCTTTTCATTTAATAAAAATGTGTTAAGTGCCACCTGAACGCCACGTGGACACCAGTGAACGCCACATGAGCACCAAACAACCTCATTTCCACATAGACTCATAAATCTTAATTATTATTTTTTTCCTCATTTTCATCCATTTTACTTCTCTAAAACATAATACGATTCCCCTTTCTTTCTTTCTTTTATACGATTTCTCCTTTCTTATACAATTTTCCTTAGGATTTCACAAATTCCTCTCATGAACGCCACTGAATTTCTGAGTTAAATTCGTCTCTTTCTTCATTTCACCATTCTTATAGATAATGCACAAACACCAGTCATAATTTGTAAAGTAACATGCACAAACACCAGTCATAACTCTTCACATTTACTTGTTTTTATTTTAAAACTTTCAACATAAAGTCTGACTTTATCGTTATCAAGTGAGCGCTTAAATGACATAAAATGCAACAAAAATAATTTAAGTTTACTATTTTTTTTAATTATCTTCTTTTGTTGTTGTAATTTAGGCTTTGAAAAGATGCACGTGGTCAGCATACGACATCTTAGATCAGACACCACAAAAAATTAAAAAAGAACAAATAAAATTTATGTTTGCCTTCTCATCCTGCTTCTTTCTATCTTCTAAGCATCAACTATGGCTTCTCTTCTCACCAACGGAATCTCACGCTTCTGTCCTCAATCCATCGCTGAGCAGCCTAAACTCCCAAAAGGGTATAACTTTTTGCCTTATTCACCCGGCCCCAAAATCTCAAATCCAGGTAATTTCAAGATTAAAGCTGCTGATGCCAAGGCCACTGTTGAAGCTCCAGGTAAAGAATCATCTTTATCAATCTCAAATGAAGACGACCCACTTCAGAAATTCTTGAAAAGAGACTATAAATGGGGTTTTAATGAAAATATTGAATCTTTTGCGCTGCCAAAAGGGCTTTCGGAGGATACTATTAGGTTAATTTCATCAAGAAAGAATGAGCCTGAATGGATGCTTGAGTATAGATTGAAATCATATGAGAAATTTGTTAAAATGAAAGAGCCTAAATGGTCTGATAATCAGTACCCAGAAATTGATTTTCAGAATATTTGTTATTATTCAGAACCTAAAAAGAAACCAACTTTAGATAGTCTTGATGAGGCTGACCCTGAGCTTGTTAGGTATTTTGATAAATTGGGTATTCCTTTGAATGAAAGAAATCGTTTAGCAAATGTTGCAGTTGATGCTGTTCTTGATAGTGTTTCTATTGCTACAACTCATAGGAAGACTTTAGAGAAGTCTGGTGTGATTTTTTGTTCGATTTCTGAGGCTATTAGGGAGTATCCAGATTTAGTCAGGAAGTATTTGTTTAGAGTTGTGCCCCCAGAAGACAATTTTTACGCGGCTCTTAATTCAGCTGTGTTTAGTGATGGATCATTTGTGTATATACCCAAGAACACCAAGTGTCCCATGCAAATATCTACTTATTTTAGAATAAATGCAATGGAAACTGGGCAATTCGAGAGGACTTTGATTGTTGCGGATGAAGGGAGTTTCGTTGAGTATTTAGAAGGGTGTACAGCACCTTCATATGATACAAATCAGTTACATGCTGCTGTGGTGGAATTGTATTGCCATGAAGGTGCAGAGATTAAGTACTCAACCGTGCAGAATTGGTACGCTGGAGATGAGGAAGGGAGAGGAGGGATTTATAATTTCGTTACAAAGAGAGGAATATGTGCTGGGGCTAGATCGAAGATATCATGGACACAAGTTGAGACTGGCTCAGCTATTACCTGGAAGTATCCAAGTGTTGTATTAGAGGGTGATGAATCAGTTGGTGAATTCTATTCTGTGGCATTGACCAACAACTATCAGCAGGCAGATACAGGAACAAAGATGGTACACAAAGGGAAGAATACGAGGAGTAGGATTATTTCAAAGGGTATTTCTGCAGGAAATTCTAGAAACTGTTACAGAGGACTAGTTCAGGTCTTATCAAGTGCAGAGAATGCTCGGAATTCCTCCCAGTGTGATTCAATGCTCATCGGTGATAAAGCTGCAGCCAACACTTATCCATATATTCAGGTAAGTAGCTCTCTGTGAATTTTAATTTTGCTTTCTGTCTCCGCATGATAAAATAATTATTGATGTAACTTTAGCTCTCTACTTATAGAAGTATAATAATTTGTTTTGACATATGGCCTTATTACTCTTTAGGTGGAAAACATGATCTTTCTGTGATCACAGTGTATTTCACTGTATTCTGTGGTCTCCTGATTTATGCATGATGCTGTTGTCATTAAGTTCCAATCTTTCATATAAAATTTAGTTACCTGATCAAAGAAAAAATCATTGAGTTCCAATCTTTGATGAAAATTTTATTTACCTGATCAAAGAAGGAAAATCATTAAGTTACATTTCACCTTTGTCATAGTACAGGAGCAATGTTTTTAGTCTACCACTAACCACCCTATCCAAGATCTCCCCTATTCCGATTGCAGAAAAAGAAAAGGGAAAAGAAAGAAGGATTCCATGTTGAATCAGAATCATTCGACAAGAGCTTAGCAGAAAAGGTTCAACAAAAATGCATGTTGTTGTTAGTTACTTCTAAAACAAGTCAATTAGTTCCCCATGCTGGGACCTTCGGCCTGGAAATATTTGAGCTGTCCGGCAGGTCAATGAATAGTCTCTCTTTCATTGGTGTCTGAGAATGTTCTCATGTAGACCATAAAACTAGTGGTTTATCTGTTACTCATGGTGAATCAAAAATGAAAAAAAGGGGAGGGGGGAAGGGGTAAGGGTACTACTTGCTTTCTTTTGAAGTTCATTGTCATGAGAAGATGTCCATAGATCATGTGTTGGATGAAAATCATTAATTTGTATCCCTCTGCATGACAGTGTGTGATTTTTCTGGAGCTGACTAAGCCTCCGTTGCCGAAAACTAGTGTGTACCTGTGCACGGAGAAGGTGCAAATAGTAATTGTTATGGATGCGTTGTATGTTTTGAACTAGCAGCAAACTGCATGTCCGTCTGTTTGATTAACTTATCGTATGCTATGTCCAGAACTTTAGATGAAGTACATTACCAATAAATATAGTTTAAATCAGTGGCCTTTGATAATCATCTTAAATTTTGTTAACTCGAGGAAACTTAACCTTCATTTAATTTGACATGCGATTGTTTTCTAAAATACCACAAAAAACACACTCCCATCCTTGCTAATTATTGGAGAAACTATTGCAAACTAATTTAAAAGCAGTCTATAGTCTGTAATATGCTTGATTGAATTTACCCGATACATCCTTCTGTATTTTAGGATCTCTCAGAAAGCTTCTGTAGTATCTATATAGAGATAGATCAGTACATAGGGGTCAAAAGAAGACAACATTTGTTACTTTTGGTGTGGCTTTTAAGTTCTAAGCAGATGCTACATGAATTTTGTAGTTATTCTGGTAACTGCTGCTTGTGTATATAATATAACTCTTGTTCTACTTGGAACTCGGAATCTAATGTAACTGCGTTTTTGCTCTTCTGTCTCTATATTTACATATGGCATCATTTTAACAGGCGAAGAACCCCTCTGCCCGGATAGAACATGAAGCAACAACTTCAAAGATTGGTGAAGATCAGCTGTTCTACTTTCAGCAGAGAGGAATTGACTATGAGAAAGCAATGGCTGCAATGATCTCTGGGTTTTGCAGAGATGTTTTCAATGAACTCCCTGATGAATTTGGTGCTGAGGTGAACCAATTAATGAGCTTGAAGCTTGAAGGTTCTGTAGGTTAAACAAAGCTGATAGATGCTGTGGAAAATTTGGACTCTTTAGCCATTTCTTTTGTCATCGGTAAAGTTGTAATAGTATCATACGCAAACAAACTTTTGCTATTTACACTTCATGTAAATAAATAATATGTCAAGGCATTGTCTTCTAAGTTCTAATATTTCTTTTATATTCATCTTAACAGTTCCATGACTTCTAATTGATTGTTTTGTGCCTGAGAAAGCTCCACAATTTCAATCAAAAATACAAAAGGGAGAATATACATCGATTTACGAGATAATTATGTTGTAGTAAATTGTGTTTGACTAATCAATCTAAAAAATACTCTTACTAATATTAGAGGGGAAATTGTGTTTTTGACTTTTTCAGCTTCTGTGAAGTGCTACTACAAAAATACTTATTTTTCCCTAAAAACTTAATCAAAACCTTTTCAATAGAAAAAAAAAAAACTAATTATTTTTAACTTTTCAAAAACTAAATTAAAGAGACGATAAATCATCTACTACATATTTGTGCCTTCACCAGTACTTGCCTAAAAGAGTATTTAAGAGGTGGAGTCCTCGATGGCAATGACATTCATTTTGTTTGTCAAACCACTCATTAAGGGGTTCTTTACCTTAATTATTTGCATTAGTTTTTCAAGTTCATGTCAAACTTTAAACTATGATATCCTTGTAATTATCTGATATTTAATCATTAATAATGAAATACTAATATGGAATCTGGTGAAGTAAATATTTTTATATGCAATTGCTTACCAACAACTATCCATAATTGTATTTTAAAATTATTGCTGACTCAATTCCAAAATGCACCCGTATGCGACATTAGGCAGTTATATACTCCCTCGTATCAATTTTACCAGAAGTATATTTTTACTTTCAGCATATCAAGATTTAAAAAAGAAAAATTTATGTGTTAGAGTAATGTTTAACATTAATTTTCAATATTTAAGAACTAGACTATATATTAATTAATATAAACATTGTTATAAAACATTTTATTTATTATAAAGAGAATACAAAATATATAATTAATAGTCGACAGATAAAAATAAATATACATCCGACATTCAGGAAATACATTTTTTATTTATAAAAAAGCTGTTTGGTAATGCATTGTAGTCAACTTCACACTCCAACTTAAAGTTGAGGTTTTTCAATTATTATTATTTTAATTTAAAAAATGACGGAAGAGGATGAAAAGAATATCAGAAAAATCGAACCCTCCAGAAAAAAATAACAAATTTATGTAGTAATTCTATATTCTAACCAATATTTCAAGTAAACAACTTTTTCCCATCCCAGAATTTCAAGTGATATACATGTCAAAATACAATTTTAAGTTTTAAATATTTTTTTTTTCCGAATATCATTAAAATAATGTTCAAATGTCTACTTCTCATATCATCAATTTTCGACCTTGTTTTAATTAACCAGATTTATTTTTTTTAAAATTGACTCAAAATATGTTGTCCGACAAGCATAATTGGTTGACTTGTCTTTTTAAAAAAGTGAAAGGAGCAACTCTTGAATAAGTTGAAGAAACGCAGAAATCGGAGAAAAAGAAGGCACCAGACATGGTCGTTGACTCATGAGAAAATTAAAAAAAAATACTCTTTCTCCATTTAAAAAAGAATGATCTAGTTTGATTTGGAATAAAATTTAAAAAAAGAAAGAAGTCTTTTTAATCTTATGGTTCTAAATTAAAGTTATGTCAAATGTATAAAATATTATTTAATCTTGTGGTCTTAAATATGTCACGTGGAAAGTTAAAGTAAAAGTTACCAAAAAAGAAAAGGGATTTTTTTTTTAAATAGACTAAAAAGAAAATATAATTATTCTTTTTTAAACGGTGGGAGTATATGTTAGGCCTTTGGACTTGCCCTCTCAGTATATGCTGCTGATGCGAACTGTATATATAGTATATACTTTTTATAATCCAATTATTGAATTTTGCCGGTGGACACTTCCCCACTACACTTGATATATATACATTATTATACATACATTTATGTTTCTCTTTTTTAATAATAATAATCACACAAAGACGAGAGGTCCATATTGGTTGATCACCCTTTGACATGTCGACTTCAAAAACAGTACATAATTCTGAATATTCAGGACATTATTAATTAGAATGGGTGGGTTGACTATGTGCCTGTGTAGGCCGTAGTAGCAAAAATATATGTATATATATCTAACAGTTTTTGCATAAACTTCTATAGTTTAACTATGATTAATTAATATTTATTTTCATCCTATTAGATCACATAATTAACTATATTAAGTTTATTTATTTGGTGCAACACAAAATGTGAGTATTTTCTTACGGTACTCAAAAACTTTAAATATTCAATACTTTTAACTCCAAATTTTATATGGTATACAAATAAAATGTCAACCCATATTTGTTAATATAGGTCGACGGCCACTTTGCAAGAAGCCAAGAACTAGTGACATACGAATTTGGTTTTAGAAGAATCATATATTTGATAAAATAACGGACTCAAAATTTTTGTTCGAGAGTTAAACATAAATGTACAAATAAGTCTTTAAAATGGAAATCTTGAATTCAATCTAAAATCACATTTTATGGCACGTTATTTAAAGTAAAAAGAAAAACTAAAAAAAAATGGAAAAAAGAATCTAGAAAAACAGAACTTAATTCGAGGGGGGCTTGCCCGTTGCTACTGTCCATCAATTTCTCTTTATTATTGTGGGAGCTATATATATATATATATATATAAATACAGAAAATTTACTTCATATATATATATATAAGTGTAATTTATAAACTTTAAGATTTATTACACATAGGACACATTACTGAATATAAATAAATGGAAAAGAAAATGTTACTCAATATAGCATTATTTATTCACATATATGAGTCCACTACTACAACTATTATATATCGAGTTCTTTCAACCGGCATAATTTTCTAAACCAAATGACGCAATTATTTCTCGTAGACTTTTATTTACAATTATATAATTTTAGATAACCATTTAATTTATTATTTATATCATGATTCATAACATCCTTAAAACAAAATGCATGCTCGAGAAAACAACTCTCCTTTAGGGGTGCTAGGTTGCTTTCAGATAATTAATTATTCGATACATGTTGATGGATTATAAATAAGTAAATATTTTATTAAAGTCAGTAAGCATTTTTTTATTGGAGTATTTTATCATACTTTTTTGTTATAAAAAAAGTGTTTTTTTCTTTTTTGTGGTTTACTACTCAATTTTGTATTAAAGTCTGACTATTTTAGATTCGCATCAATAACACGTCATTCGAGATATCACTCCCTACTCCCTGCCATGGATTATGAATATTGTCATTTTTATTATCAAATAGTCCTTAAATATGCATGAACTGACCCAACAACCACTTGTGTATCACTACCATCATCTGAAATGTGCATAGGGAAAAGGATCTTATTTATTTTTACTCAAGTCTTATTGAGTTGACAAAATGGCTAATATATTCCTGCACCTCCATGATGCTCTTCCTTATTCCAGCTCAGCCATTTCTTTATTCTTTTTAAAAACACAATTATTATTTTCTAAGTTAAACTTCAAAGAAACCTTCATGGCACATGCAATTGTTTTAATTTCATCACACCCTTACTTCTATATCTTGACCCCCACCCCCAAAAAAAAAAAAAAAAACTTTCTACTATATAAATATTTCCTCATTTCATGTTCACTATCACCTCTCCACAATATAATTTTCTCTACACCCTTAGAGAAAATAAATAAAATACTTCATCATGAATAGTTTTATGAGTAAACAACAATATTATGGTTACTCAAAGATGGAAATTGATGACCCTGAAGAGATGCAACATAGAAAAGCGCAATTCTTGATTTACAAGTCATTAAAGAAATCAGATTCTATTAGAAAACAACCATGGCTAAAAGTGAGAGTGTGTAAGTTGAAGATCAAGATTGGAAGAAGATTAAAAAGGTTTAGAAAGAGCATATTGTTGACATTTTCTGTTACTAGAGGTGGAGTTTACAAACAATTTATGTCACAATTGAAATCTTGGAAAGGTTTGCTTAAGAGTAGAGACACTATGGTGAGTACTACTACTACTCTTCAACCAATCTTCACTTGAAGTTGAGGTCGACTATATGAATCTCAATCTGAAGAAGAAAAAAAAATGAATGAGAAAAAGAAACAAAAAAAAAGGAGCAGAGCTTTTTATTTTTTATTTTTTTTGGTTTATGTTTTGTTCACAAGAGAATGGTGAGACATGATTATACACATATAATATAAATACAGGGTTTCACCCTTTATGAAACTATTGATTTTCAATACAATTTTTCTCATGTTATTTTAGAAATTTAATTCCATTAGTTTATTTTGCCCTGTTATGTTGATTTTTAATTTACAATTGAAGTTTAATACGTCAAACTAGTTCATTAACAATAATTTCATCGTAATTCAATACAAAAGTAATCTTTTTAATTAAAATATTTATACATATTTAATGAATTTCTTAATATAC
This sequence comes from Solanum pennellii, assembly GCF_001406875.1. Classification (NCBI taxonomy): domain Eukaryota; kingdom Viridiplantae; phylum Streptophyta; class Magnoliopsida; order Solanales; family Solanaceae; genus Solanum; species Solanum pennellii. The sequence goes on from NC_028638.1 coordinate 48,310,368, forward strand.
CCGATACTTTCTTTCGCTCTTCTTCCTACCAAATTAAAGACACAGCAGTGGCTTTTTTTTCCCCCCTTAACCACCAATGGGTTGTTCAGTCAATTTTTGGGGCCTTCTAATTTGATTTCTTATTAGGTAAATAAAAAAAAATGGGGCATGTTGAACATTTCATTGTAATTTGTAAGTAACAGAATATGTTGGTGCCTTTTGTTTGTTAATTTGTCCCACATGCTTTAGCCCTTTTTTTTCTTTTCATGTTTGTTGTACTTTGGTAGGAACATTGAGCCAATTAGTTGGTTCATTTTTCTTAAAATCAAGACTATTAAACCATATAAGTTCACCAGTAAATTGACATATTTCGTGCCGTGACAGTAAAGGTTAGTGTAATATTGACTTCTTTGAATAGCTCAAGCAGTATAGCTAAAGTTGAAACAAGAACATGGCTTCCATGATTAGTTTCAACTTGTGAAAACACATGTACCTATTCTCCAAAGCTATTTTTAATTTATTTTAAGATCACATTTGGCCTTAAGATGAATTGAAGGGGGGAAAAGCTTGACATTTTTGTTAGTATAATGATACACGTTTGTACCAAAAATGAAAAATGTAACATGCTAAACATCATGAGCTGAAAGAGAAATAGAAGCAAAAAGTAAAGCATTAATAAATGTTGAGCGTGGATGAGGATTATCCATGTCCATATAAGTAAATTGATTAGTCTCGAGTGTTTGGATTAATCTTCAATAGTTTATCCGGCATCTATGACATTTAATGAATATAGAAATATCGAGTAGTTTTTATTGGTCTATTTTTAATCAAATAAAAAAATCGCCTCACTCTTTTAATCCAAAGAATTATTAGCTAGGCCCAGTTTAATGTTACAGCTGTTGTATCATATTTATACCACCTTCAATCCTGACATAGAATATCAAGATGCCCTTATAAACTTCTCATAAATTTTAAATTTGAAATGAAAATTTATTCAAACATATCTTGTGTGAAACCAAACATATGACTTAAATTATACCAGTATATTCGTTTATTAGTTCACGAATTTAATACTTATCATTAAAAAAAATATATATCTACTAAATGATTTCATTATTCATATTATAATTTCAGTATAACTTGTTCACTAATTAAACGACGATGTGTCACACTTGGCCTAACCTATTGGATGTGACTTTGAAGACCTTTTTATTTGCATAATTAACATGAACAACGTGGGCATCCAAGAAAGTTGATAGATCATCTTCCACAGTTCACACTAGCAATAGCCAATATGACCAAAAAGCTTCAAGGGCAACAAACCTTCCAGCTAAGTTTTTGGCCATTCATGAGTGTTCCTCTTCCAACACATTTGGGGCAGGGATTGTCCCCTCCCACACTCACTGTTTAGAGTCTGTATTGAATCACGATTAAATTAAAATCATGCATTATACGACTTATTTAAAGTGACGCTTTCAATAAAATTTTCTCCATATTCAATACTCAAATCTAAACAGTCTTATCATCGATGTACTACAAGTAATTATGGTGTGTCCCCTCCTGCATTAATTTTAGCCTAGTGGGTACAGCCGTACACATTTCTAATTATTTACCTACTCCTTGTACATTTATTTGTATCAAAACCCATTAATACTACTCTCTTTAGTTTAAGTATTTTTAATACTACCGTCTTTGCCAAAACTATCCATGATCCATGTTCTAAAATACTCACGTCATGTGCAAATATAAATGATGAGAAATAATTAATTAAACCAACTTTTATTTCCCCCTCATGTGCCACATGGGTTTAGGTGGTTTTGATATTAATGTTTAAACTGGCACCGAATCGTTTAGGAATTTTGTATTTTCATTATATACTTGATTTGTTGAATTGTTTCTCTCGTTTTGAACACAACTAACAGCTTCCTAGAACTCCATAAGTTGTGAGTTGTTACCTATTGTAGGCTGCTTCATCAATTTACTCGTCCTTCATTTTAATTGGACTTGACACTAACTAAGCATTTAAAGATTACGGAATATTAAATGGACCGACTAGTCAAGTTTGAGACTACTTACTCAGTTAATAAACTAACTACTTACTCAGTTAATAAACTAATGATGTAATAATACGATTGTTTCATCCTTAATCAGATATTATGAACTAAGTTTTAAAATAAAAATTATAAATAATATCACTTTTCAATGAATCATGCAGTACGTGATCAACCTTACGATAAAAGAACCATTTAAGTTACGGATCAAGCCGATGTATGGCCTAACTGACTACTTTATGCTTCTGACCCTATAATTCTCATTGGGCCGCATAGATTCGTAACCCAAAATTTCTTCCAATGGGCTTTAGCTTTTTCATGCCTTCCCTTTTCAGTGTTAGCTTTCATTCTTTTGGGTTTCTGCAATTAAACTTGTTTATTTCTTTCTTTTATGATAGATTTATATTATTATTTAATCCGTAAAATTTTAAAAATTATTATTTAGCCTTATAAAGAGTTTATCCATCTCAATGTAACATTAGATATTAGGCCTAACTTAAACTTCAAAAACTAATCAAAGAGAGGAGGATTGTTCAACTATTATAAAGACTCTGCCCATCTCTTTAACCATCGATGTGAAACTTTTGTTATTCTTTTTAGTATCTATCTCAACAAACTGCAAAATGAGCGATTTGATATTTTTTTCTCTATTCATGTAGTGCATTTTCTGCATAAAGTGGAGGAGAAGTCCACTCAAATGATCATAAGACCCAAAGACCATCATTTTAGCTTTGTATATGCGAAAAAAAATGTGAATTTTATCACTCTTTTTACTAAGATTGTGATTAGGGGTGTATAAAATCAAATCAAATAAGTAATTAAGTCAAATGAAAAAAACATCGATTGGTGATTTGATTTGGTTTAGTTTGGTATTGAAAAAAAAAATGACTAGTCTTGTGTTGGTTTGGTTTTAACTAAAAAATCAACTCAAGATTAAATCAATCCTATTATAAATAATTTTAAAATATTTATTTTATGTATAAAAATATTTATTTTGATATAATTTTAAAATATTTTTTATAATTTTTATCTTTTAATATATTATTTTAAGTTTGAAACTTAGAATTATGAATGGTCCAATAAAAATTTTAGTCCACTAATGTTGATAATTATATTAAAACTTAAATTAAAATTAAATTAATATTAATACAAAAAGAAAACCAATTCAACACTAAGAATGACAATAATATCGAATATTTGTTCTTTAATTTTACATTGATTTAGACAGATTAAATACATAATCTAGTATTAATTTCCTTTAATATTTAATCATATAACTAATACTTATTAAACTTATGTGGGAGAAGACATAAATTATGATCATTTTCATTATGACTTGTTAATTTGCAATATTTGTTTTACGCGATTTCATTATTATTATTTTTGGTTGGATATTTAAGTGTCATTAATCATATCATATTTTGTGTTATTTTCTTAAAAAACACCTTAAATAGTTGTATTTTGATAGTACTAAAGAAATATTTGAAATACAATTAAATAACATGTTTGTATGAATACTTTATTAGAAAAACATGAAAATTCAAAAAACCCAAAAAAATTTGATATTGAAAAAATTGAATTTTATTGATTTGATTTATAAATTTTAAAACTCGACACAATAATCCAATTATTTACGTCCTGTGATATTAGAATAATTTATGTAATGCAAATTTAGATCTATAATTTGTACTAGAAGTTTGACATATACCTTAAATAATAAAATCTGTTAGTCGGAAAGTATTAATTCATAATAACAATATCTAAAATTAGTTAAATTCCACAATTTAAAATACAAAGAATAAGTAGGTTGTCAAGTTGTCATTCTAAAACAGTATTTTGATTAAACATTTACTAAGGATAGAAGGAATTAAACCACCTCTAATAATAGGTGATTTACGCAATTCAATGTGCAACTAAATCTTTTAAGTTTGAATTACGTTATCATATATTAATAAAATATTTTTTAATTTTACTAGATAAATTAAACTAACTCATAAATTAATTTTCGATAATATTTCACGAAACTTCAAAAAAACACATTTTCTACAATAATCATATTTATTTTTATACTTTTTAAATTTCATTATTTTCTGCTTGACTTTCCACTTGAGAAATGGGGAAAAAATGGAGCAAAAAAGAAGGGATATATAATTAAAACAAAGATTACGACAAAGGAGTGGATATTTTTTTATTTTGGGTTTATAAATAAAGGAGAATAATTAATAGTTGTAAGTTGTAACTCAAATACAAAAGGAATATGAAAGGTTGATATACATTGTTTCTTTTTTTCCCAAAGTTATTTCCGAAAATTAAAAATGTGGGAGTGAAAAGCGTAATGTGTAGACAACGAAGAAAAGAATATATTTTCAAAAATTCCGCTTTCTTTCATCTAACAAACAATTCGGAGACTTTCGCTTTTTTTTTTTTTTCAATCCATAGAAGACATCAGCTTCTCCATTGTTAGGGTTTCATCTGTTTCTTCTCTCAAATCAGGTATCTTCATTTCATAGTTTTCCACCATTCTTAACTTCCGTATCCATGTTATGATTTGAAGTTACCTAGTCTAACAAGTTAATACGTGTTATATTCGCTGATTTTCTTTTTATTTGGTTGCTCGATTGATTTTCAGCTTCAAATGCTTTGTTGATTGATGGAATCGATGTAAATTTGGTGAATTTCACGTTGAATTTTGTTTATCGTGATTTTTTTGACAGGTTTGATTGGTCTACTTTGGATAATTGTGTTGCGGTATGCGATGTGATGATTTAAGGTAGGTTTTAGGTTCTGGCTTGATTTGTGGATAGAGCTTTGTTGTTTGTGGTTGGAATTTTGGAAGGTTATATAGCTAAGTTTTGCTGGAAATGAGTGTAGTTGGGTTTGATGTGGGAAATGAGAACTGTGTTATAGGAGTTGCAAAGCAACGAGGAATTGATGTAATATTAAATGATGAATCGAATCGAGAGACACCAGCGGTGGTGTCGTTTGGTGAGAAACAAAGGTTTATTGGTGCAGCTGGAGCTGCATCGGCTACTATGAACCCGAAATCAACTATTTCGCAGGTAAAGAGGTTGATTGGTAGGAAATATAGGGAGCCTGCTGTTCAGAAAGACATGAAATTGCTTCCGTTTGCGACCTCTGAGGGACCGGATGGTGGTATTTTGATTAATTTGCACTACATGGATGAGAAGCATAGTTTCACTCCTGTTCAAATTATGGCGATGCTATTTGCACATTTGAAGCAAATTGCTGAGAAGAATCTTGAAACGGATGTTTCAGATTGTGTTATTGGCATACCTTCATACTTCACAGATTTACAGAGACGTGCTTATTTGAATGCAGCAGAAATCGCTGGGTTGAAGCCATTGCGATTGATGCATGATGGCACTGCAACTGCACTGGGTTATGGTATATACAAGACTGATTTTTCAGCTGGGGGTCCAACAAATGTTGTGTTTGTTGATGTTGGTCATTGTGATACTCAAGTTGTTGTAGCGTCATTTGAACCTGGTCATATGAAGATATTGTCTCATGCTTTTGATAGCGACTTGGGCGGGAGAGACTTTGATGAAGTTTTATTCAGACATTTTGCTGCAAATTTCAAGGAACAGTACAATATTGATGTTTATTCAAATGCTCGGGCTTCTATAAGATTGAGGGCTGCATGTGAGAAACTGAAGAAAGTTTTAAGTGCAAATCCAGAGGCTCCACTTAATATTGAGTGCTTAATGGATGAGAAAGATGTAAAAGGTTTCATCAAAAGAGAAGACTTTGAGAAGCTTTCATCAGATTTGTTGGAGAAGATAAGCATTCCTTGTCGTAAAGCTTTACTTGATTCTGGTTTGACTGCTGAAAGGATTCATACTCTTGAGCTTGTAGGATCAGGTTCTCGAATTCCAGCTATGGGAAGAATTTTAAATTCTGTTTTCAGAAAAGAACCAGGGAGGACAATAAATGCTAGTGAGTGTGTTGCACGTGGATGTGCTCTTCAATGTGCGATGCTCAGCCCCATATTTCGTGTTAGAGAGTACGAGGTTTGTGATGTGAACTATTACAGTAATACTTGTGATCAATATGGCTGTGAGTTTCTTTCTATTTCTTAGTCCCATTTTCATTTAATTGGCCTAAATTAGATTCAAAGTCCAATATGGATAGGTTTATCCCTCTTCTATGGGGTGTTTAGTTTTAGTGACCCGAGATACAAGACCTTCTATGCTCTCATTGGCTGGTTTTACTTTACTTTCTTAATTATGGTGAATATGGTTGTGATGTTAGATGAGTCAGGTTTTCCTTCTCTTTGTTTTTCAATTTACTTCTCTTTTTATCGGAGTTTGAAGTTCTATGATGTAAAAACTCTATTTGTAGAAACGATCTCTTCCATGGCTATAGAACATTCTAGAATATTCGCTGCTGAAATAGTATTCCTGCAGTTAATAGAACAAATATTAGAAAAACAACCTCGAGTAATGAGTGAAAACATGATTAAATGAAAAATTCATTAGACTAGAAGGACCATGGAGAAATTAAGTGACTTTACTATCGAAATGGACACTCTAGCAGATGCAGATCATGATGCTAATAAACTACTTCAGAAGACATGAAGCATTGCATAATTCTTTAGACTTCAAAGACCATGGAGAAATTAAGAAACTTTTCTATTGCAATGACCACTCCACCAGATCATGATGCTAATACACTACTTCAGAAAGCCTAAATATTACTCCGGGGAGCAATATAGTTGGGTGTTAAAAGACGCATAAAATCAAAAGAAATAATTTATTGAGTTATGAGAACCATACATGTTAATAATTGATAAACCAGAGTTGCAATATTCATCGTGGCAGAGAGCATTCTAGAGAGATTAAATTGAATGAAATGAGGACATGACCTAGCAAATTTTTTGACTTAGTCATTTTTTCGGAGTTGGAGCCAGGCAGGGTGACTGCAGATGTCTTTGAAAAGTAAAAATGAGTAGCTAGATCAACCATATGAGCGGTACCTGTTGATATCGAAATAATAGACTACACTCTTTACTATGTGTTACCACCTTTTACTTCACTACAATCATTCTGTTGCTAATTTTAGTGTTTCTTTCTTGTAATAAACTAGAAGTACATTTGAAAGAAGTGGGTAGGGGCAAGGCTGTTCATGTTGCTGTTGTTGTACAAACATGAGAAAGAATTATTGTGCGTTGGGATAGCTTAGTACATCTGTGTCAAAATTATGTCTTTTACAGTTTTACTGCTTAAATAGTTGTCATGCATAGGTACCCAAAGCCTAAAATTCATCTCACAGCCACTAGCTTGAAAAGAAACAATACAAAACAATGTTCTTGTGAGCTACTGATCTATTCTTGTAAAGCTTGCATCTTCTTGATGCCTTTAAATTAATCTACTTCATAAAAAAAAAATACAAAGCAATATCCAGAGGATAATAGGAACAAAACATAAGTATACCAAGTCCTAACTCCGGCATGAACATTGTTTAGTGCATGGCGTTTTATTGAGGTATAGTTGTTGGTTTCATCATTATTTTGAGTTCGGAAATCTTTTATTTACAGATTCAGGATTCGTTTCCTTTCTCCATTGGGTTTGCATCTGATGAGGGCCCAGTTTGCACCCTATCAAATGGCGTATTGTTTCCAAAGGGCCATAGTTTTCCGAGCATGAAAGTGCTCACATTGCAAAGGAGCAACAGTTTCCACTTGGAAGCATTCTACACTAACCAGAATGAGTTGCCACCTGGTGTATCCGATAAAATAAGCAAATATACGGTACAGTTCATTTTTCCCTTTTAACTAATATGAGAACTTCTATCCTCAAGTTTTGTTTGAGATTTCTAGATGTATTATATAACATTTGATCTAATTTTCTTGATTATGTTCGGAATGATTCTCGATAATTGGATTACTCTAATCTAGTCATAGCTAAAGTTCTAGTTGTTGAGGTTACAACTTAAGATCTCTATGCATTTGATTTTTTGGAAGCCCATTGAACCACCTTTGAGAACTTACTACAGCAGACAATTGTATCATTTGTCACATACTTGTTCTTCTAACCCAATTAGTTGTCCACTTCCCTTTTTGGTTTGTTTCCAGTAATTTATCCCTTGAAAGAGAAGTTCTTATCTTGATGGATATCTCAATATGTCTGTATATCATATTCCCGAAAAGGTAAGTAGACATCAAAAGAGAAGGAAAAATTCAATAAGTCAACTATGTCTACAGGGAGTATTAGATATTGTACTATTTCATTGTATGTTTAAATAGCTACATGCACTACCCAGTAGCTTTGCATATTTTATGTCGCAATATCTTGGTGATCTTCTCTATTGAATGAGCCGGCTTGAGAAGGTCCTCGCTGAACCACTCCCAGAAGCAGTTTTACCTTCCAACGTACGAAAACATACCCAGTGTAATCTCACAAGTGGGTCTGAGGAGGGTAATGTGTACTTGGGAGGGTGATGTGTACACAAATTGTTTCTGGTAGACTTTTGCCGTCCAATGTGAGCCCTATAAATAAGGCAAAAAAAATTGAACGTAATATCTCTGCTATATTTGGACAATCTAGGGTATAAAACTAAACCACATGTGTTCATAGCTAATGTACATCAGCCAATTTTGAGATTCAAGATTTTCAAAACTAGACATTGCTGGTGCACACTATGTAAACCTTTGATCCGTTGTACAGTTTGGACTGCTACTTCAGTCTCTTGCATTGCAGATGAGCTACAGAGTCAACGATAATTTGCTGGGTTTCAATTTCTCCTGTTTACTTGAAAGGAACTTTCATATCTGCTGTTATTACCTAAATTAGCATCATGCATGAGAAGGTAAAGAAAAAAGGGATGTCATTGGTACGAACGAAATGTAGTTTTGATAAGCTTTACTGTGACTGAATATATGCAGCTGTGATGATTAATCATTAAACGAGAAAAAAATTATCTTTTGATATTTTGGAGGATTAAGTTCTGGTAGTACATTCACTTTTCTAATTGGTAGAATAATATATAGTTGCTCAAATACCAGAAAATGTTGTATCATGATTTACTATGCAAACAAACGTACGTGTACATCTGTCCAAGAATGACTTTGTCTCCCAGAAAAAAACACATTTAGGTGGTTTCTGTGACATCAAAGAAAGTGCAGTAAATTGGAAATCATAATTTTGATGGAATATTGTGAGCAGTGTTTAAATTAACATGGTATTGAGGGATGATGCAAAAAGATGTATTGGTGTTAATTATAGCAGTGATGCAACCTCCTTATTTTCTTAAATATTTGGCTATTGTAAGTTTCACTATAAACTCTTTGACCATGAGCGTTATTGGTTTAGTACCTTCAAATGTTGTACTTATCCTATAATTGAAACATGTTCTCAAGGCCTATTGCTCTGCCCTTGCAATTTCGTGGGCTCACAATGAAAACTTGTGAAACACCCTTTTCTGCTAAAATGTTCATAAAATTTATTACTGTACATTATAAAATGTGATAAAGTTGCGGAACACCCTTTTTGGTTGCCCTTCTATACTGTTTCAAATATCAGTTAGATTCTCTCGCTGTCTAACTTGGATAGTTTCAAGGTTTAAAATAAAAGAAGGAAGTGGCATTCAGGGTTTTAGATCAGGTCATTTGGGCCTTTTGCTTTCAGGAAAGTTTCTGGACATCTGAGAGACTGACTAACACCGAGGTCATATTGGTTTTTGTTAGTGTTACACGAGAATTGGCAAGTTACTGTTCAATGTTTGTGAGTCTTTTAAGCATGCTAAGAAAATGCTCTTCGGGCTAACTTGATCCCAAAGATAGCTCATGAGGTGAGGATTTTTTTTTATTGTTATGGTGAGGACTGCCTAAAGCCATATAATGAGACAATCAGTTCTCTCAACCAATGTGGATGCCTTAACATCCCTTTGCACACTATCTTGGATATTTGGAGCGTGATCAACATAATATAGGGGTCCAACACTAGGTAAACCAGGAGTAGAGATGAGTCCGAGTCTAATTCCAAGTCTAATACCAGGTTGAATTGTGTGACCTCATTGTTTAAAAGCTTAAGTTGTTTGGGAAAACATATTTTATAGTTGCTTAGTTATATTATTTTTCTACACAGTATAAACAACAATAACAAAAGAAAAGAAATCATAATCGTTATAAAGGTTTCAAAATTTTCAATTGAAGGACAGGAAGATGGCTTTCTGCTAGCCTATTTCCCTGAAAGCACACTAACGTGTTGCATGTTAAATGTTATTCTCATGTTGAATATGGTCAAAAGACGCCTTTTATTTGGTCTTATTATGCTATCAAGTATCTACCGGGATCTAATCTTATGCTGTAAAAGGAGTTATCTGATGACAGTGTCTTTTTGAATCTCTCTGGTCGGTGAGCTAGAAGTTGAGAATATTTGTAGCATTAATATTTCTTCCTTGCTTTAGAAGGCAGGTTATGCACCTTCTGCTTCCTTGCTGAATCTCAATGTGCAACAGTTTGAGGAGAATGCTTAACTGTAAAAATAATTTAATTTCAGCAGTTTTAGAAACTCAAATTAATGCCAGAGATATGCTGTTGCTAAGTGTCTTAAGAATTTGAAATTAATGCTCTCATCCTTAATGCCAAGTTGACTCCATCAATTTGTCAGTTAATCTCGCTCTGTTCTTATTTTTTTTCAGCTTGGCCCATTCCAGGTTCCTCATTCTGAAAAAGCAAAGGTCAAAGTCAAAATTCAATTAAACCTCCATGGTATTGTTACAGTAGAATCGGCTTGGGTAAGTGCCAATTTTCATAGTATGGAAATTCATTACTGCATTTTGTCATCCCTTCAGCTGATCAAACTAAATTGAAGATGTAACCCAATGTTGTTACTGCATTATGTCATCTCTTCAGCTGATCAAAGATCAATCAAGTCATTCTACGTCGGAAAATAATATTGATACTTATGCAGAAAATATGGAGGTAAGCACTCGTGAAGCTTCTGTGTCATGCATAGTTCTGATGATAGTTACTCTGCACATTTTGCTGTATGATACTGATTAGTTAGAACTTATAGTATCTTCTGGTACTTCTTGAAATCACTGCTTAATTTGTGTCCCTTTTTTGGTTCTGTTTGGACCTCAGTATTAAGACTTAAGAGGATTGGTGGTTTTCTTCTTCTTGTTTGTTGGGCACTCAAAGTTACTAGTCCGTTCTCTCTAAAAAGAATGACACAATTACTATTCGGGACTTGAACATTTCTTTCTTTTGTTACTAAGTTGTCAAACATTTTAAATATTTTTTTACTATAAAAATTGTAGATCATTATTCTATTTATGTACTTTTTAAATATATAATTTTATTTAGAAGAGATTAATCTTGCACTTCGTCCCATGGAGATTGTTGGTTGAGTTGTTAAGGCATGAGAGTAACAACCTGAATATTCTAGATTCAGATTCAGGCTTAACACTCAACATGAGCCCATCTGTTCTAGCCTGTGTGAGCACTGAGTAGGACTACCCCACACTGCTTGTAGGCTATCATAGGTTGTTCTGTGATTTAGTCGAGGTGTGAAGCTGGTTTCAGCACCATCGTTTGAAGTAGTGTATAAAAGATAGATTCATCTTGTTCTTTGCTTTTCCTAGCCAAACGAAGTAGTCCTCCTCTAGGACGTTAACCTTGTGTAATTTCAAATGGTCGACAACAATCAGGACCCAGGGAACAAATCCTCAAAGATAGCAACAAGTGGCTCAATCAACCTCATCTAATACCTGACTATACTTCTATACTTGAATTTGCTGAAGATATCTTTAAATAGTTGGTAGAAAATTTTGAAGAAACCATATAGCCGTAGACCTAAATAAATTATAAAATAAAGTATCCCCTCTCTAATTGCTTATGTTTTTAAATGAGGCGGTTTGCATAATTCAACATGACTATCATAATTGGAGTCGCACTGCCACCCCTTAAGGAAAATATTTCCGTGTGCTCGACTCACATAAAAGAATCAGATCTGCATGTGAGGTGGCGTGCTGTAGACCTAAATAACTCTAATAAATAAAACCATCCTTGTAAACGTTTAGATTCGATAGTCATATAACTCAAAGAATAGCACTTCGTATTCAAATTAATTAATATAAACTAGTATATAGTTGTCAGTTTGTCTCTTTGGAGTAGGGATGACAATGGGGCGGTGCAGGGCGGGCTGGTGTGGGTTGGGCTTAGCCTGCGAATTTTTTTAATCCGCCCCGCCCAACATAGCAACACTTCTCATTTTCAACCCGCCCCGCATGCACCCGCCCCACATTATTTTTTAATATTTTCTTTTTATAGTTATGTTTGATACTAAAAAAAATCATGAAAATAAATTCATTTTTTCATTAAGTTGTATTAATTTAATAGGATAGTGACTTAAATTTTTATTTTTTAGAGGTCAATTGGGAAATATGCAAGAAATTGTATTATTTTTATTGAACCATTTCATTTATTATCTTGAATATTTTAGTAGCTTTAATGAATTTATCTTAATAAGTAATGCTCTATCAATCTATAACATGTAAAAAGTTAAAATTAAGTTTGAACTCACGTAAAATTATAAAATTACATGTACACAATTGCCCCGCCCCATATTAATTAAATAAACCACTCCAACCCACCTCGCATCCGACCCGTCCCACATAACCTTAAACCCGCTCCGCCCCATTGCCATCCATACTTTGGAGGTTGTAGATTTTTCTGTTAAAAGAAAGAGTCCTCAAGATTGGATGGGCTAAGTTAAGATTTAGAATGGAACACTGGGCGGATGGGGGTGGTAGGTATCTGAAAGTTGTGCGGTAACCTAATTATTTTTTCAAAAAATATTTAATGAAGACCATAACACAATTTGTTTTATCCAAATTTTGTCAGAAACAACCAGACCTAAAATTGAATTAAATTGAAGTATCTGTACCAAGGTAAGTATTATTAAAAACACTGATGACACCAAGTAGGAAATGTTCCTAACTCAGAGACTGTTTTAGAAAGGCTCTAACAATAAATTAGATCCCCAAAGGTCACATACTTATAAATATAAGTCATTAGTGCTAGACTGCTAGTAGAATATATGCTTTTGTGATTCGTTCAACAAGATACAAGATACTTGATCAATTCAAGTGCTCTATTTGACATTTTTTATATTTTTTGGGCTACAATTTTTTTACTTTCTCAAAAAAAAAACCTTCTAAAAAACAATACAATTTTTTCTTACGAAGACAATGATTTTAAAATATAAAACAGAAGGATTCAAGCTAGTGAATTTTGAAAAATATATATAGTTATTTTGATGATTGACCATTGTACTCAATCAGTAACCATGTTTTAAATGGAGGTTGACCTTTTTATGACTGAATTATTTACACATGCCTCACACTTTGTTTTTACTTTTTGTCATGGTTGCTAGAAAGATTCTGTTTTAAAATTATTTAGAACTAAGGGATCAGTGTGGTTCATGTTGCTTCGTCTCATCTCTAGTAATTAAATGGACTTGGACTTTGAACAACTAGGCAAGATTTATGATGAAGTGGAAAAAGTTACCAAGAGCCTTGGTGCTGGTCCGGAGGACCATGGAGGAATCATGTATGGAATCTGCATTTGTGGAAGTGGTGAAACTGCATTTTCACTCCTTCTCTTTCTTATTGATGTTGCAGTGTTTCCATTACTTTAGTTAGGGCATACTCTAGGGTAATTGATTATTTATTTTCCTTGAAAAGATGTATACTTATCCGATGTCAGCTGATTATAATTTGGTCATAAACTAGGACCCGACACTAGGACATCAGTGAGTTGTTATTCCATTTGTGTGCTATTGTTCTTTGGTTAAAAGGCTTTTGCCTATTTCACATGTGTACCTGGCTACTTGTGAATGGAGTCCTGTGGTTCTTTATGCAGGGAGATGTTACAAGGAAAAGTAAGGCCGTTAAGAGACAGGATATTCCTGTCAGTGGAAGTGTTGATGGTGGAATGACCCTCATGGAGCTATCCCAAGCTAAGGAAAAGGAACGCCAGTTAGCTGAGCAAGACATAAAGGTGGAGCGAACTAAAGACAAGAAAAACACCCTGGAGGCATACGTCTATGAAACTCGTAATAAGGTATGACATCAAATTTTAAGTCTCATAATTATCTTTGCTTGGAAGACTTTAATTCATATGATCCGTTTCACACTTTTAAGCTGAGAATATGTCTTTTGAGGATATAACATTTTTATCTTTAAAATATAAAATTTCAAACTGAAGCAGAAGGTTTAGGAGTGATGAATGCATCAATGTGAAATTTTACTTTCTGATTATTCTTTCCTTTACAAGTCATGTTCTTTCAGGTTTCAGTGGACTGTTGAATTTGGCAGTATCACTTGCATTTTTAACTCGTCCTTCTGAGTAATTTTGTTTTGCAAATACCACTATGTGACACTCATAACTTTTAGACGCATGTTGGAGCTGATACATACTACTTTATCACTATTTAGTACCTTGTCATTTTGTTATGGAAGTTTGTGTCCTTTTCCAGATAGTTTCAGATACACCATTTCTTGAATTTTGTTTTTGGTTTTAATTTAGTTGTTGTTATCACTTATCAGTATCTGCCCCATTTCCTTTATTTATGCATCTATTTGAATAGCTTTTGAATACCTACCGGAGCTTTGCTACGGATTCGGAGAGGGAGGGTATCTCTTGTAATCTACAACAGACTGAAGAATGGCTCTATGAAGATGGAGATGATGAGTCTGAACAAGTTTATGCAGAGAAGCTAGACGATCTTAAAAAGGTTCTTGTCATTTCGTATTAGTTGAAGAATTTAGTTTTTCTTTTCCAATGCTTATTTTGAAAGTGAGCAACCAACCTTATATTATTAGATGGTGGACCCTGTGGAGCATCGATATAAGGAAGAAGAGGCGCGGGCACAAGCAACACGACATCTATTAAATACCATTGTGGAACATCGAATGGCTGCAGGATCACTTCCAGCCAGTGAGAAAGAAGCTGTATGACCTTGTCTATGTATAACATGCTACAGGTCCTTGTTACATTGTATTAACCGGAATTTTTTTCTTTGCAGGTCATTAATGAATGCCATAAAGCAGAGCAGTGGCTTCGAGATAAATCCCACCAGCAGGAGACATTGCCCAGAAGTGCTGATCCAGTATTGTGGTCTACTGAAATCAAGAGAAAGACTGAGGCTTTTGAAGCGTATGTTCGTCATCTTAAAAGCCTGCCTAATTAACATGAATCTTGTTTCCCCACATGGTTGTTAGACATCTTATGGTTGCATGTTTTCTGTACTTCTTTCACCCACAATTAGATTTTTGCACTGTCTACAAAATCATACTAGAACTACTAAGTCTGAATCCCTTCAACATCCATTTCAATCCCTAAAGAACTAGATGTGAGTGACTTTTGAATTTATCCCTAATTTCGGTGTAGAAACACTCACCAAAATCCCTGTTAGTAGTTTCACATGATAAAGGTTGTAATCGAAGATAAGTGTGTGCGTGTGAGTATACATAGGTATACATACCCATCCAGACACACATATATAATTCCACGTGTTTTTCAGACTTAGAGAACAGATTCCTCATTTTAAACTGCCTACACTTATCACATACACGTAGAAGAGGCATCAAAGCTAAGCAATTCTAGCCTTACTCCTTAACAAAGTAGTTAGAATTTACTACTGATTGGTTCTTGAATTATGGTTAAGACCAAAATTAGAAGATCCTAGCAAGTGTCTCTTGAGAGAACTGCAGCTTATTAGTTTTGCTGCATCTCGTGTTTTTGAGCATCAACTTTTTCTTGCCTGATGTGCTACAATATTGTGAAACACATTTCAGGATGTGTAAGCATGTAACGAGGCACAAGTCATCGCCCCAAAAGACTGAGGATGGTTCAGGTTCAAACCCCAGAAATAAAAGGGAAGATGGGATGGATGTAGATTAAACTGCATCAGAGACAAGTATGATAGCAGGCATGACAAATGATCAGATTAGTTGTTATTGAGGCTGGGGAAACACCAGCCACTAGAGGCCTATTGCGAGTTATCTCCGGTACTTAAATCAAATCACATTCTCTATTTTGGGTAGAATCATTTGTTATTTACTCAAATTTCACGTTTCTCATGATGTGGATTCACTTCCCCAGGTCATTGTGTTATCTTGTGGCCTCAAAAATATAAATTGATTATTGCAGAGTTTCTGCTGCTATTGTAGTTTTTAACAGTTTATAGGAGGCAGCACATTCTGTACTTGGATATTAAGAAAAAAACTAAAAAGAGTTTTCATCCGTTTTGTTCTGATTGTTCTCTATTGTGAGTAGCGCAACAGCCTTAGGGGGTGTTTTGGTTGCGGATAAAGTTAGATAGGAATTGTAATGCAACAATTGTAACAGATGGATAAATAATCATTTCATTATCTGGTACATACGTATTCATAATTTTTGGCAAGTTATCTGAGGTGTTTTATACCCATAAAGACAAGTTATCCCTTGTTGGACCCGGTATACTGCAATTGTTATATAAATTATATCTTTTAGTTATATTGAAGCAAAATGTTAACCAAACGCATGATAACAACTATAATACCAAAGTTTATACTAGTAAATGCTTTTCTAATTCTGGTAACCTTCAGCAGATGCAATTTTTATTCTATCTTATAATGCTCTCATTTTCTCAGATGCTTCTCATATCAATTTGATTGCACATTGTTTGTCGCAGAATTGAAGTTGACATCACCCTTTATAACACAATCAACCAAGAAACGTGCAGATAAATACAAATTAAACAATGGTTTGGATACATTTCCTTTTTAATTCAACCATTATCTCTTTGTTTACTTGAATCGAATATTTTGAATATCAGCTAAAATAGAATACTATTAAATCACATAATATTTGAATAATTTCTTTCATCTGTTTTCTCGAAATTCAGAAATAGTAAGTTATTTCATAACGGATTTCGATTCTCTTTTGATCGATACGCTAATGTGAACTGTTGTTGACTTCTTCGCCACCTTCATTCCTTGCTTAGAGGTTCTTTTACGTTCTCCCATTTGTCTAAACGTTCTTTAGCTTTCTCTACCTGAAAATTAAAAAAAAAAAAGATTACAAAAAAGGGATCCAAATTTATTTACAAACTTCTTTGTGCATCCCCAGAACTATTGACTTATTAACTTTAGAAGTTATTTTTCATCCGTTCACTTTCATTTGTCCATCATACTAGAGTCATTTTTCAATGTTGAATTTATTATATTTCAAGAGTGATAAAGTGAAATTGTCATTTTATTTATTGCTCTTTAAAGGTTTGTTAAATTGATACTAGAGAAGTAAAAACGAACAGGGTAACGCAAAGAGAGTAGTTGAGAAGAAGTGAGATAGGCACCTCTTTGTTCCAATCTGTACGGAATGTGAACCAAATCAGAATGAAGGTTTGCATGACAGTCCCTCCAATCATCCCAGTCCATATACCCTGCCATTTAATTTCCAATTAATTAATACACGTTTATATTATATGTGTGTATATTATAAAATATTTAGAGATATAATATAGAAGGTTGTGTGTAATTGAGAAACCTTAGCACCAAGGTCATATTTGAAGCCAAGGAGACATCCCAATGGAATTCCTACACCATAATAACACCCCACATTCACGTATGCAACAAATGCCTGCCATCCACAACCAACAGCAACACCTGAAAAATTCACAAATAAACAAAAGTATTCTATCGATTCTTGTGTGAAGTAAATATGGTATTATTAATTACTACCACTTTAATTTATCTACAAAGAATAAATATTTTTACATGAACTTTGTCAACAGGAAAAATATTAGGGTATCTAAGGACATGTGTACAATGTTCCTGATCAAAAGCGACTTAATAATTTTGAGAGCTTAAAAATCTCTGGATAAAAGAAAGAAAGGTAACTACTATCACTATACCACATCACAAATTTTGATGGTACTCAGAAACGTAACTCTAACATTGAAAATTAATTTACGATACGATGGTTATATAAAAAATAATATAAGAAGAAAACAACTTTTTTTGTCTTTTCAAAAGGGATTATCTAAGAGTGACACATGCCTGATCATGATGAGTTGTTATGTGGGTCTCTTTTTCTCTGATTCGTCTCTCTCAAAACAAGAATGTGATATCAAACTCTTGAGAGCAAACAACAAAAAAGTTATTCTTCCCACATTTAATGACTTTTGAGTTTAACTTTTACATGGTGACATTGACAACATGGAGAATAAGATGAATAATTATACGGATGGTATAAAAAATGCTTTATTTTGTCAGCGTATATATCAAGGAAATTAAGACCTTACCAGACAAGACTGGTTGAACGCCATTAAGAATAAGTGTGACAGCTAAAAAAGGGCACAAATCAGAAACTGCATTGGCCACAATTTCACCCTCAGTGAATGCATAGCTGATAACATTGCGCAAACATAGCACAATTATAGCTTCCACCACAGCTATGAGAAATGAAATTAACGTCACCACAAACACTGAGAATGCTGCTGACTTTGGATGTGCTGCTCCTAGCTCATTGCTCACTCTCACACTGATCAAACAGTTTAACTCACAATATATATAAAAGTGTCTTGTACTATATATCATTACAAGTATGGTTTTGTAACTTGCACATTATCATGACAAGTTATCCATTATAACACATAAAATTATACCTAGCAGCAGCATTGAATCCCACTGAAACCATGAACATCAGCCCATTCACTGCCATGCTACAAAAATAAATATAAAAAATAGTTAACTTTTCAGGACAACAGAAGCGGATCTACCAAATCATTTCTTCTTAATGATGAAGGATCAAGACTCTGTATATAATATATAGTTCGAGCAGAAGACAACAGGTGAGAATCCAAGATCAAGTCATAGTTAACTATAAACTCTAAGTGGTATTTGTAATATGATATATAACTAACTAGTGTTGTAAGATCATGAATAGAATGTAGTTCTTTGGTAGCACACAAATAAACAGTTAAAGTACAAAATCTCACCAAACTGAGATAGAATCCAATGCAAGCTCAGGATTCTTGAGTAAACCTGAAAGCAACACTAGAATTTGAAAATACCATGTCTCCAAACACAACATAACAGCTGAAGCAGCTGATAACTTCACAAACTCCCATAATCCTCTAAAGGCCTCCCAGCGAAAACCTGTCCACGTAGTCTTACATCTTTCACTTCTCAATATGTATATAAACTGAGATGCCACAATTATCCACCAAGAAAGACTCAGCACCAGCGATGCCCCTATCAATCCCAGTCCAATTTTGTATACAGCAATCCAACTCAGCAATAAGTGTACAAACAAAGTCCCTAGTGAAATATAGGCACTAGGTGCTACAATACTCTGAGATTGCAAGAACTTCTGTATAGGGAAGTTCACCGCGTAAGCGAATATTTGAGGGATTAGACCATACACAAATACTGCTGCCTCTGATGCAACTAGTTTCGATTCACCAAGCGCGAGCAGTATGTTCTTGGAAAATATATATACCACAGCTAGTGGGATGCCTGTTATAGAAAGTACTATTGTTGATCTTTGTAGGTAAACTCCTAGCATATCATATCTATTAGCTCCATATGCTTGTCCACAAAGAGTTTCCACTGCACTTCCCATTCCTAACTGCAATCAATAAACGAAAAAAAAAAGGTTTGAAAAGTTATACATGTGATATTTTTTTTGTTATAAAAAAGTCCTCTGTTTCCCCTGTTTTAGCATTCTCAAATTCTTAACTAACTAAAAAGGTAAAAGTTTTAAAAAATATATAAGCAACATATTGCCACAAGCATTTCATTGATGATGAAAAATAATACCATAAGTCCATAAGCACATAATTGGATGCCTTGATTGCCAAGAGAGGCTGCAGCAAGCTGAAGGTTCCCAAGTTGACCCGAAAAGATTCGAGTAGACATGGACATAGCATTATTGATCAAGTACACAGCCACTGCAGGTGCTGCAAGTCGAAACAGTAACTGGAATTCGATCCAAAAGGCGGACCTAAGGCGTTGAAAGTAAGGTAATTGGAAATCGGATAGCACCTCCTCGAGCTCAGAGCTAGCCCCATGAGCAGCCAACAAAGGCTTCTCAGCTTCAGACTCCATAATTCTTCCCATGCTAAGGTTCAAGCTGAATGAAATGAAAGTAACTTGTAGCCATATAAATAATAGATGAAGCTGTCGTCTCAAAGTTTAATGTGAGGCAATGAAATGTATATATAATATATTGTCATTTTGTGAAAGAATGTAACTAATACATAGTATGTAACAATCAGTATATAGTTGGAGTTGTTAGATGGAATCTGTAAAGTTACTTATCTTTTGCAGTACTTGTATCAAAACAAAACAAATGCATTACTCTTCCATATGAAATTACATCATTTTTCTCTTATTAAACAACATGAGAAAACATCTTGGACGTGAAACGCCTTTTATTTAATCAATCGATCGATCAATCAACTATTTTTCGATCAAGCGGCAGAATCTACACCATATCCTAATGAACATGTAGAATTTGAAATTATCGTATCGTTTAGGCATATAATATAAATGCATATTATGTCTTAGTCAGTATAGTTGGAGTTGTTAGATGGAATAATTAAAGATAAACTATTTGTACAGGACTTGTTGATATATATCACAGACATCAGATGTACTTTATTAAGAGGAAGATAAGAAATGAATAATTATGAAATTATTTACCCCTTTTTCTTTTCTAACTTCCTTTCCGCTAAATAATGCTTCATTCTCTCTATTTTATTTTTAGTGTATTTGACTCGATATAAAGTTTGAGAAACTAAATATAAATAAAGATAAATATTTGTCAGAACACTGCATTCACGTTTTGAGTTTTCGATTCTGGGGTTCAGGCAATACTTGTAAAGAGTTCTTATTAAAGGCATAATATATAAACGTTCACTTTTATTAGCATATACGCCCTTCAACTTTGATTGTGGATAGATAGACTCTTAAACTTATATAGAGTTGAACAAGTAGACACACGGGCGGACCTACCCTTTCGTCGGAAAATTATGTGGGGTCAAATTTGTTTCCAATCTGTGTTATAAAATCAGAAATTACTGGTTCTAATAAATCATTCAGAAACACGAAGTAACTGAGAATTTTTATAACCAGTAAATAAGATGAACAGAAATAAAATAATTTAATCTGTAAAAACGTACCAGAATCTGGAATACTCTTATTGAAAATTTAGGAAGAAAATCAAGTCCACTGAATTCACAGTGTCCCCTTAAGGAAATTATTCCCCTCTAGTATCCGAGGTTTGATTTGGAATATAACCTCCCAGGGTAAAATGATTTTAATCAGTAGAGTATAGATACCAAAAACTCTACTGTCAGCGAATCAATCCACAGCAGGAAAGTACACGAAGAAAAAATGTGATTTTAAGAAGAAGGAAGATCAGAAAATTCGTTAGTAATATTCTGAAGACTGAATGGTATTTATAGGCAAGAAGAATATATTCTGAAAGGTTGCAACCCTTTCAGAATTAACACGACCATTAATGAAAGGTTGCAAACTTTCAAATGGTATTGACTGTTCCTGAAAGTTGCAACCTTTCAGAACAGTCATGGCGGGAAATTTTGAATATAACGGAATTTAAAACGGGTCACTCGCGCGGATCCGAGTCGGGTCGGGTTTTAACTAAAAAGTTGAAAACATTTCGGTTATCAACTAATTTATTGAAAATAATTTTTGGCCATTTAAAATTAATTAATAAATAATTAAAATAAATTTTGTCCAAAAAATTATCTCTCGATCGATCATTTGCCAAAGCCAAAGCCAAAGCCAAAGCCAAAGCCGAAGCCGAAGCCGAAGCCGAAGCCGAAGCCGAAGCGAGCGAGCGACGACGACGACGGCGCGAGGGGGGTCCCTCTTTCCAACCCTTTTAACAATTAATAGGAGTGTTTATTTATTTAAACTCTCCTATTTTCATTTCCATTACCGATGAGGGACTATTGCTTTTTTCATTAAAGCATTAGAGGACTTTTCAAGTTCCCAACCTTTCAAGTTCTAAACTTTTCAAATTCCTCTCCTTCCCTCTATTTCCCATCAATTCTTGCTACATACCCAACAATCCCCCACATTGATGGGGAATAGTTATAACATAGGAATGCACGGACAATTGTGTACTTTACAAGCAAGGATTAATTGCATCTGGATAAGTAGGTTTCCCCTTGGACTTTCCGTAGTGAACATATGTCGGATATACTCGGTCAATCGGTAGATGTGATATCTTTGAACCGTCGAACTTTGGTGTATACCTAGACAACCATATGTCACACAATTAACCCTTTACTGTTTATGATTCTTACGGTTGTGTTCGTTTCAGCCATGAACACCTCCTGGTTTCATGAGTGTATAGAGAATAGGCTTTTGACATAAAATTCTCTTTGAAGCGGCTTCCACTTCACACTCACATAGGTGATTTCTAACCGTGTCATCTCGTAGATACACTATTTGGTCAAATCTACCAAACTTAGCAAATCATTAAAAACTTTAAGCTTTATTACCTCATTAACAAGCCTTAAAGTCTTAACCTTTTCCTGAACATTGTCTTCATCATGAGAATGGATTGAGTTAATTGACAATGTCGAACCGTCAGCCACAACTTTGTTTTTCTCCTTGAATCTAGCTCTTGGGATCTCCAGTCTGCTAGATAGAGTTACCGTCATGCTGACTTGTCCTAAGCCGTAAACCCATTCCCTTAGATGATCTTTCAACTGCCTCTCTCACTAGGCCTTTCGTTAGTGGATCTGACACATTATCGCTTGACTTTACATAGTCAATTGTGATAATTCCACTAGAGAGCAGTTGTCTTATGGTGTTATGTCTACGTCGTATATGACGAGACTTCCCGTTGTACATAACGCTCCCTGCCCTACCTATTGCTGCTTGACTATCGCAATGTATGCAAATTGGTCCAACAGGTTTGGGCCAGAATGGAATATCCTCTAGGAAATTCCGGAGCCATTCCGCTTCTTCACCAGCCTTATCCAAAGCAATGAATTCAGATTCCATTGTGGAGCGAGCAATACATGTCTGTTTGGAAGATTTCCAAGAGACAGCTCCTCCACCAAGTATGAATACATAACCACTCGTGGATTTTACATCATTTGACCCGGTGATCCAATTTGCATCACTATATCCTTCAATCACAGCAGGATATTTATTATAATGCAAAGCATAATGTTGTGTCCATTTTAGATAACCCAACACACGTTTCATAGCCATCCAGTGAGTTTGATTCGGATTACTAGTGTACCGACTCAGTTTACTAATAGCACATGCTATATCTGGTCGCGTGCAATTCATAATATACATCAAACTTCCCAACACTCTGGCATATTCCAATTGAGAGTCACTTTGACCTTCATTCTTTTTAAATGTACAACTTAAATCAATTGGAGTTTTGACTACATTGAAATTCAAGTAATTGAACTTATCCAATACTTTTTCAATATAATGAGATTGAGATAATGCTAGTCCCTGGGGAGTTTTGATAATCCTGACCCCTAAGATCAAATCAGCAACTCCTAAGTCTTTCATATCGAACTTGCTGGACAACATGCGCTTAGTAGCATTTATATCGTCAATTTCTTTACTCATTATTAACATGTCATCAACATACAAACAAACAATGACTTCATGATTCATAACGTTTTTAATGTAAACACATTTATCACATTCGTTAATCTTGAATCCATTTGCCAACATTATTTGATCAAATTTAGCATGCCATTGTTTGGGTGCTTGCTTGAGTCCATAAAGTGACTTCACAAGTCTGCACACTTTCTTTTCTTTACCAGGAACTATAAACCCTTCAGGTTGTTCCATGTAAATTTCTTCCTCTAACTCTCCATTTAAGAAGGCTGTCTTTACATCCATTTGGTGGATTTTAAGATCATGCACTGCTGCTAGTGCTATTAACATCCTAATTGATGTTATCCTTGTTACTGGAGAGTATGTGTCAAAGTAGTCCAGACCTTCCTTTTGTCTGTACCCTTTGACTACCAGTCTAGCCTTATATTTGTCAATAGTCCCATCAGGTTTCATTTTCCTTTTAAAGATCCATTTTGATCCTAAAGGTTTATTTCCTGGAGGAAGATCAGTCAATTCCCAAGTGTGATTGCTTAAAATTGATTCAATCTCACTATTGACTGCTTCTTTCCAATAAGTTGACTCTGACGAAGACATAGCTGCTTTAAATGTTTGAGGCTCATTTTCAAGCAATAGTGCTACAAAATCTGGTCCGAAAGAAACAGATTTTCGTTGTCGAGTACTTCGCCTAGGTTCCTCACTAGTTAGAATATTTTCCATTGATTCTTCTCGTGGTCGTTTAGGTCTTTCACTTGTTGACTCACTTTCAGTTTTATACGGATAAATGTTTTCAAAAAACTCTGCATTATCTGATTCAATTATCGTATTAACATGAATCTCAGGATTATCAGATTTGTGAACCAAAAATCGACAGGCTTTACTATTCACAGCATACCCAATAAAGACACAATCTATTGTTTTGGGTCCAATTTTAACCCTCTTAGGTAAAGGAACCTCTACCTTGGCTAAACACCCCCACACTTTGAAATATTTCAAGTTGGGTTTTCTTCCTTTCCACAACTCATATGGAATTGATTGTGTTTTTCGATGGGGTACTCTATTGAGTATTTTATTAGCTGTAAGGATGGCTTCCCCCCAAAGATTTCGCGGTGAACCAGAATTGATCATTAAGACATTCATCATTTCCTTTAATGTTCTGTTCTTCCGTTCTGCCAAACCATTTGACTGTGGTGTATAAGGTGCAGTAGTTTGATGAATAATACCATATTCCAAACATATCTCTGCAAAAGGAGATTCATATTCTCCACCCCTATCACTCCGAATCATTTTTATCTTTAGATTCAATTGGTTTTCCACTTCATTTTTGTATTGCTTAAATGCATCAATTGCTTCATCCTTACTATTAAGCAAATATACATAACAAAATCGAGTGCAGTCATCAATAAAAGTTATAAAATACTTTTTTCCACCACGAGATGGTGTTGACTTCATATCGCATATATCTGTGTGAATTAAGTCTAAAGTTTTAGAATTTCTTTCAACAGACTTGTAAGGATGTTTAACAAACTTACTTTCCACACAAATTTCGCATTTCGACTTATCGCATTTAAAATCAGGCAATACTTCTAGATTAACCAATTTTCGCAAGGCTTTGTAATTTACATGTCCCAAACGGGCATGCCATAAATCACTTAACTCCAATAAGTAAACAGAAGCAGAATTTTTATTAATACTGTCAACAACCATTACATTTAGTTTGAAAAGACCCTCATTGAGGTAGCCCTTTCCTATGAACATTTCATTCTTACTTATTACAGCTTTATCACTAACTAGGACACACTTAAACCCGTTCTTAACGAGTAGTGCAGCAGAAACTAAATTCTTCCTAATAGTAGGGACATGCAGAACATTGTTCAAAGTCAACACTTTGCCGGATGTCATTTTCAACATTACTTTCCCAGTTCCTGCAATCCTTGCTGTTGCTGTGTTTCCCATGAATAAATCTTCATCGTACTCAGCAGGAGTGTACGTTGCAAAGGCTTCTTTTGCAGAGCAAATATGTCTAGTAGCACCTGAGTCGAGAAACCACTCCTTGGGATTTCCAACTAAGTTACATTCTGATATCATTGCACACAAGTCATCTGCATCTTCCATCTTTTCCACGATGTTTGCTTGACTTTTGCCTTTGCCTTTGTTTTTGTCCTTTCTTGGAGCATGACAATCAGAAGATCTATGACCAGCCTTGCCACAATTATAACAGTTGCCTTTGAATTTCTTCTTGGCCTGTTCTGACTTCTGCCCGTTGGACTTCTTTCTCTTTTTGTCTTTGGTAGGAGCTTCTTCAACAATATTAACTCCAATGATTGTTGAACTCTTACGCGACTTCTTTTCGGCATTTCTGTTATCTTCCTCAATCTTGAGCCGAATCACAAGATCTTCAAGCTTCATTTCTTTACGCTTGTGCTTTAGATAATTCTTGAAATCATTCCACGAAGGAGGCAACTTCTCGATCATTGCAGCCACTTGAAAAGCTTCATTTACTACCATATCTTCAGCAATCAGATCATGGAGAATAAGTTGAAGTTCCTGCACTTGTGATCCAACAGTTTTACTATCTACCATTTTATAGTCTAAAAACTTTGCGACCACAAACTTTTTCAAGCATGCATCTTCTGTCTTATATTTCTTCTCAAGTGCATTCCACAACTCTTTTGAAGTTGTTATTGCACTATAGACATTATATAAGTCATCCTCTAAAGCACTCAAAATGTAACCTTTACATAGGAAGTCTGACTGTTTCCATGCTTCAACAATCATAAATTTTTCCCTGTCTGGCATATCATCAGCAGGAACTGGAGTATCTTCACTTGTAAATTTCTGCAGACCAAGAGTGGTAAGCCAGAAAAATACTCGTTGCTGCCATCCTTTGAAATTCACACCTGTGAATTTACCCGGTTTCTCTGCTTGTGATACAAGAGGTCGGGTTGGTGCAGCAACAGCCACTGTAATACCAGTGTTTTCCATTTCTGATAAACAAAATTGATACAATATAAGTAAGCAATAAAAATATAATTGCAGACTTAAAGGAGTATAAAATCACAAAGATTTTTGTCTCCACCAGAAACACAGATTTA
>NC_028638.1:48342750-48384891 GCF_001406875.1 Solanum pennellii
AAGCCGAAGCGAGCGAGCGACGACGACGACGGCGCGAGGGGGGTCCCTCTTTCCAACCCTTTTAACAATTAATAGGAGCGTTTATTTATTTAAACTCTCCTATTTTCCTTTCCATTACCGATGAGGGACTATTGCCTTTTTCAATAAAGCATTAGAGGACTTTTCAAGTTCCCAACCTTTCAAGTTCTAAACCTTTCAAATTCCTCTCCTTCCCTTTATTTCCCATCAATTCTTGCTACATACCCAACAAAATTTTAATTCAATAAATATAAATACAAAAATTGACACCTCTTGAATTAAATTAAAAGTTTAGTCTATTGGTTAATGGTTTGCAAAAACTCCATGAGGTCATGTGTTAAAAGCACTAGTAACCGCATTATAAATTTTTTTTACTATAAAACACTCCTTGCTAGAAAATTCTGACGTAAATGTCTACACCCAATCTTAAAAAACATAAATATCCATTAGAACCGAGTTAAAGATCATTTTAGAAGACATTATTCTCTTATATATTCCGATGCTTTAAAAGGATCGTTTTTAATCACGAAACCAATTTAGCTAGAAGGAAAAGTGAAGTAACTGGTCCTCATATTAAAGAATCACATTCCACAGTGATAATTATTGATAGAAATATATTCTCCCATTAACGAAATCAGAAATTTCTAGATGTATAACGAAATTCTCTTTTTTAGAGAAAATATTATGATCAAACCAAATTTTTTTACTTATCAAACACAACCTTTACATGCATCAAATTTTATTTAACACTATGTGCAAATAACATCTTGCTTCATCAAGGTTTGAGTGAAAAAGGCTTAATACAATAGAATGGTTCATGCTCTATGTATTTACTACCTAGTTTGATAGATTGGTTGCTAGTAGTAAATATTAACTTTCCATGCACAACACATGTTTTTGATACCTACTTTTTGGAGCCACTACTTGACTTGAGAAAAGTAGCAAAAATATTACTCCCTTCGTTCGGAAATGTTTATTATTTTGCGCTTATCAAAAGTTAATTGATTAATTATCAAAGATAATTAGATCACATTAATTCGATATTTTAAACAAAAAAGTTAGATATTTTAAAACTATATAAAAAGTACTATAAATTATAATTTTTTGCATATTAATATGATAAAAAAATATATCTTAAAATGTTAGTCAAAATTTTTATAATTTGACTCTAAATATAGAAATCATGACAAATAATACCGAGAGGAGGAAGTAAATCAAATCCAAGGAGCAAAAATGGACTGCATTGGAGTGGGGAAAAGCTAACAAAAGAAAAAGTCAAAAGATAGATTAATGTCAATAATTTATTGTTGCACTAAGTATCAAACAGGTAGTTAATTACCATGTAGTACCTACATAAAGTCTTTTTAATTTTTTTTACTATATATATAATTGATGTTTATTTTTAGCATATAAAATGAAAAGAAATATATTCGGTGTTCATTTTTTTCTTTACTATATATAATTGGTGTTTTACCCCTTAATAGTGTATCAATATGCAAAGTTGTACAAATTTCCCTTATTTTAATACTTGCGATTGAAAAGGGAAAAAAGTTAATAACGCAATCCTCAATAAGCTGCCAAATTAAAGAATGACAATACTAAGGTTCTATAATATTATTTGATTAAACAGAAAACTTGTTAAGAATATTCATCATGGGATGTGAGCCATAAATATCTATTTTAAGCCTCGATTATTTGTATTTGGGTCATAATCATGTCATGCTAAAGCCTCACTAGACAAAACAAAATAATTATATACATAAGAAAAGGTTGATAGTTATGATAACATATCATAATACCTTATTTAGTGTATTGAAAGATCACTCTATAAATAATAATAATAATAACAATAAAAAATTAATACAAACATGCAGCTAGAAGTTAACATAAAATGTAGTCATTTTTAATAAATAACATATTTATAGCTATTGAACTTCAATAACACCTAAAAATATAGTTATTTTTGTAAGTTACTCATAAATAATTACAGATAACATCTTTTGGAAAAGAAATAAGTATTATATATACTATTACAAATTTTCAAATGAAGCAATATATCGGATGCTTCCTCGACGAAAATATAATTTCCTTTTAATTTGCGCGAAATATAATATCATCTTTTTAGAAATGGAACGAAAAAATAGCTAAATGCACCTTAATTTTAATGTCAATTACCAACTACGTAACAATATTTCATGGTATTCTATTACCTTCTGTATTAAATTAAAATGAAATAAATGATCTTTTAAATTATTAGTTTTCTTCTATTTGAGGCCCAAGCGTAAGACATATGCCTTGAATTTTTCTAGCAGCCGCCGACTTTGTCTTCACCATTATTATATTTTGGCCAAAAAAACAACTTTTCAATAAAATATTTTGATGGATTTAATGGACTGCCCAATGAAATGTTCATTTTTTTTACGCAGTTTCATTCACTGCACCATATTATGTTAGCCAAGTAATTGACCAAGCAGCATTTAAACATCTTAATGGGACTTTCATTATTAGATTGTTTTATTTCTCAATATTTATTACTGTATTCGTTTTGACTAAACCAAAGTGAAAAAGATTGAGAATAAATCATTCATAAATTGTCTAATCTTTTTCATACACGTTTTTATAGGTTCAACAATGATGAGTAGGGGGTATCTCATAAGATTAAGTTGATAAATAACACTTAAAAAATCTTATTTATGGTCCCTTGAGTAGTTGAGTTGAAATGAATGCTCCTAATATATATAATTATATATGGTACTTTTGAGTTTTATTACCTACCACAATTGGCCATCATGAATGAATGCAGAGATCCCACACCTCTATTATTTTTGCCAATTTTACTTGTTATGTGTACGGCAATTCTTGAATTCTTTGAACCATTACTTTTCAAAATCTAGTCTATTATTTTATTATTGGTTTGATGATATTGGAAGGATACAAAAATCCAAAAAAGACAGTCTACTAAGATCTCAACACATTTCTTAATGATTTCTAAAATTCTCTTATCATGACTATTCAAAAATTAAAGAACATATTATTTGGACAACAAATCCAATTATGACGTCAATTAAATCAATAAATTATGAGTAATTGAGAAGATTATCTTCTTTAGGCAAGAAGCTTTACAATCAAGAAAACTATATTATTAGACCTACATTCATATCATATATGACATTATTTTTGCTACCAGATTTATTAAAATAGGGAAAGAGGCAAATGAAATTGGGAGGGAGATAGTCAAGTTTCTCAGTCTCTCAAATACATGCGAATCACACTCGATATGTCTATATGGTATAATTTACATATATTTCGGACACCAAATACATATGAGAGTGTGAGTAAGACTTGTCTATATATTTCAGATACATGCAAATCCATTTGGGTACAATGAATTTAGAATAAATTACACCTAATATTATCTCATGTATTCTGAAATAAATGTATCTGAACGTATATAGAGACACATCAAATTTTAATAAAATTTAATATATTACAAATTAAATTATATCTAAGTAATTAGCTTCTAAATTAATGAAATTAGTTTCTAACCATATAACCAGATGGGCTCAATGGGCTTGTCCCATTTTTCTATGAGAGGGGATCGTCCAGTTCACTTCATATCCTTGATGTGTTGACCATTGGAAACAAAGCCCAACTTACATTGCCCAGCAGTACATATTACTTAACAGTAGTTTGGTGGCAAGGAAAATATTTTTGCTTTCTTAAAAAAAAATGGTTAGTTTAAATGTTTTAAATATTTTTTTCTAAACAAAGCAAGTCTTAAATGAATAAGTTTCTCGAGTGACATTTAACACTGATCGTATTATCTCTGCCCCTCACTTGGACCATGACCCCAGTATTATCTCTGCCCCTCACTTGGACCATGACCCCCCCTCCACCCCCCGCCACAACCTCCTAACCCATCCTCACACCCTAAAGTTTAAAATTTTTATATTAATGCTTCAGGATTAATTAATTCTTACTAATCAAACATTAGAAAATAGGTAAGAAAAATTACATGACCTTTTCAGACAAACATTTTCTAAAATAATATCTTTTGACTAAAAAATATCCTCCATACCAAAGATACATTGAAGCTGGAATCTTTTCTTTTTGGTGGTTTGTTAGATTGGTTAAAGATTGTGTCGCTTAATTGGGTATAACTCATTTATATTCTTATTATATATACTCCAAAAGATCAATTTAATGGCTATCTTTGAGTGCTATTTGATCATTGGAAAATAGATGCGCATCAATATAATCTTATCCCTTCGATTATTCGTTCTCCTTTTTCATGATTCCCTTTCAAAATGTATTTTCGGGTTCGTTTGTTGCATAATTTATTTATATTTTTTGTGTAATTTATTAACTATACATACCAATTGAGAAAATTTACAGCTAAATATTCCAAGGATAACAACTGTCGGTTCTCCTGAGGTTCCAATTTTGAAAATAATCTTTTTCTTGGACACTGCTAGTTTTTCTTTTACTGATTGATTCTTCGTTTGCGTGAAGATAAAGCATATTTTTGCATTTTTGCTCCACTTAGTCACCTGGTTTACAATTTTGATCAACAAAATCGATTATCACTTTATATATTTGTGTGGACAAATTATTCAAACTTAGCTGTTGTTTGAGGTGGATTCTCAAATCAAATTAAAAAAGTGTTGTAATTTGCAGGTTACAACTAGCAATAGAGAACCTGATTATTCATATTTATTTATTCGTAGTGATTATAAACAAGTACACTAATAATTAAGGCCAACGGAAGCAGCCGTAATTACTCGAAAGAAAGTTTTTATAAAACCAATGCCTGAACTTGTATATCTACGATAGATGCATTATTATTCGATCTTACTCCCTCTATGAATCTTTATTTGTACAATTATTATTTTATTTTATGTTTTCTAAAGATGTGTCAAGTGAAATATGTACCAATAAAAATAGACGAGGGAGTAGAACTTGCATAAATATGAATAGCGGAAAAAAGAAAATCCGATAATGTTTTTGTATGGATTTTTTCGAGTCAATTCCTAAATGGTCACCCAAGTTAAGAGAATTGTCTTAAAATATCATTTATGTTTCATTTAGGACCAAAGTATCACCTAACTATCACTATTTTCCCCCAAATATACTTGACAATTCAAAAACATCACTCTCTCCTAGTTGGCATTACATGTCATTAAAGTCTTTTTTTAATAATAGACTAATTTAATTTATTAAATTCATTTAACTAAAATAATGATCATATTATTTTGTT
The DNA here is from genome assembly GCF_001406875.1 of Solanum pennellii. Taxonomy (NCBI): domain Eukaryota; kingdom Viridiplantae; phylum Streptophyta; class Magnoliopsida; order Solanales; family Solanaceae; genus Solanum; species Solanum pennellii. Next base: position 48,348,026 of record NC_028638.1, read on the forward strand.
TTTCTTTTAATCAATTTATTATGAATAAATTTTCATACTTACAATCTTTTATCATAATTAAACTTTTTATTTTTTTATGTTATGCAAAATGGGTTTTTAAAACATACTATAATCTCATCAATTTTAAATACTTATAAACACATACATTAAAAAAATATTGATATACAGATGACTCATGAGCGCTAATTTACTCCTATTAATCATAAATTGTATAATAAATCAGTAATATTAAAGATTGATTAATTATTAAAAAATAATTATTTAGGTGCTTTGAAATCCATATATACTTACAATATATTTTTTAAAAGAAAATAGTAAATAAATAATATTTATAGAAAATCAAATTTTGACCTTTATTTATTAGTATATTAATTATTAGTTTATTTATTGATGTTTAATTGTATGAAAAGTTATAATATAATATAGAATAAAAATAAAAATAAAAATAAAAGTTATATAAGAATTTTCTCTTTCTTACCAATTTTTTTGTCAATGTTACAAAATTATTTAAATACTTTTATTAAAAAATTGTTTAAAATTTTCAAATAATTTAGTTACGAATTTTAAAATTATCAGGTAATAAGTGCACACAGAGATTTTTTCATTGAATTTTGTTTGATGACAATATATAAAGTTACTAGACTTTTTAAATTACTTTTCTTGTAATCTTCATAAATTCTCATGTAATTTATATATTTATTTAGAGACATAAGTTTGATAAATTAAATAAGTCTAGTATTTTTCTAAAATGATAATTAATGACAGGGCATATCAACTAGAATTTTAGGAGACTTTTGAGGTATTTAGTATTTCTAATAGATAAAAAATATAATATTATTCATTTTCTTTTTTTTCAAAAAAATAATATCGGAAGCATGAATTGCAAAATATACAATTAATATTATTGTATTGACCTTTAATATTATTGATTTATTATACAACTTATGATTAGTTAATGTAAATTAGCGTTAATGAGTTACTTGTATATCAATATTTTTTTTGAATATATGTGTTTATAAGTATTCAAAATTGATAAAAATTATAGTACATTTTTAAAATGTATTTTTCGTAACATAAAAAAATAAAAAGTTTAATCATGATAAAAGATTTTAAGTATGAAAATTTATTTTTAATAGATTAAAAACATATTAAAAATAATATGATCATTATTTTAGTTAAATAGGACAATGAATTAAATTATTATTAAAAAAAATACTTTAATGGCATGTCATGCCAACTAGAAGAGAGCGATGATTTTAAAGTGTCAAGTATATTTGGAGGAAAATAATGATAGTTGAGTGATATTTTGGTCCTAAATAAAACATAAATGATATCTTCTCATGATTCATTTAATAATGGTATTTTACTGCTGTCTTGCCACTTAACTAATCGATTTTTCGTTTTCTCCACCTGGAAAAAAAAAATAGATTGTTTAGTTATGCAGTTCAAATAGAAATTGAGCCAAAATATAACAAGGAAAACAAAATGAGGCTGATTTTGATAGAACACTACTCAATGTTCTACAACATTAATAAATGACTCCAAACATTTTATTTTATATGCAAATTTTTAAAATTCAATTCCTTAATAAATTTAAAAATAAAACTTGCATACATACAAATTACAGCAATTCATTATAAAATCAAACGTTTACCACAACAATATTCAGAAGATACTTGAAGTAAAAGGGAACACCAGCCTTAATTGCCTAATAATTTCTTTTATGTATGAAATTTTGTATATAATTAATTAATAAGTATAAAGTATTTAAATTTTTTTTGTTTCGAGAATGTTAACTTAATCAAATATCAGTTATAAAGAAAGTTTATAGAGAACGTACCTCTTCTTCCCAATTGGTTGTAAAAGTGGCCCATACTAAGATAAGAGTTTGCATTGCTGTTCCACCAAACATGCCCAGCCATAATCCCTACATATTTGCCCAAGTTAATTAAACAAATTTGTTTTAATTTCAATGATGTAAACTAATAACCTTTTATTCATTTGTCCATGTAATACCAAATGAGCGAGTATCGAATATCAGATAAATAAAATATTTCTACGAAAATAAAAACAAAGTATAGTGAGGAGAAGAATAGATATACCTTAGCTTCGAGTTTGAAGTAAAACCCAAGAAGAGCACCCAATGGAATACCAACTACGTAGTAACATCCCACGTTAACGTATGCCACAAAACCTTGCCATCCACATCCAACAGCCACTCCTTCGATATGAAAATATTTTATTTAGACACTTGAACTAAGTCAGAGTTTGGATCAAATAAATCTCTAAAATATTACCATTTTTACCTTCAATTCAAAAATTGGTGTTTCTAATTAATTTCAACTAAATCTTTCCCTCCTTATTTGTCTACTACTAGTTCTAAATAGTCTTAATTAAAAATAATAATAATACACAGGGTACTGTCTTCCATAAAATATTTGTCCTGTTCTCCTTGTCAAATCAATTTTTTAAAATCTTTGTTTAGCATATATATATATATATATATCCAAACAAAAGTCACATGCAGTGTTCTTATTGAATACTTGTTTTTTGTCCTTTCATGTCTGCGTCCAATATATCTACCGTTGTTTTAGTTTGAAAATTTGCAAAAAAACACTGTGCAACCTCCATTTCGTTGAGTTGTTTTCACAAAACAAGTACAGACTACAGAGTACATATTTTTTGGCCTTGAAATGATTTCTTAGTTACTCCATAAATGAAGATATTCCAATTAATAGTCTAACAAAGTTGAATAATTTGTATGTTAGGAAAAATAGTTTAAGTGACTGTGATGTAGTAAAATACAAATTAAATTAGTACTATTCTTGAAATTAATGCCTCTTTAACATGAAAAGGTTGATGAAGGACTGACCAGATAAAACAGGCTGAATGCCATTAAGAATTATAGAGGCAGCCAAGAGTGGTGCAAGTTCTGAAGTTGCTTTAGCAATAGTTTCGCCTCCAGTGAATGCATAACTCATCACATCGCGAAACATCATCACTATTATCGCTGCCACTACAGCAATCACAAATGAGCTTAACGTCACCACCAAAACTGAAAATGAGGCTGAATTCGGATGCCCTGCTCCCAACTCATTGCTCACCCTCACACTGCAATTTTTCAAAAATCTTATCAATGTAACCAAGTTCGTCTGACTACCCTTGAGATACTGTAGCTCCGCCACTGGCCTAATGTAATTGAAAAGGAGAAAAAGGCCTAACTATGATTTTGAAAGCCTTTTTATCATGAATTATGCACAGGGGCGGATGCAGTTCAAAGGTAACAACTTCAATGCTAAAAATAACAAAATTGCAAGAAATAATAGTTATGAACGCATAACTTCAAAAATATAACTAATATCGTGAAAGTTGAATCCATAAAGCAAAAATCCTGAATTGGCCGCTGATTATGCAGTAGTCTTCAGTAATAAATAACTAACCTTGCTGCCGCATTGAACCCAGCAGCTATCATGAACACCCATCCAAGAATTGTATTGCTGCAAAACAAATTCCATTTCATCAGGATATAAATCCAAGAGAGAAAATTAAAAATTTATTGATAACAAGATGTATTTACTAACCAAACAGCTAGAGAGTCTAATGCCACTTCAGGATTTGGAAGCAAACCAGCAACTAAAACCAAAATCTGAAAGTACCAAGTTTCCAAGCACAACATCACAGATGAAGCAGCTGACAACTTAAAAAAATCCCACAACCCAGAAAATGCTTGCGAACTAAATCCATTCCACGTTTTCCTACATTTATCGCTCCACAATATGTACATAAATTGCGCAATGACTACTATCCACCATGAAATACTTAGAACCATCGCTCCTCCGAATAATCCCCACTTGAATACATATAGCACAGTCCATGTTAAGAATAGATGGAGGACTAATGTGGCTGCTGCTATATACGCACTAGGATTCACGATGCTTTGCGCTTGCAAGAACTTTTGTATGGGGAAATTGGCAGCGTAAGCAAATATTTGAGGAATTAAACCATAAACGAATAATGCAGCTGCTGATGCAACTTTCTCTGATTCTCCTAGTAAGATTAAAATTGGCTTTGAATATAAGTAAGCCACCACAATCGGTATTCCAGATAACATAAGCAGAATTGTCGATCTTTGAAGATATATTCCCAATGATTCATACTTGTGAGCTCCATATGCTTGCCCACATAGCGTCTCCTCTGCACTTCCCATCCCTAACTGCTCCAACAAAATTGATAAATAACACATCATTATCTCTACAACCATTACTATTCCTCAGCAAAATTAAAAACTATAACTCATTCCATGTGTTAACTTTCAGATTTCGAGAGCCAAAACAATTTTACTTCTTCTAAGCTTGGTTTGTGGTTTTTCATATTGACTTTTAGTACTTTTTATATAATTATTTAAATTTTATTCGAGAAACCAAAGATTCTATGTACGACTTCATTGTCAAAATTAAGAGGTTTGAAATATTTGAATCTCAAAATCTGAACGATATATGACATAAATTCGAACAAAGTAAGTATATGAAATTCGAGCAATCCAAAGAAGCTCTGTTCATATGCTAGGTCGATTAACAACCATAAAAGGTAATCCTATTGCAATTTGTACAAGTTGGTAAAAATAGTAGAGCAAGGACAAATAAAGTTGACACAAATCTTACCATGACGCCATAGGCCAAGAGTTGAATACCTTCATTGCCAAGTGAAGCAGCAGCAAGTTCAAGATTACCAAGATGACCACAGAATATTTGAGTAGACACGGACGTAACATTGTTGAGCAAATAAACAATGATTGCTGGAGCTGCTAGTCGAAACAGATTACTGAATTCAACGGCAGATGCCCGTCTAAGCCGCTGAAAATGCGACAATCTTGCGTCCAACAATATGTCTTCAAGCTCAGAGCTTACATGTTCCACTGTTGCTTCTTTCTCTTCTATTAAAGGTTCACTTGACCCCTTACACTCATCCATGTTTTCCAATAAATATCAATAAATCAAAGTCGAAGACGAATCAAGATAGCTTATTTATTAGGCAAAAAACTAAAGAATGAAATATTGTGTGTGACTTATTGGTCTAAGCAATATCTTGCTCGAAGCGACCAAAGTAACAACTTCACTAGACTGTTAGGCCTTAGCCCCCACGATCTGATTTGAAAGAACAAATATTTGTACATTAAAGTCTAATGGTAAATAATTGAACTACACGGACAAAAGTTGAAAATCTTTCTTAAATTAATTTATTTATTTTACATTTTATTATGCACTGAACTTTATTAGTATATTATACATAAAGTATTACTACTATTTTATTATTTTAATAACACTTACCGATGAAAGGGAAGGGATAGGTGTGTACCAAAAAAATGGCGACAATCATGACATATTAATAGTTTGTCTCACTTCAAATTTTTAATACAGATTAAGTAATTTAATATCACTTAAAATTATTAACATATTTCATTTAAATAATTTATTTTAAAATTAAAAAAATCATATTTTAATAATCAATTTAACGTAAGAATAGTGTATCATCATATTAGCCAATAAAAAAGACAGGTGACATTGAACCCACAAAAAACAGTTAAAATAAACAAAGACTATATTTTTGGTAAAAAAGAGAAAAAAAATTAAAAAGAACAACCTCTCCCCTTTTCTTCTTCTTCTTGCCGGAACCACTACACCCAACCCCCCAAACGTAAGTTCCACTTTTTCTTTACCAAAAGACACAAAATTGAATCATGTGTGTGTTTTTTCGATCCATCCACCTACCCTTCTCCTTGAATCTGATTCAATACTGAAAATGATATTTCTCCTAATTTCATTATTCTTTTAAACATTAATTAAGATTTATTATAATTAAAAAATAATAATAATAAATTTATGCCCTAAAAAAGCTATTCATATAATTTTTCTTCCTAATTAATAAGACTTTATCAAGATATTTGAAACTTAAATCAACATAAGAAAGTAGAAGGAAAATAAGAAAGTAGGAGGAAAACAAAAGAAGAACGATAGAGGGTGAGAGAACAGAAAGAGGTGGAGGGGTGGTGTGTAGTGTAGTGTGCGTGTGTAAAAAATATTATGAAAATGGTGTAAGAACAGTTGCAGCAACAGGGAAGAAGATGACTGTTCCATTTACTTTTTTTTAATTAATTTTTTTATTTTTAATTAATAGGCGTAAAAGTTAAGAAAAAAGATATTATTTTTAATAACTTAGCTCACTCAAAGAAAGTGAATCATATATTTTTTGTCATATCAGCATTTTGTATTTTATAGAAACAATTTTTGAATAAATAAAGTGTTCAATCGGCAGAAGGATAAGTTAAAATGTCTGAGTGAACTGTACGAAAAACTTTAACCCACTCTGATGACTTAAACTTTTTTAATACCAATTACTAGTAATTTATTTTCCCCTCAATCGCTTTCATTGAAAGTAATAATAATATTATGCCATCACACTTTTTAAAATTTCAAAATATATTATCTTCTCCTTCCTTGTAATTAGGGAAAGAAAATTCAAAGGAAGAGAATATGAATGCAATAAATTGTTAGTATGAATATGAATGTAGAAAAATTGTGTATCATAGCAAAGACTCAAGGCGCATTTCTGTGAATACACACAAAAGAAGAAAGTAAAGTAAAACACCATTAATAATTATTTAGGACAAAGGGATAAAAGTTTAGTATGATTTTGAAATTGACTATATGAATCATTATGAAAGGAATTGGATAGAAGAATAGCACCCGTTGATTATTGGGTTCTCAAGTTCAACTTGCAGCTAATTTGACCAGAGCAATGGTGCTTTTTCTGGTCGAAAAGAAGAAGATTTGCACAAAAAATTTAATTCAACTCGCTTATTTGTCACCGTAACAAAATCAACCTACTATGCTGCAGCCCATTTGGTTTTTTAAAAAAACTAGCTGCAGAAGTTTGACTCGTGTCATTGGAATTCTGTTAAATATAATTAAATAAAAAATCAATCAGCAACCCTAAATATTCGCTACACAATCCGGGATAGAATGAAAAAATAAATATAAAAAAATGCACTGTACACTACTGATCTTAACAAAGTGACAGTTTTTTAATTAATAAAATATCAGAAATAGTATTCGGACTCTAAATTAAGTGTGCACTTCTGTAAAAAGAACATGATCAATGCACTCTTATTCCATTATAACAGTAAAACCAAGATACTTGTTTCTTTTAGATACCAATGCAATATCGAGATTTAAAAAATAAAGCATCAGAGCATGCATTTTTTTTATGAAAACAAAATCATTAAAACTTGTACAAAGTAATACTATAACAACGTACTCAGTATGCAGACCTCAATGCACGGACAGAGTAAAAAAAAATATGTATTACATTCAAATAATTTAGAAGGTAAAAACACAAGTAAATATCCACATTAGCATAATTAACTATCTCAAGAAAATGATAGTAATTAACGCTTTATGACAAAATAAAATTACAAAGATAGTGTAATAGATCTCACATTGGCAATATATATAACTCTGCGTAGCTAAGAACACATGCATTATGACTTGAAGGTGCTGCAATTTGCAATACCTTGAACTACTGAACAGAAATAGTCAAATAGATAGTACATTTTTGGTATTGTATTAGTTCTGATGCATAACTGAAAACAAAAGAAAAATGACGAACAAAAACATACCAACCCCTACAGACCTACCTAATGCATTAGTTAATGACACAATAATTTTTCAGGACTTTGAATATCAAACATATACAATACAAGATGGTATTTCTAAGTGGAAATAATTACATGGAATTTAACCTCCTCCTGAAGTACTTTTACAAAATTTTCTTATTACGCAACAACGATGAACAAATATCGTAGGAAAACTCAAACTTGTAATCTTCTCCGAGTGGGATTCTTACTCTGTATCATGAATTTCCAGCTTTTGTACACATTAGACTTGAGGAAAATCAGAAACTTCAGCACTATTAACTTATATTCGTACTTGTATCATTATTTCATAAGATTTGCTCGCCATCAAGGTTAATTGAGCAGGAATGGCAGCATTAAGTATAAAAGAGGCTTCCAAGAGCCGTCAAGGCTAAGAGACGCAGATGAGACCCGATGCTCAAGCTATTCAGACCTGACAAATTAACGAGAACGTATCAGTGAGAAGTAGATCAACCTCAATAGAAGATAAACAATCAAGCTTTCTCAAACTAAATCTGCAACTAAGTATAGATTCATTTTAGAGTAGAGATAGATGGCATTTCAATTCTTATTTGTTTATTAAACCTTTTCTCTTGAACCTCCAAAGTAGCTTTAATTTTGCTTTCAGACAACAGTGCTCAGGATATACTATAAGTAGCACATACTAAAAATGGTACAAAGCAACTAAATGAAAGTCGAGGCCTGACGTATCTTCACTAATAAAATGATGCTACATGGTGTTCTAGATATCCATCCTTCCGTTATGCATCTATGTAAACATATTAATTACCATTGGTCAACAAAATTCTTGATCTCACACCAGGGTATTTCAAAGAAGTTAATTCCTCTGTTTCAAATTGTTTTTTTGGTTTTGACTTGACAATAGTTTAAGAAATTAAAGAACTTTTGAATCTTGTGGTCTTAAACTAAAGATATTGTTGAATGTACCAAATGCCCTACAATCTTTGAGGTCTTAAGCATGTCATGTAGAAACTAAGAAAGTTGCTAAAAAAGGAAAGAGTCGATCTATTTAAAAAAGGACTAAAAAAGGGTAGTAAGACAAATAATTGGAAAGGAAACAGTAAATCTTCATGTTTCTTTCAACTAAAACATGCACGATAACGATCTCCACTTTGGTATAGCCGGAAATGTTTCATGAAATAAATATTCCAGTGTACCGTTACTTAAGAGCATAAGTTCACTTTTCTTTACAAATATTCCAATTCTTACTCCAATCACTTGCTTCAATCAAAATTTAGCTATTGTTGCAACTTCTAATACTCGAATATATCACCCAATCAAGATCCTTATATCTTATACAACTACACATATAACTCAACCCCAAAAACCAGTTCATGAAGGAAGGATTGTCAAAAACAATATAAGGAGGCCACAACTCATTCCTCAACCAATATGGGAGCTAACACTCCCCGACATGCTCAAGACTCAAGTAGAACATGGGTCGAGGCACAACTTTGAGAAATACAACAAGGATCGATTGGTCGGGCTCTCATACCATGTCAAGAAATGGTCATTGGCCTAACTTACGCCAAATCAAGCTCATAAGAAAAAGAATTATCAACAAATGAGGGACTTAACAATGATAAATGTATCCATCAAGAAATATGATGTGAAACTGAAAACTATTTTAGCTACCAAGTTTTCTTTTACCCCTCATGTCCATATCCGGAGAAGTTTAAACTTATTATTAATGGAAGCACAAAAAGAAACCAGCATACTATGAAACTGTTAATGAGAAAGGTAGATAGTCTTACTGAGCTGGCCAGATGCTGCCGCAGGAAGTGCAGGAATTTTCACAGCTGCAATAGCAGAAAGTAGTAATAAGATCAGCAGTTAGTTATGCAAGAAAATGGACTTTGGTCACTGGATATAATAAGAAGTAAGAGATCTGACATACATTTATTGCATGAGGAAACTGGTAAGTGAGAGAGAGATGGCCAAGGGGCTGGAATGTTATCGTTCAAATCACAGACGAAGCTGATCCCCGAACTTTGGTCAAGTACAGCATCTGATGGTAGACTAGGCAAAAGACACCCAGAAACTACTCCCGCAAAAAGAGCAAGAAAAAAAACTAATCAACTAAAACTATCACAAAGAAACTGACATAGGCAAAATACATGATATAACACACAAGGAACCTCAACCAAAGGAAGAAAATTAACATGTAGTATTTTGACAATTTGATGCATGTAATAAGTACCAAGGCAAAAACAATGTTTTCCAAGACAAAATGTAGATTTCTTCTCTCAGACATGAAACGACAGTGTAATTTCCAAATTTTACAGACATGAAGTCACTGTGACTACTGTACGGTCAAAAGTTGTCCCCTCTGTCAACTACATTGATCTTCAATGATACGTCCAGTGCAATATTGACTAATAATATTCGTTTAATCCATTATCATGTGATTGAACCAACTTTTTCCACGTCCCATGATTGAATTTCTGATACTTCAACGTAAGTCATTAAGAGGAAGTGGGGGTGGGGGTTTCAAAATTACATTTCTTTCGTAGAGCAGATGCTTCGAATTCTAGTGATAAATAAAGGACCGAAGAAAACACAGGGCATGCAGATGAATTAAGAAATAGACAAGTAGGTAAATTACCTTCGGGTGCAACTGTTGTAGTCATTTGAAGAGAACCCAGAACAGATGGAGATACAAAATAGAAATTCCAAGTTAGCTTGGTAGATTTGAAGGCAGCAAAATGCTCAAAAAGCGGCATTTAAATAATAACTTACCTTGCACAGAGAAGTCCTTGAGGCTAATGTGACAAAGTTTGTACATATTTTTGCTCACATTGGCTTTCTGTAACTTGAGTCCAAATGATGCAGCGCAACCCAAAGCTTGCAAGTTGGTTACAAAACTCTGCCTTTGTAAGTGGGAGACATAGCTCTCAATGGTATCACAGCATGCTGTTTGGTTATTCATTCCATCTCCACAAGCTTTTGTAACATGACTCGTATTTGGGAACACCAGAGGGCACACTGAAGGGGAAGAAAACAGATTGTTAATTTTGTAACTATATTATACCCAAGATAGAAAATGACAAAAAACAATTCAAGAGATTCTAGCTCCTTTGGCAAGCATGAGTGCATGACAATTTTGATAAGATGAGTAGCTAATACAAGTGATCTCAAGGATAATCATATAAGTACAAATATGCTTGGTTGGGGTGACACTTTAAGGGCATGAAGAGATAGGCTAAATGAACAGGTACTTGTCCAACCTGGTTTTGGATTAAAATGGAGTGGCTGAAAACTAACTTAGAGACCATTCCAAGTAAGAAATGACAGGAAAAAAGCCAAAATCTGCCTTCCTTCTCCATTTTTTCCCCTTCAAACAGCATGTAGGGCAATAAACACTCTGTGGCATTCGTTCTCTCTCTCTTTCCTTGAGCCCAAACTACTGAAGAACTATTCAAGCATTAATTACCAAAGAAAATTAATGATAAAAAGATTTATAATCGTTAATAAGAAAAAGTAATGCCATTGATTTATGACAAATACCAATTCTAGACTACATATTACAGACATCCTAAGAAGGTCATTTTCTTAGAAAAAGCTCCCAACTAATTTTTTTGGAAACAAAAAGCTCCCAACTAAATTGATCAAAACAGATGCCCACCATAGTTCCTATTTGAAACCATGCCCAATCAACTAAACGTCAACCCAAATTATCCAGAGTGGCTATTTAATTATGTTCTCAATACACCACTTCACGTGTAGGCCTGATTCTTTTACATGATCTGATCATGTGGAAATTCTTTTTTCAATAATGGATGGTGGTGAGACTCAAATCCAGGACTTCTACCTGCTCTGGTACTATTGATAATATGTTGAAGTGTGATCGTCTCAACGAAAAGTTTAATCTATTTGAGGGACACCCAAATTTACTAACTAGTTTTGGGGCACGTGCCTTGCGGGTGTAGCCCAATTTTATTAACCACAAAATTTTAAAAAATTGCATAAATATTAGCATTATGAAACATTGAGTTATAAATTATATACTAAAGAAGAAGTGCAAATTCTTAAAAGTGATATCTTAATCCTACTTGGCAAGCTCAATAAAAGGAAGAAATATTTCTCCAAAGAAATCCTTGATTTTCTTACTTTGATTTCTAATTTCTTCTTTAATTAGCAAAGTATTGGACCTTGTTTCTTTTGGTATAATGTACAATCTCTTCTTTACCTATTGATTTGGCAAAAGTAACATTTTTAAATACTTTTAAAAGACATTTTCGTAATCTTTCCACTTTTAATAGAATGATCTTGTTGACTTATATTACTAGAATCTAAACAAAATGAAGCTTAATTATTCCATTCTCATAATATATTTACATGATTTTAATTTGAGGAAGTCTTCAGTAGTAACAATTAAGGGTCGAAGGAATTCATAAAGAAACAACCAAAATGTCCAAAAGCAAAATTGTCATAATATCAACCATTTGAAAAATTTTAACACTGCAGAAAGTACCGTTAATATAGATATTTAAATTGCTAAATCTCATATTGGATAAAATATAAATTGTCCAAAAATAAAATATGAAACAAAAGGAATGAAAATGAACAATATGTTTATGTGTTCGCATCACTATGTTAGATAGACGAGACAGTAACACAATCAAAATCTTTCTTTCAAAGTAATAATCTTTCAGCAACCTTTATTTAAATTACTTGTATTTAAACAAATGCATAAATTATTCAAATATTATCGAACTCATCAATCATGTATTAATAGAAGTTTTGACGATTAAGCAACACTTGAAAGAAAAATAACACAAAAACAAAGAAACAAAATTCCATAACAATGCAAAATGATAGAGAATTAAATAAAAATATGGGTTGCATATCAAATTTATTTTGGACAACCATACCTTAACTCCAAAAATGGAAAAGAAAAACTTAAAATCATAAGCTAACATAAAAAAGATCCTAAAGGAATATATAGGTCATATCTTATACTTCTAGCTTAACACTTGAATTATATTGTAGGAACACTCTTTTTTTTAATTTCATAATGAAACTATCTGTTTTTTTTTCCTCAGTTAGCTTCTTAACGACATTGTATTTATATCACTATCTATGAAGAAGAAAAAAGAACAATAGATGATAGAAAAGAAAAGAAAAGAATATGATGATCAAGAAAGCAATGTACAGATATTTATAGTGATATTTGGCTGTCTTTTCACCTTCCAAAATTTATTAATGGAGCACATTGAATCATGATACATAAATTTTATTTTGGTTTCAAGATTCAAAGAGTCACCGAATTGGAAGAGTTCCATACATTAGTATTTAATAAATTAATTAATTTTATTTTGATTTAGTGGAGGGGCAAAATGGTAATCCAACTTCGAAGGTTGGAGCTTCCCACTTTTAATAATATATATATATATATATATGTGTGTGTGTGTGTGTGTGTGTGTGTGTGTGTGTGTGTGATGATTATGTTTCCAACACGTGCAAAATATGCCTATACATGTAGATAAATCGTCAAAGCAAAAGGTCAGTAGATAATAGAAAAAACATCTCCAGCTACCATACATGCTTCCACATATGATCTTTTTCATCATCAATAAAAAACTTAACACATATAATGAATAATGAATAACCAATGAGCATAAGAAAAAGGACTTGTATGTATTCCTCACCTTTATTATTTTTGCAATTAGATAGTCCCCTAAGAACATCTTTTGCACCATTAGGGTCAAGTTTACTTGCCAGCCAGCGGTGTACAATACTTCTGCAATCATTAACCCTAGTCGAGTGGTCAGTCAGCACCTCAGCACTTTCCGTGCTCAGAAGATCATATGCTTTTAGTGCAAGTTTTTTAGCAGCTTCTGATATAGCATTTTGGCAAGTTTGCTCACAGCATTCATTCACAAGGTCAATCTTCCCACAGGCAGCAAGTAGGCTAGATGAGTCCACTGTAGTTTCAAACTCATGAACATCTTTGACTGGGCAAGAACCTTCTGTCAGATTTGATGGATGGAGAGAGCATATGTGCTGTAAAGTATCATTGGCACCCTGGCTCACCAGAATTTGCTGAAAATCTGAAAGGCAATGCTTTGCAACTGTGCTATTTAAAGCAAGCATATTTGTGAATTTACTAGACTGCCCAATAAGAATAACAAGAGTTGCTTCAAGTTGTGGGCAACACATGACATTAGCCAGATACTCCGCAAATGGAGCAACACAATCAATTGATGTCACACCCATCATTCTTTCCACAGCATCAAATTTCAGCGTACAGAGTCCTGAAGAGTATGAAAGGAAGAGTCACTGACTGAGGTGACAGCAAATCAAGATCTATCTGAGCTGTATTTAGTTTATCAACTCTAAATTGCTCTAAAATTTGAAGTAGCCCCAACTTTTAAAATTTTGTTCTTGCTCAGACCTATGAGATTATCATTTTAATTAAATACTGAACCAGACCCGATAGTTTTGGTAAAGTGCTGTTTGTAAAAGGTGCCCACGGAGAAGGTGCCAGAAGAGGGAGAAAGGGCTGAGGAGAAGCAGTTGGGGAGATCTCAGGCAACAAAGTGTCCTCCTTTCTGTCCATGTCTAAAGAACCCTTGAGAGAATTCACTGAACTGCAACTGGAGTCCTGGAGGTCTGGACAATCAGAAATTCAGAAATAAGAAACAGCATTGATTCCTTTTAGGAGATGACCAACTAAAAACACTTACATACAGTGAAGGCATATATACAGTTACACGTGGATCAAAGCTACAAGCACCACTGGGGCTTGTGCTCCCATGCACTAAATGGAAAACAAGTTAACTGGCAAAAAGAAACCACTAGTCCCAGATAATACAGTCACCCAAAGAAAACAGTAGTGATGATGTAACTTGACATCCTCAATGTCTAATGAAATCTTGAAGATTCAGAAAAGTCGTATACCTAGAGAAACCAGTATTTCCAGAATTTCATGTTTCACATTGTCTCACTGAGCTGGTTAAATAATACTGTCTGCAACAGAAACTACCTCACATTTCACTGTCAAAATTTAGCCCATCAAACCATTCTATATTTGCTTTTAGCACATTATATGCTCCCATTCTTTAAAGCTTTCCACCATGGAATGTAGGGGTAGAAATTTCTAGTTTTAAATAATCCCTTTCCTAATATAGTAGTGATTCACAAGTCTTTGATTGATTCAAATACAGAGAGAGGCAAGAGATTCTCGTCTAACTGAAGTGGAAGCCTATGGAAGATAAGCATCATCCCAAAATCTTTTGGCTCATCATTAGTCGATTTGTGGGGTGTCCCATACCCTGAAAACAACAACTACTACTACTAGATTGCTTCCCTAACCCCAGAATAGCTTGATGGACAAATTACTCCAAAGCCAGCCCAACATCAATCCCCTCATACTCCTGCACAATAGGAGCGGATTGAGTCGGCATTCATCTATGAAGAGTGGGCCCTAGATTGCTTTTTGATAATCGATAAGTAATGTAGCCTTTGGTACATTTATGGTAGTGATCTTAACTCTTAGCAACCTCAATGTAATGCAGAAACTTCATTGTCTGCAAAACGTTTGAAATGTAACAACAGAGAATAGGATTTTTTAAATTTTTAATCATGATTTTCCATGCCTCGCCTCTCCTTCTCAATTTCAATGCCAATTATCCGAAAAAATGTTGGGAACCATGAAATATCCACAGAAATTATCATGGTAGAATAAAGAGTAAAAAGAAATAAGAATACCAATATAATCATACTGAGATGTGAAACACTGACACTCTAGTATCACAAAGACCTCGAAGATGTTACACTAAAAAGAAATGCACTTGTATCCTAACCTAGATCATATCCCCATATCTTAAAATTTAGATCATTAAGGATCTAACCTCTAAATCGTCACTCATATCAGATAACCAAACCTAAGTCCGAGGCAACTTAGACTTAAATCACTTATCACCCAAAAAAAAGAGTTCATACACTTAATTCGTCTAAAGTACATGCATTTCATTTCCTTAGTTCATGAATTAGGAAGATAAATGTATTTGTTTGAAAGGTGCATGTTCTCACTTATGGCTTTTGTAGAGGAGTAGACTAGAATTAAATGACGATTATGTATGATAGCCTAAATACATTGTTTTAGATCACCTAAATACTCCATATTTGATCAGGTGAAAAAGAAAAATAGCTGCTAAGAAATATTAACCGAGGAGCTGAAAACATTGTTCATTTGGTGACAAATCCACAGACGAGCATTTAAATTGAAAATACATTAAAAAGGAATTTAACCTCCTGCGTATCAACTCAAACCCTAGAGCAGACCTAAAGAAGTTCAGTTCTTAGAGTCCATACATCTTCCATCCCTTTACAAAAAAAAAAAAAACATTGCCATAGTAGCAAGAAAACAATTCCCTCAACTGGAAAGTCCCAATTTCACATTACAGTAACCAGTGAACCCAAATAAAAACTGTGTTTTTAGCTCCAGCTAACAGCATTTTCTTACTGGATTAAACAGAAATTACCCAACACCCACATAAACTAGAAAAATTAACAGAAACCCAACTAGATTTTTATCAAAATTGAGCAATAATAATTACAATAGCTACAAATCATCCAAGAAACAAGAAATCAAATGAAAATTAACAAGAATACTTACAAAGCAGCAGTAGGAACACATGGAGAAGGTAAAGCTTGAAACTTTGAGACACCCCACCTCTCATCCTTGCCAGTTTTTGAACCAAAAACCGAAATAGACCCAAATGTGTAATGAGTCAGTAGATTCAAGAAAAAACTCCAAAGGAAGTAGAAGTAGAAAGAGAAGAAAAATTGTGAAAGTCTTTAAGGTGAGAAATGATGATTGTTAGTTAATTAATGTGAAGAAAGAGCAGAGAGGAGTTAGTAGTGGGAGAGTGAAGAGAGTTGGGGCAGCCATGAATGAGGTTGCTTAGTTGTGTGGGGACAAAAAACAGTAAATAAATGAATAGCTGGACAAATGACCCTACTGATTACTTCATTCAACTAATATTATTTATGATGATTTTTATTTTTAGAGTTAAACTATAAAAATTTTACATAATATTTTAAAATATATTTTTTTTATCATATTAATATACAAAAAGTTATAATTTATAATACTTTTCATATAATTTTAAAATATCTAATTTTTTTAATTAATATATCTAATTTAACTTTAAAAATTAATTAAATTAACTTTCAAAAAATATAACATGACAAATAATTTCACCAGAACGAAAGGAATAATTAATTTCATATTGTGAACCAAATTTGTGTGTGAAAACTGAGATATTGACATCAACAAGCATTAAAATCCATCAACCGCCCTTTCTCCTCTATTACTTCCGATTTTTTTATTTTAATAAGTTAGCAATTCTTATCAAATATGAATAATGATGTAGTAATAAAAATGCTCTACTTTAATTATAGGTATCAGGTTTACGAAGAAAAAAAATTATTAAAAAAGCCTCAGTTTTTAACATATGTCATTTTCTTAGTTTTATTCCAGTAGGCTCCATCCATACTTGCTATATATAAATATTTTTTAAGATATTAATTTGCACAACTTGTCTTCATTGATGTTATCACTATTGAAATTTTGTTTCCCTTCGCTACAAATTTCCCTGCAAAAAAGGAAATGATCCAACTACTTCAATTATGAAATTTAACGCACTAATTTATACGGTGATTAATAAATAAGAAGAATGACATTCATGATCAAGATTTATATTGTCTATTGGGCATATACTATAACAAAAATGAATATTAATGTCATTTAATTTTTAATTACCGTTAAATATGTATTTTTAGCGGTAATTGTCCCTAAAGTCTTTAGCGATATTGGTTCTAATGACATTTAACTAATGCCGTCAAAGACTTTAGCACTTTTTGTTATTGTCAATATTTAATGCCGCTAAAAATTATTTTTATTGCAGTGATAAAATCATAAATGATTTTTCTTATTAGGGAGAACATTGCAATAATTTAACAAAACAAATGAATAGCATATTTAGTTGTCTTAAACGTTATGTTACAATGGCAAAAATTTCATGTGTTAATAAAAAATTGTAACGATCTTGTGTGTTAACTTGATCTCAAGTTATGATACAAAATTTGTTTATATTCTTCAATTTTCAACACTTATTCCTCCAATTTATAAGAGTCATTCTAATAGTTCACAAAATAGTATTATGGACCTCTAAACTAAACACAAACGTTGAATTATGGTAGGAAAATACAATTTAATTTGATCATCATTAATCAATCAATTCTTTTTTTTTAAAAAAAAAATAATCGGTATAACTAAAACTCAAGTGTAATAGATAATACATTAAAGCGTGTTTGTTATCCGTAACTTATGGAATGTATTCAGCTTCTTATAGGCAAAACTAATTTATGTGCATATTATGAGAAAAGAACTTTGCCTGATGGATAACATAATCTTTTTTCTAATAAATTTTAGGGAAAATTGTATATAATGGCAAACTCATAAATCAAATTAATTGCTATAATCACTCTTTGATTTAATTGTGCCCCGTAGCAAGCCAGTCACTTCTTTCCCTCAAACTCTCCCTCGCTACTCTCTTCTCTCGCTCGCTTCCTCTCACTTTTATACAATCACAAGTATGTAAAATCTGTTTCAATTTGTATAGAGCGAGAGGAAATTGTATAAATACATATATTTTTGTTTTCGTCTCTCCCCTCTCCCAGATCTCGCTGCCACTCTCCTTAATCTCGCTCGCGTCTCTCGCTTATACAAATAGAAACGAAATGTATAAATTGTGTTTCTGTTTGTATAAAGCGAGAGAAAGTTATACATGCAAATACATATATTTTCGTCCTATACACTTATAATTATACAATAAAAATACTCCCCTGTCCAGTTTCTTTTGCCTTTCTCTCTTTCTCGTTTTATACAAATTCAAATTGTATATAATTTCTCTCTCTCTCATTTTATACAATTTGATTCAATTGTATATTTCCTGCCCAAGTTTCTTTTGCCTTTCTCTCTTTCTCATTTTATATAAATTCAAATTGTATATAATCGTTGTATATACTTATAATTATACAATTCGCTGTATAACTTCATTTTATACAATTCTCTGTCCAAGTCTATTTTTCTTTCTCGTTTTATACACTTTGTTTTATACAATTCACTTCAATTGTATATATATAGCGAATTATACATATATATGTTTGCTATGAAGTGCAATTATACAAACTTTGCTATAACATACAAATATAAATTTTATGTTTGCTATATGTGAAAGTTGCCCTAAATTTTATTAAACTTATTTTGGACCCATTTCTTAAATCAGAGAAACATACTGCTTTTTATTTAGTCATTTCTTAAATATTTTGTTATGTGGGAGATAAAAATTCTCAAAATCATCCCTCGTGATATCTTGTTTCTATAATTTAATAAATTAAAATACAAACAATAGGGACATTATATGCCAAATAGTTCGATTTAAGGACACGGGCTGCATTGTAAATTAAGGCCCAACTTTGATAGCATACTACTAGTTAGCAATTTAGACAGTCTTTTCAGTTTAGTTTTAGGGAGGAAAAATAAATTAAATAGTTAATATTATATATGTATCGTATTGTACAATTTATTTTTTTTTGTGCAATTAAGTATGAATCTTCCAAGTAGCCTAATTTTAATAAATTAAATAGTTAATATTATATATGTATCGTATTGTCCAAATTTTTTTTTTTTTTGCAATTAAGTATGAATCTTACAAGTAGCTCAGTTTTAATAAATTTGCAACCAACCAACCATCTTGCAAGTAGCTAGGGCAGGCAGCTTGTCAGCAGCATTCTGAAAAATATTCTAACAGCATTTTCAGATTTGTAATTAAACAGACAACTTACAAGTAATTTAAGTAGATAGTTAATCAGTATTGTCTAAAAAACTCGCATCTTTCTATTTTTAATTAATAGAAACTCCATTCAGTTCATATGTACATCAATTCTAAGAGTTCTCCCTCTCTCGCTTGCACACAAACAAGTTTTTTTTTTACTATACCTCTTGTGTCTTAATATGTTTAATTTTTATTATTATTATTATTTCATAACATTAAGATTTATGATTATGGGTTCTAGTAAGGGTCCAAAGTAGGTAGGTTTCATTTTGGACCCAAACAAGAGTCTCACTTTTCTTGGGCCTTTCACAAGAACACACATAAATATGCTATCCTTTCTTAAAGCAAAACAAGATGGAAAATTATGAAGCATAGCAAACATTTAGCTTACATTAGGTATTATAATTATAGTTTAGAAAAAAATATAATTTACGGTTATAGTTTTCTTAATTTTTTATATTCACCTGATTTATATAATTCGCTGATTGTACAAATTCATAATTTGTATAATTCGATACATGATTGTATAAATTCATAATTTTGTATATACTTACTCTAATAATTTATATATGATTTAAGGAAAATTTATAATAATTACCCTGTTTGATTGGCAATCGAAATATACAAAGGGAGTTGTGAAAAATTACTAAAAATGTACAAATACAAAATTTGAATATACTATCATATTTGTATATTCGAAAATAAAATATACAAACCATAACTTCAATAGCAAATAAAACTACAGTTATAAAGCGTAATTATTATAATTATAGTTATAAAATCTTATTACGTGTTACTATGTTTGTTATTTCTGAAATTTTCTCCAACAGGATAGTCTAGGTACCACTCTTTGCGAGCACAAATAAATTTACTATCAATTTGTTCTATATTAGTTAAATACCTGGCTTATATATATATATATATATATAATGATGCGATGTGATATAATTCCAAACATATACAGATGTTATGCATTGTAACACTCATATTTTTAGGTTGATTTTAATTTTGAACTTTGAACTCAACCCAGTTCGAACTCAAACCACACCCAACTTTCTATCTTCCACATTTTTTTGTATATTACTTTGTTCGTGTGTTTACTACGAATTCCAACCACGTCGATTAGAGAAAATAACCAAATAAAATATTGAAAATTCAAATTTAAACTTTAGATGATCCTTTAACAACAATTTCTCAATTACTCTCCAAATCAAAGGTTATTAATCATGGAAGTTTAATCAAATAGATATAATAAAACTTCTTTTACTATTACTTAGTGATCAAGAATTAAATTCTCATCAAAAGTTTAACTAATCAATCAATCGAATAAATTACTACACATCTCCGAAGCACTACCACAATTATTGTTATATTCATTAAAGAGAAAAAAAATCACTATCTCAAACAAATACCTTGATGGTGAAATCTCATGTACTCAACTTTGTGGTCACAATTTCTTTTTTCTTCTCTTAATACGATACGTGTCACATGCCTCCAACAAATGAATAAATGAAGTGCATTTCCTCTTATATACTAGTAAATTTTATCTTTTATAATAAAGGAACTGCAGTACTTTTTCAACCATATTATCAGGGACATGCCAATTTTTTAATTTATCTTTTAGCTCTTGCATTTATTTAGAGAAAAAGTTGTGATGGAAATTAAGTTGCTCATCTATTCATAGTAATAATGGATAGTGGGAGTACCACCTAAGGTAATGCTAGTTTCGTAAGCACTTAATTAGAGTTTTTTGAATTTGAATTTTAGATATAAAGTCGATAGTAATAGTCATTATGAAGAATTTTACCTCAAATAATATTTCCTTACACAAATCTAAATTAACCAGACTCAAAAAATGAATATAAAAATTCGAATGGAAAACGAAAAAATAAATAAAAGGATAGTGGGGTTTGAATGCACCAGCTTCACCAAAATGAACGATTCCTCCATCTGCTGCCATATCCACCACAATCGTAACTACTACTATTAGTACTATTTTATCTTATTTTTATACATCCACTAACATTATTGTATAGTGTCAATTACTCTAATTTAATCAATTGCTTAGCTTCCTCTTTTTTCTTTTTAGGTATATATTTATACCAAAACTCATAAGTTGTTTCCAAACTATACGAAATGATACACTTTTGCTAGCTCTTAGTGAATAATTGAGATCATATGCACCCTCATAGTTATAACATGTCATATATTTATGATTTATCATTATTTTCAAATAATTCAACTTAATGTTACTATTAAAGAAATAAATTGGTGTCATGAGTAAATTTTATATATATTGTATTCCCCTGACTTCAATAGAGGCTAAAAATATATCGTTTTATTTTTTCAGAGGTAATTTTAGGCCTTTTCTTTTTTAACTATATTGATAATAAGTTTTTGTCAATAAAAATATATCTTGAACTGCGTATATGACTTTCTTGTATTCATTTTGATCTATATCGAAGAACTACCTTCTTCATCCGCTATTAATAATCTCTCAAACCTAGGTGGGAGATGAATCAACCCTAACCCAATTTTATCTTATTTCAATATAGCATATGGTATTAGGTGAACATATGTCAAGGAATTCAATCTTTAGACACTCAATATAATTTAATTATATTATCAATCATCGACATATAAAAACTCTTGAGTGACGATAAGATTATTTTTATATCTATATAAATTTATGTTGTGAAATCAATCACTAACATGAACGTCAGGATATATTTATTAATTACCTACATCTCAAATTTTCGTTTTATATAAACTTGTATACACAAAAATGTTTTAAACGAAAGATATAATTTAAATTATATTGCCAAATATACAAAAGTTAAAAACTGATCAATGATTCTCATTGGTTAGAAATTGTTGATGGAAATATTTATCTTAAGATATGGGTCCCAAGTGATATAAAAAAAATTCAATCTTTTGGGTTGTTGACAGAATAGAAAGAAAGATTTAAAAAAAAAAAACCAGTGGCTCACAGAATTCATGAGCCCATTGAATCAACTCGTGTCTCTTTCTATAAAAAGG
The DNA here is from genome assembly GCF_001406875.1 of Solanum pennellii. Taxonomy (NCBI): domain Eukaryota; kingdom Viridiplantae; phylum Streptophyta; class Magnoliopsida; order Solanales; family Solanaceae; genus Solanum; species Solanum pennellii. The sequence goes on from NC_028638.1 coordinate 48,370,625, forward strand.
TATAGCAATAGGGTATCTTTTCATTTGTTTTTCTTTTCATTTTTTTTCTCCATTTGTGTTTTTCAATATTACAATTTTTAATATTATTAAGAATATCATAAATTGAAAAATGTACAGAAAAATATAAAATAAATCAAGGACCAGACGAGAAAATACATAAATATGCAGCAAAAAGAAATTCTGTAGCAGATTCATATTTTTTTTCTTGTTATATATTATATATACGTAATAACATATTCAATGTAATTATATGAATAAATTTTAAATGTTGTATTTATTTGTTATCTAAAATCTTTTTATTTATAATAACGTAGCTAGAATCCTATATATCATCTTCTCTAAAAAGTAATTGGATCCCCAATATTCTGGGTTTTGGATTTGGACCCCTCCACATTAAATGTCTCTATTACTCTTTTCATATATTGATTTAAGATATTCTAGCCTCTAAAACTATTTTTAGAATTAATAGATAATATATTTGAGGATCCAATTTATTCATATGTCCTTTTGATATTAAAAAGAAAAAAAGAACTTCTCCAATTTATGATGTGGGAAATGCCTAATAAATAGGATTTTTCCAATATATGTCTGTCTAACAAAAACTATAGATTTTGTGATTTTAATGCTTTGTACATGTGAAACATTATCTTAGTTTTCTTTGAGTCTAACTATAAGAAACTACTTTCACATTATTATTTGATATATAAAACATCAAATAAAATCTCACAATTTTTGTTTCATAAACATGTGTCTTATTTGGCAAGAAGGTTCATTAAACTCTCTAATTATTTCATTTTGTTTTGTAGGAGTCATTTAGTATAACAAATTATGTTGGAATTAAGTATGTTGAAATAAGTTATTATGATATTTATTTTTTATTAACTGTTTGAATTGTTGTTTTAAAAACAACATGTACTACATAGCTTGTAAAAAAACTAATATGTTTATAGAATACCTCTTTTTTATTAATCAGTAGAATAAGGTTTGATAAATATTTTTATTATTTTCATTCTTTTATTCCAGGTTAAAAATCTTCTAATATTATTACACCTATTAATAAAAATAAATTATTTAAACTAATTAATTTTATGTTTGACCATCAATCTTTTGCTGATGGTATGATCAAGAAGTTTAGAGCTGGAGGTGGGGCCGACTATTTTTCCTTACGTAATGATTTTTTTTTTTTTAAATAATATCTTGGACTTATTTAACATGAATAAAAATAAAACTCAAGACAAAATTAAAAGAGTAGCAGTCCAGGCAGGGAAAAAGTCCATAAGTGTTAAAAAAAATAAAAAATTCAAGTGTTCTCTCCAAATGACTTGGAATCTTGAGTCAACATCTAAACCAAATGATGAGGACGTCCTACCTATATATACTAGCATATAATTTAAGTAGATTAAGGCCTTTTTAATATTGTTTTTCGTGATTTTTATTTTTAGAGTTAAATTATAAGAATTTTGATTAATATTTTAAGATGTATTTTTTATCATATTGATATGTAAAAAATTGCAATTTATAGTACTTTTCTTATAGTTTTTGAATTTCTAAATTTTTTGTTTAAAATATTAAATTAATATAATCTAATTTAATTTTAAAAATTAATCAAATTAATTTTCGAAAAGCGCTCAGTACAATCTTATTTAATGGAATGTCTATAAAATTTACATCATTTTTATATAATAAATTCTTTTTTGATAGATGATAATTATAAAATAATTTTTCATAGTTAAATAGTTCCATAGACGATCGCTACTGACTGTACTAGTTTTATTTATACACTATTTAGTGGGACTACATTCTTTGTACCCAAAATTTCACCATTATTGATAACTGAAAATGACAAAAGAACATTTTGCTAAAATCCACCATAGTAAAAGTACATACTCATAAATATGTGAAAATATATTAATAGAAAAAAAAAGAAAAAATTAAACTTAGGCTCTGTAGGAGCTGGTTGATTCACTGAGTTTGTATTCATTCAACCTTCATAATTGCCCAAGACCAAAAATTTATCTAGCAAAAAAAATAATTATCATCAATTGCTTTTTTAATTCTCCAAACAGCTAAAATAGTTATAAAATCTTTTAATCTAACAAAAAGATAGCTAGTTCGATTGCTGAACTCAGCCATCAAACCCGGTCTGGCTCCACACAGCATCTCGAACCCGGCTCAAGTCCCGACCCTTTAAAGTACGGCCCACACCTTCAAACACCGAGTGAGCGTTCGAATTCCGGCTCCGAGCAATGTATTCATGCGGTGGAACCATCTCCGAGTCATGATCATCAACCCCATCGTCCGAGTCATGCAACGATTCAACCGAGTTAACTCGGTATATTTTAGACCAGTCAGGGACATTCACAGGTGCTGACGTGGCCATGTGTGCCACACGTGGGGATGGCGCGTCTTGTCCGCGAAACTGGTGCAAGATTCGAGGAGATGCCGTTTTACCTGAATCATCGAAAGCCAATGACAAGCCCCCAACCTGGCGCCCGCGGCGGCTGTGGTGGTGGTGGTGGTCGGATTGTTGGACCGGCACCTTACGGTTCACGTATCCGTTGTTACCCTCAGCGGCGGCGCGTGGACTCCACTCGCCCCTTGAATCGTGATCATCCATGTCATCAACCGTTGACCAGACATCATCTTCTCCTAGTTCTGAGGAACCGTTGACTGTTGCAGTTCCATTTCTATAGCTTGGGTAGTTTCCTAATAACATTTCACTGCGACTAGTGGCCAGTTTCCGACCCTTTGCCATTTATCATCACCTGTTTTTATTTCCAGGCGACAGGAATGAAAAAAATTCTATGTATAAACAAAATAATTACTATGGGTTACCGGAATCTTGATTTTCCGGCGACCCAATTTTTTATAGAAAAATAAAATAAAATAGATGTGAATGTATTATTGTGATTTAATGTTATAGCTCCATGGTGGAAAAAAAAAAGGGCTATAATTAACGGAGACACAAGTTGGAAGGAAGGAAGAGTATATATAATAGAGATATGATTGGGAGATTGAGAAAATTGATTTACATTTCATGTGAATGTGGAGTTCATTTTGTCTGCATTTCATCAATGAATTAATAATGACAAAAAGTGTATGGAGAGAATTGATATTATGATGAGCACGAAACTAAAACCAAAAAGAAAGAATATACGAATTTTAAGTTTTTTACCTAATCTATTTTATTTTGTCATAGCAGGTTAGACTAATTTGTTTAAAAATATTAAATTATGTTGTATGATGTTCGAACAATTTCGGAATAATTAGAAGCTTTTTTGTTTTAATTATTATTTGCTTTGATTTCTAACTAATAAAAATTAATTAATAAGAAGAGAAAGATTGTGCATAAAATCATCTATTCTCCTACCACTTATATATATATGAATTTCTATATTTATTTATCATATTCTTATGTCCTTTGTAAAGTTTGTAATTTTATTGTGTTAAAAATTTGTGAAAATTTAATTTTTGTGAGGTGAATTAGTTGGAATATCTTCATAATTTAAGAAGAAAATTTATTTCAAATTATGGCCAAGAATATGTCTAGAATATTTAATTAAAAAATAGAAAAGGTGTTGTTTTTTTTACTCTAAAAAAAGAGAGTCATAAGATAGAAAGAGTACCTATTAAAGCTTATCAAAAGTTCACCTATAGCCTATAGGCTATAATTACTTAAGGAATTGTTTGGTTAGCAGAATAAGATTTTGAAATATTTTATTAAATTATTTTATTTAGTATTTAATTAAAAATATTAACGACAGAGTATTCTATTAAAGAATTTATCCTAATGAAATAAATAAAAATAGCTTATGAATATAGTGCCCAAATGAATAGATTTGTCACTTTAGGTCTATTGCCCGTTTTATCTTCGTAAGATCAATCATTTAGGTGAAGAAGATAAACTAATAAACTCAAATAGGATGATTCAAAATAAAATTTACAAGTAATTTTGTAGAAATATTAAAAATAACATACCAAATGACACGATGACATAAAGTTATAAACATTATTTATACAATTTGTTTAAAAATTGAGCAAAATAAAATATTGGCTGAATTGATTGTGGGAGTGTTGACATAAACGCGCATAAGAAGGAGAGTGGAGTGCACGTGCCAATTACTTGAAGGAAAAGTGTCTTGTCAGATTGGAATGATTAATGAGTATTTGAGAGTGTTGGATTCTGATTGTCAGTGCTAAAAACTTTGCAGTAAAAAGTAAAAAATAAAGTTCACTTTTTGCAAATGTCAAATGAAAAAGTTTATGTTTTACCTTAACACTAAAAAGGTCACATCTGTTTATTTTAAGATGAAGATTTTGGATGATTAATATTCTCTCCGTTCCTAATTATTTGTTCACTTTTTGGTTTATAATTGTTCCTAATTACTTGTCTATTTTGATAAAATAAGAAAGGATAATTTTTTTACCTATTATACCCACAATTAAATGACTAATTACTTTGAAAAATATAAAAATTTTCATCCACTTCATAATTAATAATGATAAAATAATAAACTCACTACATTATTAATTATTTTCTTAATAGATATATCAATTCAAAAGTACACAAATAAAAAGGGACACAGGAATTATCTGTTTGCTAGTAAGTACATTTCTGGATTATGTTATGTTTGGTTTAATTTTCTTCATGTCTAGAGTTCCTAAGGTAGTACATGTGCCACCTAATCCCTAGAGGATTCATTAATGAGGCACTAGTGCAATAATACCAAATTTGGTGTACATTGCAAATATTTTTAAGGACATTGATTAGTGATAATTAATAAGTTTGATAACTATATACGTGATAGATTTTTGTTGAGAACAAAAGATTTGATTTACCATTAAAAAAATTGAATCATTAAAAAAATTAATTTTGTATTAAAAGTCAATATTGGAGTGGATCTTTTCATCTAATTTCTGATATCTTAAGAATAATAAGATTCAAATTTTTTGTACTCTGAAATTCTTTGTTATTTTGAAAGGGCGAGAGTACTACTAAAGGGAACAAGTTATACAGAAATAATTATTTTACATCTGATTATTCGTTAATTTGTTATTACTTCAATAATAAAAAATAGTTACATTGTCAAAATATGTATAGTATGGTACACAAATGTAGTAGAAATCAAACACAATAATCCTTCATTATTTAACTTCATGTTTAAACAAATTAGAGCAAGAGCTCAAAAATATTCATGGAGACACCATATTTGATTTTTAACCTTTTTAAAGGTAATTTTAAATTTATTTTAAGTTACATTTAACCTTGTCAAATACTTTGAGAAATTAAAATAACTTAAAATAAATTTAATTAACTTTTAAAACAATCCAAACAGACTCATTGTCATCCTCGACCTGGCTGCCTTTTCTAATCATTTAAGATGTGTTTAATTAACTTGGAGGCAAATTATTGTACGAGAGTAATGTGATTGATTTGATGTTCTAATCTACAATTATTTTGCCTGTGCATTAAATTTTGTTACATATATAAGTTTTTTACGTCATATTTAATTTGTTTGAGTTGCATTCAAATTTATATATGATAATTTTAACCTTTTTATATAAGTTCTTTATCGTCCTACCTAACTCATAAATTACATACTACTATATCCTTTTCTGCATTTTGTATATAGCATCACTACAACCAATAAATTTTTTTTGCAACGAGTCATTTTTAGCGGTAATAATATTTGTGATGTTATATTATATTACATATAGTGATAATAGTTAATATAATTATTTAAAATCAAATTTTTCTATAAATATAATTAAAGATGTTATCGATATTGATATAATAATATTAAAATAATTGCTTCTAATAATAAACATTATCAATAGAATACATGGAGTTCATCGGGTGCTCGAGTACCCACTAACTTCGTTACGGAATATGTGCATCTATATTAAAGTTAAGAGGTATTTGTATAAAATTAACATAGAGCACCTAATAATAAAATGATGTTATTGACCCAATAACTCTTAGGTGAATACTTAAAACTCTTTTAGTGTTATTTAACTAGGATTTGAATCTCATTAAGTGTCTGTTTTGTTACTAAACTCAAATTGTATATTGAAAGTTTTCTAATAACTTTTAATTATTTTTTCTTATAAACGACAATAATATTGGGACAAGTTATGTCATTCATTTAGTGAGAAGTTGTAAGCAAAACTTAAAAAGTCATGTACATTTCACTTTCAAGAAATTAATTTTTGTCCTCAAGTATGATAAGATTTCCCTAAAATTTGGACTCTTTTGATTTCTGAACCAAATACCAAAACGATGAACCATCAATTTAATATTTAATTTCCTTCGTTTAAAATTATTTATCATATTTTATTTCATTCTATATTTAAAAAAAAAATTTCCTTCGCCTCTAACTTTTCATATTACATGTATAAAACTATAAAGATAATTAAATAATTTTGGTGTATTTTAGGTATCTTTAGTTTAATTCACAATAATTTATTCTCAAATTATTCTTTTAAATTTCATATTAAATTAAAATCAGACAAATAAATTAAAAATATATAGAAAATATGCTCTTTGTTCCATTTTATATGACACCCTTTGGAGAAAAAAAGACAGAATTTTGAAACTGTGATTTAAAATAATTCTTAAATATTTTCTATGATAGAGAATCGACAAAAAGAGAATTTTAAAATTAAATTATTTTAAAATATAATAAAGTGACATTCTTTTGGAGATAGATTAAAATGAAACAGAAGAAATAATAAATAAAGTGCAAATCATACCATGACATTCATATTAATTGATGTAGATTTTTAAGTAGACTTAAAAATAATTTAAAATAAATAATCAATGTTAAAAATAAAAACAAAAATCATCTTTATTTTAATATTTAAAATAAACAAATAAAAATGAACGTAGGAACCGAGTGCATAATGGCAAAAGGTTCACAACTTATATAATAAAGTCTAAAGAGCACATTGAACGGTTGAGAAGTGTTTGGATATATATACAATAGAGGACGCAAAATGTAACCCCACAAAGAAATTGTCTTTTAAGAAATAAACAAAAAAGTTATCATCATTATCATCCAACACTAATAACATATAGGGCCACCTAATTTGTTACAAAAAAAAAGTTTTTTTGAGAGCTTAATTTCTTTTAAATTAATCAATTGATCATTTGAGGTAGTTATCTGTTAACATCTCTCTTGAAATAATGTTTTTATAGTTGATGTTACTGTTAATTTATGGAATTGGTGGCAAGAAGAGGCTGATCTAAAATATAAATTTAAAGAAAATAATAATCTTTTTCGTAATATGTGTGCTAACATAGATTTAGATTAAGATATTTATTGCTTTTTAAAATAATATAATTGCTTTCATGATTTTGAACATGGAGAAGTAAGGAATTTTTTAATAATGAGATTCGAATAATGAAAGATAACATATTCAAGAATTGAAATTTGCAAATCAAAAGAATTTTTAACGTCTATGTTTGTGGCTACACTAATTGAAATCATACGATAATAAATCTCCTATCAAAGTAAAATAGGTTTTTTTGCATTTAATTTTGTTTAAACTTTATCATCTTTAGACACTAATTTAACGTCTATGTTTGTGGCTACACTATTAATACATACGAATGATTATTTATATCTCCGATGTATCATTTTTCGACAAATAATTGTATATGTATAGTACTCTCTCACTCATAAGATTTTTGTGAGCCTAGCTCAAAGTGATTGAACATCATCAAGAGTACTACTTGTCTAGACCCACATGAACCTGTTGGGTTCAGCTAAGTGGGTGGAGGGTGGACCCAATTTTTAATTTTTTTTACTATATCTCAAAAATGCCAAGTTGATGGTGCTAGGCTTGACAAAAGTATCCTATGCTGGGGTTGGGCTGTACACTGTTCATAGTGCTAAAATGGACCCTTTTTTTTTTTACATGGTAGATTTGATTTATTGTGCTTTCTCAAGTCATCCATCTTTTCATTTTTTTATAACCTCTTCAGTCCTAAAGTTCATAACTAATTGTCTCTTGTGTGTGCGCACTAAAGTAGCTAATTCAAAAATTTTACTTAAAATGTAAAAAGTAATTTCTAATCAATATATTTCGTATAATTTTTTTTTCCATATATATTATAACTTTTAAAATAAAGGTTGTCTGACTTTGGTGTTTGGATGAAATAATACATATAACATGATCATGTAAAATTGATAATTAGTATATATTTTGAATGAAGATAAATTAAACGAAGAAAAGTATACTAAAATATTTATAAGAATCTGATTTGGTCTATTGGTTTACATGTAGGAAAACTAATGTAAAAACGACATGGAAATTAACAATCTCCTCCTAAATAAGACTTTTTCAGTGACTATAATGGGGATGCTAAATAATTTTTTTTGTTGTGTGAAAATCTTCTATTATATATATATATATATATATATATATAATGAAAGAGTTCTTGTACACCAAAGAAAATTAATTTTAATTGTGATAAAGAATAAGGACAAATCCTTCACATGTATATATAATATATGTAGAGAGAGAATTTTTTTAAAGAAAATTAATTTTAATTATGGTTGAAATTCAGGAGAAATCCTTTTGTATTCTTGTTAATTTCCAACAAAAAACAAAGTTAGAGTTTGTTAAGAAGACTCACTTCACGAGAAATTGATCTTCTTATACGGACTTGACAAACATTTCATGAGCTAGTTTTTGGATTGAGTTAGGCTTAGATACTATATCTTTATATGTATCAGAGTCAGACACATTTAATTTATTGTTCACTGATGTTGGACCCCCATTATAAGTGTCTATGCTCCAGTTGAGGTCTGAGTGTGCAAGGATAGTTAAGAAGTCTCATATCAGTACAACAATAAGAAATTGGTCTCTTAATATAGAATTAGACAAATCTACCTCATGAGCTAACTTTTGAGATCGACTTAGACCTAAATATTATATTTATACAGAGTTTTAGCTATTATATGAAAAATACTCTTAAATAATATATTCAGGAGAGGATAAGTAACTCCATAAACTAAAAATTTTGGATATTAATGCAACCTTAATCACCCTTGGATTGAATTAATGAATTATCTTCCACGTGTTTTCTTTTAAAAGAGGCAAATGAATATATTGTTTTAAAGCAACATTAGATGAATGGTGTTCAGAATTTGTTGGTTTTTATAACCTGACATGAAGTCGATGTGGATTTCACAAAATATTCTGCTTTTGTTTAGTTTTTCACTTTCATGGTTTTCTCTTTTATTTAACATCATCCATTGCGTTGGACATTTGTTATTTATGCTTCAACAAATTCTCTCGTGACTACGAATTTTGGACCATTTTTTTAAAATTGATGGTCTATCTGTTTCCTATAAGAATAAAGCACATGAACTATGTTCTAACCAATTTATTTATCTCTTTTATATGGGATCGACCAATGAAAAATAAACATGATTGTAATTTAATTAACAGCGTGGTTGGATGATTTTTTATTAGAGTAAAATATTATATCTAAGTGATGGACAATAATAATAATCGAGTTGTGCGTCTTTTCTATCCACAATACAGCTCTTTCTCCAGGTCGGGGCAGGAAGTTTATCCGAATTTTATTTACTCAAAAATTATATATATGATGATTTATCATGCATACACATACAAAATATGTCAATTTTATATTTTTAATTTTCTAATGGACTTGCATTTTTGTATTTCTATAATTTTTAACGAAAATTCTAACTCTATCTATTGAAGGCCATGAAATTTTGAAAAATCTTTCTATTTCTTTATTTTTCTTCCAGAAAGAAAGAAAAACATAGTAAAAAAATACACCAATCAACCATATATTTGATTTTAATATCACAACTTAAAAATAAGTAAAATTTAATTTATTTTTTTATCTTTTTTTTTTCTTCAAGTTAAAGATAAAAAAGAGAATTATAATGTAAAAATATCGAACCCTCACAAATAAGATATCAATTAAGCTATTAAAATAGAAAATTAATTAACCAACTAAGCTACTGAGACAAACAATTAATAAGACGATTCCAACTAAGGATGTTTACTTTCGTCATTGTTTTGTCAATTTTTTTATGTGATTTATGAATATATATAATCTAATATAATAGAGACAGAAAGACAACATTTTGGTTGGCATTTTTTGCACAGAATCTCATGAAATGCTGTTGTAGCTCTCTAGCTAGTAGTGATTCCCATGTGATTTTATGGATTACAGATGGAGTAATATATAAATATATATAAGAAAAATGAACATCATTAACAAAAAAATGATTAAGGATCACATTCAGTATTACTGAATTTATTTGATACTACATATGTGAACCGCAAATGTTTTAGAACTCTTTAATTTTAGAAAAAAGAAATTAATAGCCATAATATATTACATGAGTATTTGTCTAACTAACTTTTTTTCGTTTTTTAAAAAAGAAAAAATAATATTAATTACTTAATTAACACTCTTAATTGAATCATGTGAATGGTAGACTTGAAAATAAAATAAAAGACTTGTTATTATTCTAAAACATCAAATATTTAAAAATTAATTTGATTTTGTTAATATGGCATATAATATTTGAAACTGATGACTATATAAGTCAATCCATCTTTTATTTAAAAAAAATATAATACCACTTTATGATATCGTGAAATTCTATCTTATATTTATCAATCACAGTTGATTATTTTTTCATATTTAATGAAACATTGTGTAAGATCCACTTTCATAGTAACTATTATTGTATAATTGGAAATTAAAGAAAGCATTAAACAGTCAACTTGTTCATCGACCAAGGAGACATTGCTGTCTTTTCAGTTAAAATTAATTAGTACTTTGTATATTTAAATACAAATTAAACATATCTTTATTGATATTATTTGATGGCTATTATTATTTTATTTGATATAAAGGAGATCTAGACATGAAATGATTGTACTAAGGTTGGATGGTTCATGTTCTATTTTAGGTGTGAAAAGTTGGAATTGCTTATTAATTTAAGAGATTTATTGTACTAATCTAAATAATTAAAAATTAAGAGGGGCATATTTTTTAGTATTTATAATTTTGCTGAAGGGTTTGTTGTAATTATATGAGCATATTTCAGGGGTTTTGTCAGAGTGTCAGTGAGTCCAGCCAATTCCCGTGTGCCTCTCTGATTCTAGAATCTACGAGACTACGGACACGCGCTTTACTGAAGCGTGTGGGTAATCTCTTTTATCGACGAAGCAAGATTCTTCTTATTGATTCCATATAAAATTAAATATGAAAATAAATAAATTATGCGCACATTGGTTTGTTGCAACTTTTAAGCAGATTTGCTGGAGTAATTATAATTTCTTTGTTTTAATTTATCAGTCTGATTTTAAATTTGAACCAAATTTTTATGAAATAAAAAAAGTAGTTATTTAATTTTATTGGTATTAAATTAATGGTACGTAGAATATATATATTTTTTTAATCTTGAACAAAAATAATTTAATAAAATTAAAGAACTTTTTTTAAACAAACATTCTTTTATAGACATCCTATATAGCGAATCAATTAGATTTTATTAAACATAAATAACGCATGAGTTATTCTTAGGTTGCACAAAGAAAAACAAAATCTAATCATTTCTATAAGACAATTTAGAATTCGATCAACTTCAAATTATGACTCCATCTCTAATGATAATCACACTTATTCGTTATTTCCGTCCTGAATCTATAATATATATACCCCGAGTTTTACGATTGGCAAAGAGTAATATTGGTACAGTGATATGGTCTACCACCAACTTATATAGCGCTATACCTGCCTACTGTTTGTTCTGAGAAATAAAATCTCAAGGCTCATAACGGAATTGATAAGGATTATGATAGAGTGAAATTAAATGTTTTAAATTTATTGTTTTTCACTAAAAATTTTGGGTTCAAATTTTCGAATATGAAAGCATCTTTATTGAGAGTAACTTATAGTAATTTTAAAACTTTAGACATAAAATGTATAGTAAGGGGGAAATAAATAAATAAATAAATGTATACGAGAGTAAAGAGAGTCCGGAGCCTAAAGGGTACTAAAATATTAACAAAAATTTCAAAACGATATATAAAATTTTATATTAACCAAAACGGCAAAATTGCTGGAACAACAGCGATTTCCTCTGCCGAAGCGATTTTGCAGAATGTGATTTTTTTTTTTAAAAAATAATTTCAAAATAGGCAGCGATTTTCATTTTTTTTAAAGAAAAAGAATTTCTTTTCAAGAAAATCGCTGCGTAATAATTTCAAGAAAATTTCTTCCTAGGCAGCAATTTTCTTTTTTTAAAAAAAAAAATTAAAGGCAGCGATTTTCTTAAATTTTTTTTTTTTTAAAAATCTCATTTTGCAAAATCGTTGCAGTAGCAGCAATTTTGCTTTTTTCAGCGAAGGAAATCGCTGATATTCCATCGATTTTACCATTTTAATTAATATAAAAAATTTATATATCATGTTAAATTTTTATTAATATTTTATACCCTTTAAACCGCGAATTCAGAGTAAAGAAGGTAAATGAGTAGTCAGAATCAAATAATGTGATGTAGCCAAAACAAGGTGAAGATGAGATAAAGAGGAAATGGATATTTATCCAACACAGTACAGTAGATAAATTTAATTGTAACAAGTAGGCTGGCACTATATATAGGTGGGCTCAAATCTCTAACTCATGATAAACCACCTGCTTCTCCTTCAATTTTGTCCTAGCTATACTACAAGTCTTTTCAAGCGTGATCGTTCAACAGGAACAACTACTCAAAATTCATCAAAACAAATAATCACACACCACAATTCAACATTTTTCAGAGAAGCCAACGGCTAAAATAATTATTAAAATCTTTATAGATATTAGTTAATTGTCATAAAATTGATAGACAGTTACAAAAAATGTTAAATATTACTATAAATAGATAATTTAAACAACTAAGCTATTACAGTTAATATTCAGACCATAATATATATTTTTCGATCAATTACACAAAATGAGCCCCTTTATATAGAAGTTAGCTAATGTTATGTTAAGTTTGTAGGGTGGATCTTATTTTATTTTTAAAAAATTACCAAATCAACTTAAGATACCGGATCTACTTGTGCCTGATCAAGTTGGCTTGTGTATGCATGTGCAGTTTAGCACGTTTTACTTTAGGGACGGATCTATAGTATTGATTATTTCTTTCGTATAATTTAGTAATTTTTGTTTAGATATTTATGTATATTAAAAATTTTACTTGATATTTTACAAGTTATTTATCATAAATTTAATAACTTATCTAAAAAATATAAATTATTTTAAATTTTGAATCTGATCCACTCTTATTCCCCTATCCTCTTTGCATAATTGATTGTTCCATGACATGAATGCTAGGCTCTACTTTCCCTTTGGATGAATGACAATTTTCCTCGACCCCATTTCCACTTTGTTAACAATATATATATATATATATACCTGGGGTTAAATATTTTCTGAATTTTAAATTATGTAAATTTTGATTAATAAATTTTATTTAAAATTATTGAATTGGTCTAATCGAATTTAATTAACTTCAATGATTAATTGAATTAGCAGTTTTTTCTAGTATTAGAGAACTAAATATATTTGTAATGACCCACTAGTTTATTTTTGATAATTTCGAACTATTCATTGACTTTAGTTAATTAGTTGATGTGTAATTGTGGATAATTGAATTAATCGATAGTTAAAGGGTTAAAGTGATCATTTATTAAAATCATATACAATTTGTTTCATATAATTAATTTTAGTTAATAAAATTTACCACTTTAAATACCTAATTATTTTACTTAAAAAAATAAATAAATAAAAAGAAATAAGGGCCAAAAACCCTAATATTGAAACTTGAAATAGATATTGACGGAAAAAGGAAAAGGAATAACTTTCCGAGGAGAACGTCACAACTCCCACACAATCAAAGTGGCGGCTAAATTGCATCAGGTAATTAAGAACATTTGAAACACTAAATTGAATTAGAGAGGTTATATTATTATTATTAGTTTATTATTATAATGGGTTAGGAAAGAAAGTTGAGAATTTGAATGATGCAAAACCAAATTTGGTACCTATACGTGGACATGAAGATCTTGGTGGCCACACTAATGATCGCCACATGTTGAATAGCTTTTAATTAATTATATATAGTATTACTCTCAGCATAGGATATGTTTTCCTCCTTTGTTCGTCTGTCACTGGTTTTGTAACCAGTGGCCTCATATTTTAATAATTATAATTTAGTTAA
>NC_028638.1:48391600-48399467 GCF_001406875.1 Solanum pennellii
CCCTTGCTTCTACAAATTTTTGTAGGTTACTAGCCCGGACTTTTATGATATATTCTCTTCTTTTCCGAGGCTTCCTGGAGATTTTGTGAGGTAGTTGTTGGTCATCTCAGCATCCCTCCTTACTCTTGTTTATGATTTTGTTCTACTCTAGAAACAATATCATATGAGACTTATATTTCCTTTTGATCCGATTGTAATACTTTAGAGGCTTGTACACGTGACAACCAGGTTTTGGGGTATAATGTAAGTTGATAGTAAATTTTCCGCATTTTTATTGTAATAGTTGAGTTTTAGGCTTACTTGTCTTGGTGGGATAAGACGAGTGCCATCACGTCCATTTTTGGGTCGTGACAATATTTAATAAATAGTACTATAATAATGAAAAATTATATGATCAAACATCATTTCTCAAATTTTTCTCAGGTATACTTGTGGCCAAACAGGTCATAAAATATCCTAGAATAGTTACTCATGATTATAAAAATAGATAGTATAAACGGTTCAAATTGTGTTTCTTAGCCGCATTAGTTGATGAATTTGAACAATATAGTTATATAAATACTAAACTATAGAAGATATTTGAATTGACAGCATAAACAATTAATTAATAAAACGTAATGGCAGGTTCAAAGATTCCATTTAGATTAATTATTAATCATACGACAATGTCCACTTCCTATATAAACCTTAATAAGAATAAATAAATTAAATTAGAGAGAATATTATCCCTTTGCAAATCCGAAAAAGGTTTAAAAGTAATGCTACTTTATTGAGAATATAATCACTCTGTACGTCAGGCTGCATGCCTTCTTTTAAGTTCCACCATTGAATTTGCATTTAAGACATTTACCTAATTATTCTTGTTTTTTTTTCATTCACTTTAATAAATTTCTATTTTAGTTAATTAGTAGTATTAAAAACGTAATTTTGATTGTCTGAACAAGTTGCACATAACTACCTCCAATTTGGACAGGGAATCATTTATTATATTAAATTGAGGTTTGATCGAAATGAACACTCAATTGCATTACCATAACAACGATATATGCATAATTTTATGAAAAGTCTTTTTTTCTTTGATGAAATGCATGAAAGATAGACAAAATAATAATCAATACAATGAAATAAATTATATTTGTAATTGTAGCAACGATTACAGTATTGAAACTCAACAACTACATATTCTCACTTCATTTATCAAATATAATATAGAAAATTGATGTAGTTAATTATTTTAGATAAAAATTTATCGAGTAGAAATACTTTGGATAATAATTAACTTAGGTGGCTAGGGGTTAGAGACGAAGCTAGTGTTAAGTCCCTTTCTATGATTAGGTAAGGGTTTAGATCAAATTAAATGTGTTTGCCTAATATAGTACGATTAAACAGTACTTACCTAAAGGCATAATGGAGCCCCTCCTGGATTAGCTAGAATTATATATTTTATTTTAATTTTTTATAATAATTGCCAATATATGTTTATTTTCTTTCTTTTTTTTACTATTTTTGGTATATTCTGTTAATCACATTGTTCTGCTACAAATCGAAATACTTTTGACCACATTTTAGGTTAATAATAGCTTTTGCACTGCAATCATTCTAGACTTTTTAGAAAGTAATTTAATCCTTAGCTTGTTTGTCTGTTAATTGATTTGATGTTTCATCGAATGTGTGTTTGTATCTTTATCATATTGTAGACACTGAAATTTTGTGGAACTTTACAAGATGCATTCAATTCAAGTTGAGACTCTACACACTGTGTTCAACTCAGATAAGGATTCTTGGAGGCTGCTACTCAACCTAAACCCTAGTTTATGCCTGTATAAAGGGTACTAAATTTCACATCTCGGAAATTTCATGAAGAGATCAACATCTCGAATACTCCACAAATTGATGGTTTGTTCATAAAGAGAGGTCAAATCTAAATCATCTTAGTTCGAGAAATACGCCACTAACGACCTCGAATCAATGGATATATCCTAGGAGAGCAGAATCAAGGGATCAACAGAATTATACCCGCTATCTTAATAAAAAAAAAATATGTTTCTTTATATTTTATTTGTATGATTTGTTTATTTTTCATATGTTTAAAATTTGTTACAAACACATATATAGTTCTATTCAAGTTTCATTCTGGTTATGATAAATTAGAGAATCTAGGTTCGAATTCATAACTAATTGTCTTGCTTTGGTGGGGCTCGATCCAGAGGGTTCACATTCTAGTTTCTTGACATGTTTGAGCCTTATAATATCATTTTATTCTTGGTTCTTAAAAATTACTTTCATTTCTAACCAACTCAATTCAGCTAATGGTTTTAAATTTCAAACCTCGAATCTGGACATGTTCGAGAAGACCAGATCCATGAGCCACCTGTAGTTGGTTACGCTAAGTTTTCCACTCCACCTCCATCGTCATACTAGGCCCAAGTCACGTCCACCATGGATTATGGCCCAACATGAACTTCAACATACAAGAGGCCCAACTCACTTCCACCAACTATAATTGTTCAGCACATTTCATAAAACCAAATATTCAAGTAAATGTTTAAGTCCACATTGAAATTTTCCAAACAATACTCTTCAAGTATCTACTGAAAATCTTGGATCTTCACGGTTTTCGTAATGAGGAGGTTTAAAGGATTGACAAAAGGATAGTAATGTAGTTGCTATGTAGTACTTTTTATGTCTCTATTTTATGCGATACATTTTATTTTTAGAGAGTCAAATAGTTTAAGTTTTATAAAAATATTGCTCATGGAATCTTCCATTTTATAAAAATGAACTACGTAAAAAGTACTGTAAGTCACAATAATTGACAATTCAAAATATTTAAAAGATATATGAAAAATTTACTGTTTGTTTATATCTCGAAATTTAAAATATGTTACATAAATTGAGATAAAGGGAGTAATTTTTTCTTTTTCTTCTGACTCAGCAATTCCGCAGTAGGTACTGAAGAGTGTCCCACCTGGATTGTGAATAAATGATATGCTAAATTCAAGTAATTGTCACCAGAAATGATGCACAAACAGAAGCAAGAAATAAAAGTAAAAAACAATCAGCATCCAGCCACACATCATTGTGCTGGTGAATCATCTCAGCAGTCTACAAGAAGATATACTATAACAACATGGATATCTTTTGTGCCCCCACCCTTAAATCATGTGTGGGGACAAAATCCATAGTGAATGAATTCACCTCACAATTCTTACATCTCTCATTTTCATTACTTCCATTAGTAAAGGCATCACTAGGATGTTAGTCCAAGAAATAACTGCAGTAGTAAGATCGATCGAAGAATAAGATAATGATAGAATGACACATATAATTTTTGAAAATATAACATATTTCGTGTAATTTTAGGGTGGATACAGTTTAATGATATCTAGAAGTTCATCGAATACTTAAGAGGCAGCAATGAAGAGACAAAACTGTTACAGCTGCTCTTTACCATTTGAATTCAACTACTAGTTCATGAGATTCATGAAGTTTATACAATTACCTAAAGCAGCAAACTGAAGCCATCCTTCCACCTAATTCAAGTGTTTAAGCACACTGCGCAATTGCGATTTTTGACTCTGAATTCTAGCTTCCAAAAGCTTGGACTTCAAACCATGCTTCGGTATTCCACGTGGCCATTCAATACATCCTTTCATGGCTCGAGCATTGTGTGGATTTCTTGGGCCACCCGAGCAGCAATGATTCACAAAATCTTGGTAGGCTTGTGCTCTTTCAGCTGGTACATTCTCTGAAAAAACAACATCCACATTAGATGTTGATCCGTTTGAAAATCTTCCACTATCATCGACTGAGATTGTTTTACAGAAGTCCTCATTTGACAGTGAGGATCTCCAAAGCTTGCGAAAAGATGATCCTTTCTTCTTCGGTTTTTTGGGTAATACTAAGGAGATATCACTAGTCTCAAAATCCAGAGAACCAGATTGACCAGTGTTTTGCTCATGATTCACTTTGCCACATAAAAGATATCTGCCCCGGTCAGTACAATTGACAGAATGCTCAGTTTCACCAACAGTATAATTCGAAAACTGACCTTCAACTTGGGTCACTGTTTCTCTACCACTTTCATCTTTGCAACTCTCGTCGTGATCAATAACGCTATTCAAACATTCGCTGCTGGTGTTCATAGCACATGTTTCACTAACCTCAGTACCAACAATTTGAATTGCAGAGGAACGACAAGGAGTACTATAATCAGCAAAGGTATTAGTTCCCAGTTTTGACGCTTCACATATAATAGAACCTCATTAAGTGTATATATGTCATTTAATATTGGAGAGCTTGAGGAAAACTCCTTTATTTCTTGGCTGTTCAATGAGTCAACAACCTGCTTGACCACTTGCACTTCAATTAAGTCAGTCATGCCCACAGTTACATTGTTAGCTCTCAAAAAGCTCTGAAGTTCTGATATAAGATTACTCATCAGGCAATATTTTTCTTCTAAAAGTAGTTTTGCATCAATCAGCTTCATTTGAACCCGTTCTTCGCGCCAAACCTCAGCCAATTGAAGCATTTTTCTCTCTTCTTCCACTTCCTCCTCAAGTCTGGCATTTTCACGCTTCAATGCTTCAATTTCCGCTCTGTCCTCTTCAATCTCCTTTACTAGCTCATTGCACACATCCTCCAATAACAGTCGAGATTTTCTTTCTTTCTCATAATCATGCATATATTGTCTCGAAGATAACTTTGAATCAGCTAGATCAACCAGCAATTTGGAATTAACAATATCCAGCTGTTTAGAGTTTCTTCTTTCTCTTCTCAAATCATCTTTTAAGTGATCAACTATAGCATGCATCTTCTGACATTCTTTTCTCATCCATGAGCTTCTTTCTTCATTCAGCTTCCTCGCAAAGTGTTTGAATTTCTTTCTAAGACGCCTCCTGTCAGCTTCTAGCTCTTGAATGTGAATTCTTGCTCTTATTAGTTCAACTAATTGTAAAGCAGGAGCAAGTGAGGTAGTAGCAGTACGTCGACGTTCATAAAGCTTTACAAGGTTGTTGGAATGATTTTCTTCTCTGGACGTTTTGAAGTGGCCAGGATCCCACTTTGTAGCTCCCTCCATCACAGATTTAGGGATTGGTATCCAACAAGGGAGCTAGCAACAACGAAAATAATCATGCAAATGGTCAGTAAGTCTGGATTTTCTTAGAACGGTACAACATATTTAGAGATGGTTAGAATTTCAGTTTTGGCTTCCTCGAGATGGTTAAGGAAACAAGTTTCATTGTCTCTAGATGGTTAACATCTGTTACTTTACTCCCTCTTCTACTTTAACTACTTAAGTTGATTGTGAATAATTAAACTCACAATTACTAGTAGATCATCCTCACTATTAGGTGATCAATACCCTAGACATGTCTGTTCGGCTGCGCTTATAACTTATGACTTATTCTTGGCTTATAAATAAGTGCTTAAAAGTTTCATTTTCTTGTGCTAAATTATGCAGAATATCCAATTCCTCCCCACCCCCAACAATCAAACAACATATGGAAAACAAGAACAAAATATTTAATTCAATCACACCTGAAAACTTACCGGATGAATCGAACCACACTGCCGCTTCATGCCGCCACAACCGCCACCAGCCGAGTCGAACTCCGCCGCCAAATGCCACAAGCCAGCGGCGAGCTTTCTGGCGGAAACACCCATCTTTGCCCCACCATTAAAAAACTCAAATCCTCTGCATTCCATTTCCATCGAAGGATTATTAAACTTACTCACCAAGAATTGATTGGCTGAGGCTGATCCACTTCCACCCTTTACCGGAGTTCTTGTTTTATTCCGGCTGTGGTGCAGCTGGTGATCAGTAGTCAACTGACAATCAATTGAACTAGCAAACCCATCTGTGATCTTCATTTTTTTTTATTTTTGGTCAACAGAAAACTTTAACCCATTTGGAGTTTGTAGAATTGTAGTGGCTGAGATTTAAGTGTGTATATTTGCATTATGAATGAGTGTGAAACAGGGGAGAGAAGAAAAACAGAGGAGGGTGGTGGACCTTATGGAGTTGAATTTAATAAACATAAAAAGATTGACAATTCCTATGACGGAGTGTGTGATGTTTTTTTGTCCTCATACGCCAACCCCATAATGTTTCAGTTTTCTTCTTCTTAACTTTTTGTGCACGTCTAGTTTTTTTCAAATTCGTCTCATACGCAAATTGGATTTTTCACAATAATTATTCACAATATAATTATTATATTATATGTTAAACATAATAAATATAATAGCTTAAAAATAAAATCATTGATAGATTAGCAATTTCTATTTTTTTAACGTTAATATTGGTCAACATTAATCACGAGCAATTTTGTCTTTTGATTAATTTTTTTTAATATATCCTTTTAAAAATTTTAATAATATTTTTTTTACCTTTTGAAATAGAGAAACTAACTATATTATAGGAGACATACATAATGTTGTAAGAGATTGATTGAGGCGTTATATAAATGCATCAATAGACTAGAACAAAAAAAATACAAGGTTCACCATTATTTTGCGAATAAAATAAGCTAGCGTTTGATCATAGAATTTTAAATATTTGGGTGAAATTTCACCATGTGTTTGGCCATAATATTTGGGAAATAGATTTCACTTTATTAGAAAAATATGATATATACCCATAAATTTAAAAATTTCAAAACTAACCATAAGTTTGTATTACAAGTCAATTGAATCTTTGTTACAACAATAACAAATAGTGTCCATGACACTAGAGCAATATGGTAATTTTGAGTGAGTTCAACAAGCATCATTTCATACATCGTGAAGTAGACAAAACACATGACTTTGTTATATTGAGCCGATTATTCATCATTTTCATCAATAATCATATTATCATTTCACGTTCACCGAATATTTCATCACTACTTTGAAATTAATGTAAAAACTAATGTAATACAACGTAAACAACAACTATAGAGGGTGTTTTTGTAAAAAATAAAAGTTTGGGGTAAACTTTCAACTTTAAAAGATCCCAGATAATGAGATTTGACCCAAATATTAAAAAAAACTAGTACTTGAGAATTTGAAATATTTACCAAAAATATTTATCAAATAATGGCCAAGTGTATGAACAAACACTATTTGTGAAGTTTTTTTCTCAAACACACCCTAAAGCTTGAGTGTTTCCATAATCCAAGTGTTTTTTGCAGTAGTAATAATTTTGATGAAAAAAAGAGGACAAATTCCTGTTGGTGCTAATTATCGTCGTTACAATTTAATGATTCATGCCCCCAAATCGCTAAACGTTTATGATTTTATTCGTTTAAGTTGGTAGGAAACAAAATGATTATTCGTAATAGAACTACTCTTTTCATTTGCCTTAAATAGAAAGGAGAACAAGTGCCCGTTTGGATGCTTATTTTTATGTGTTTTTGGCTTTGAAGT
Organism: Solanum pennellii; assembly: GCF_001406875.1. Lineage (NCBI taxonomy): Eukaryota > Viridiplantae > Streptophyta > Magnoliopsida > Solanales > Solanaceae > Solanum > Solanum pennellii. The sequence goes on from NC_028638.1 coordinate 48,399,008, forward strand.
ACTTTTCAATTTTTAAGGTGATTGGAAGAAAAGTTAAAAAATGATTTTAAGCCTTTATTTTTAGAATAATAAGGTTTTAAAATAAGTTAAAAGTCAAAAGTAGGGTATCCTCTATTCATGACTTTTAACTTTGATTTACGAGTCACTTACACTTTTTATAAGTCCATCCACACAAGTCAAAATGGATCAACTGAATATAACACTAATTTGGCAACGGGCTGGACTTTAAGACCTTAGTTGAAAATACCTTTCCTCATTCATGGGGATCTAATACATCATGGTCTAGGGGCCTAAGAGAAGGAAGATAGATCACCAAGGCTTATTTTTAGCCACAACTTAAAGGAAGGTGGCCCGATTGGAATCTTGTACACTTTCCTTATCTTTCTTTTATTGATCCAGCCTCTACCTCATAGAAAATCCTGTTTAGGAAGCTAGCGCCCGCTCTCGCCCCAATATACGT
>NC_028638.1:48399724-48456874 GCF_001406875.1 Solanum pennellii
CAGTCACGCATCCTAATTGGTGAGCTTATGCCGGCCATAGTCCCTTCCCTGCTCTTAGTTTGCTTTAAAGGCACCATTTTCGCGAGTAAAAAGAACATGTGGTTAACCGAATGGATCACAGGTTGCTGCTCCACAGTCTGAGTTCCTTGGTTCGCCCTTCCAGGCTTGGCTCCAGTCTCTACGGGCTCAGCAGCAGCTTCTTGGGCTGGGCCACCAGCTTGAGGCTGTTCCTGATGCTGGACTTCAGCAATGGTAGCCACTGCTTCTTCAGTCTGAGAATCTGCCTCTTTGTCGCTTGCGGCCTGGGCGGCTCGGTTCGGCCGAGCCCGTGGGCGTGGTGTTTTGTCCGTAGTTGGATCGGCAAATCGATTGGCGATTTGCCTTGCTTGGCTTCCTTGCTTGATTGAAAGAGTTTTCCCGTTGGCCAGCTACTATGAATAAATGGATTGCCTCTATTGACCCTAGCCTTACTAAATATCCTAAGANTTTCAAGAGGATTCGCGGCATGTCAAGCCCTGGTAAGGTTTTGCGCGTTGTATCGAATTAAACAGTGTCAATTATGCACGTAAAATAGCTCGACCTTTTATTAGTAGTACTCGTTTTTATTAATAAATAAAAATAAAAATAATTGGCATCCTATAACCGTTATCAATTCTCCATCATTTTAGTTGCTTATAAACACCTCTTCCACCGCTTCTCTTTGTTTTGTTGTCATTAAAATTTGGTACATTTTCGATTGTATATTCATGTATATCTTCCACATATATCATTGTATATAAATATATTTTTTATCTTTTCTTTCATTTTTCCTGCAAAATGCTCAACTTGTTATTATGATGTTAATTAATGTCTTCACCATAATCACGAGAGACGAATCGGAAAGTGCTACAGAGGACTAAGGTACCAGTGTGGTAATTAATGACATTTGGACGTAATACTATGCTACATGTTATCACCTCTATTGCAATTTGCGTAATACTCTTTTCATAATAAAAATAAGTTAGAATTAATGTGAAACTTTGACACGCTAAAAAGCCAAGAAGTAAACGTATAAAACGTAGATAATATATTATTGGCCGAAACATCAAATGAAGAAAAAATAAATTAAAAGTAAATCATCTAATTACGACCATAATAAGAAAAAGATAGGTTGGTTCAATCCCTTGCAGATTGTAGTCCTTTTTACCTGACATGACTTTAGCCCAAGTCAACCCTATTAAAAGGCTTGGACAGATCGGCCCTTTTTAATCTTTTTCTTTTTGGATAATTCACATTTTTATGTGCCTCTTATTACCTAACTACAATCTCCAAAACACGACTAGGTCGTCATTAATTATGTAAATACACTTAAACTGTATAGATTATGGTAATTCTAAATTTCTTTTGATCTATGTTCTTGGATTGACTCTGTTAATATCATAATTAGTTTTAATTTTAAAATCACTTTAGATTGGATTATTTCTCTAAAATTTTTTAATACAAAAATCAGTTATGGTTATGAGCACTTTAAAAACGTTAGGAATTTTATTCTTAAATTTGAGAAGCTAAAAAAAGTTGAAGTGAAGTTATGAGCACTTTTAAAATGTTACAGTGTGATATTCTTCTTTCTTCTTCGAGAGTCAAGCAGTTTAACTTTGATCGAATATTTGCGTATAAAATTTTCAAATATTCTAAAATGAAATATATATATTTGTAACATAAAAAGTAGGAAAAAGGGTCAAAAATACCTCCCAACTTTGAGTTATTGTTTAAATTTACCATCGCCGTTAAAATGAAGTTAATTTTACCACTTCGATTACTAATTTCATCAAATTTACCCCCCATTAAACAGATTGACCAGAATTTTTTTAAAAAAATCCTAATTTCTTATTTTAACCCAATAACCCAACCCCATTTAAAATAACCCATCCCCATTCTAATCAAAGTACTGTAAGTCACAATAATTGATAATTCAAAATGTTAAAAGGTTCTATGAAAAAATTACGATCAAAGATACACTTGTTTAAATCTTGAAATGCGAAAAGTGTCACATAAAATGGGACGGAGGGAATAAGTTATTTTTTACTTTTAAGAATGTTTGACAAAGTTAAAAATAAGTTTAAAACGACTTTAAAAAATAAGACTTTCTCTACTTCTTTTTTTTTTAGACTAATAAATTACTTAAATTTAACTTTTATTTTTTAACTTAAAAATTATTTTTTTAAGTTAGTCCAAACGGATTCTTGCTGGTGTGTTTAGTTGATCTTGATGCTAACTTTAGTTCTAAAACTGTAAACAGAAGGCTTTGGATATTTTCAGTGACATCTGTACTATATATCAACTTACTAATAATTAAGGTCCAATAGTAGCTAAATTTAATCAATCTAATCAGATGGAGGGACCATCCTACTTAATTTCTAAATCATTTTCATCTAATATGTTATATACAATTTTCTTTAATCATTGAGCTTAGGGGATTGAAATGCAAATATAATGTCTTGAAGTTAAAAGCGAAAATTTATAATAACATGAGCTATGTTATTATTATTAGCATGTCAACAAGCAGAATAATCCTTTTGAATATTTGGTGTTCTGGTCTAGTAAGCTATTTGACCTATAAGGAGAGTACGACTAAATGGAAATTGATAAAATTGCTAAATCAGAGATTTCAATTTTAAATTTCTAAATATAAAAGTAAGAATTAATTTCAATACGGATATTAAAAACCAAAACTAAAGAAAAAGAATCTCGAGAATTGATAACACGAGAAGTCAACAACACCAATCTATTTGAATATGATGTTCTTATTTCCAAGCCACCTGTCTGGTTATTTCTGTAAGGTATTAATATAGTCATATTGAGTAGTAGTAGCATTTACCCTTCTTCACTCCTATGCAGCATTCATGGCCCTCTTTCTCTTTGTCTGAACCTCAACATATTATCATTATAAATAATTTGTTTTAGCAGCCATGACGTAAGTGATGACATTGTAATTAAAGGAACTTATTTTTACTTTTACTTTTTGTAAAATGATTTCCATCCAAAAATATGAGGGTCCTAATTTGCTTTTCTTGCTTTCTTTTCATCATTGGATTTTACCTAAAGTTACTGGAATCTTTGATTACACTGCTAAAAATTGAATCTTTATGGCGGTATAGTCGATTTTACGGAGCGTGCTCATGTACAACATGATTATCGCAAATATATGGGGTCGAGTAGTTTCTTGATCCTCTCGTATGTACTTCATTACACGAGCCTCTTATCGATTCTCATTGAATGAGAAAGAACCATCAAAATGAGCACTCTTGCATAGTAAATAGCAACAAATTAACACTTCCTTCATAACTTAAGAGGGTAGCTAAAATAGTGAAATTTTACAAACAGTACATGGAATGTTACCACTTTCATGTCCACTACACAAACTTACAACATCAAGAAATTAAAACCATCTTATTCCTCCTATCATTTTTCACTGTTCCCTCACATATAAATACACAAAGGAAGGGGGGAAAAGTGATAATGAGTAGAAGCACATAAGCAAAAGCAGGATTGTTTTAGTGGAGCTTGTTGGCAAGATTACACTGCTTTCTGATCTCACCTTTTGTCCCAGTAAGTGGATTATTCTCAGAAAGAATAGTGATGGCTCTTGCAAATTCCTTGAAGAAATAATTTTGGCTTTTTGCCATTTTCTTTACATATGGCTTAGTCCTCTTGTCCATTGCTAGTTGATGATCAACTAACATTAACCCCTTATTGTCCAATATGTTCCTGTAGTAGTTGTTGTCTAGAACCATGGGTGTGCCTCTGTCATTTCTCACATACTGCACAGCCTTTGGGTCTGGAATTGGATCAGGACACTTCTTGAGCATGTGTGGTACATGCTCTGGGTTCAATTGAGGGTCTACTTCTGGATATAAACGGTGTACCAACTTCACACAGTGTGTTCGACCCACACTGTGTGACCCTGTTCAAACAACACCAGATTAAATATTTTTTAGACCCAAACTATTAACTGAGAGCAATTTTGTTCAATGTCGTGTTGGCTATAGTACCTAGCAAGGCAACAACTCCAGCGGTGTTGATTCCAATGTTAGCAAATCTTTCAAGAACAACACTCATGCTTTCATTGTGATCTGGGAGGTGCTGTTCAAGAATGTCTGCTCTGCTTTTTCTTCCATCTCTTCTTCCAGTTTTGAGAGGAATGTGTGGCCCTCCTAGCTATGTACAAGACCATTATACATATTAGTACAAGCAATATTTAACTAAACCACTTTTAAGAACCAAATATCTAAGCTTGTCAAAAATACATAAACAAGTCCAGATCTACAATGAAGTAAAAACTTACTGCAACAATACCATCTCTACCAGACAAAACAAGAATATCAGCACAAGAAACAACACCAGGGCATTCCCTTTCTACAGCTTCTTTAATAGTCTCAATGTATCTGAAATTTCTCATACCAAAACTCCTGTCTGTCTCTTTCTCAGACAGCATCCTCCTTGTTGAGTCCAGCAACAAGGAAGCATCACATGACTGTATTTAAAAAAAAAAAAAAAACTGTAAATTCAACATCTCCAAAAAGGGTGTCTAAAAATGAAAAAAAAAGTTTCATTTTTTTTAGTACCTCAACGAAGCAGTCATGGAATATGTTTCTTAGCCAAGAAAATGCAGTATTCTTGTGGCGTTTGTAGAGAAGTTTGACTTGTTCTTTGATGATTTCTTCAGCTTGAGGGCAAGTGTCCTTGTAATAGTCCATTTTAAGGCTAGGATTTTCCTCTGCAAAAACAGAGGCAGCTGAAAAAAAGAGAATAGCAAAGAAAAAAAGATGTTTGGTAGCCATTTTTGTTTGCTAAATGGTCAGTAGAGGTTGTTCTTTAGATGATCACTTAGATACCTTCTTAAATAAGGGGAGAAAGTGCCTAAAATGTCCACAAAGAAAATGACATTTTTCTTTCCACTCAAGAATCAAAGTATTGTACACGCGGCGAATTTACGCCTACTCGAGCACTCATTAATTTATTACGATATATATATATATATATATATTTATATAAAAATTAAAAGATATTTATATAAAATTAATATAGAACATCTAATGAATAAATAATTTAATTGATTCAATAGTTCTTATGTTCGTGCTTAAAATTCTTTTTGTATTGTTGAATCTAGGTCTTAAAACTCTTACCATTTTGCTTCTCCATAATTAATTTTTTTAAGTTGAATTAAATTAATATAATATTTTATAAGTATAATTTTACTTATTTATTTTGTAAAAAAAATATTTTAACATATTATAACTAAAATGAGATGGAGTGAATAGAAATAAATATTTTTCAAAATCATGAAACTCACACTTTTCTTTCCCATGATATTTTGTATTAATAGTGTATTTTCACAAAATAGGATAGAGTTAAGTCTTACTTAAAAATTGTATTGATATATTAATTTGACTCATAAAGTATTTTCTAGGGGAATTTCTTCTATTTCTGAGAGTTGAAGTGAACTCAAGAAAATAAATTACTAAAGACTTGTTGAAATTAGTTATTTATAGTTTCTTTTTGATGTTGCCTGTTAGTTTAATAAATAACTTTCATATATAGCAAATATAAAAATTATGATTGTATATTATAGATATAAATTTCATAATTGCACTCCATAGCAAATTTTATGTTTGTTATACAGTTTTTGATTTATATAATTCGCTACAAACATCTAATTTCATACAAATTGTTCAGTTTTCTAAAATTCATTTATACATTGTAATTATATAATAAAAACTACATTCATATAATTATAAGTGTATATGACAAAAGTATATGTATTTATATTTGTATATTTACTTTTCTCTCGCTTTATACAAACACAAATATATTTTACACATTTTATATCGAAATGTATAAAATGGCTAGTTATATATAAAAAATGACTGATTGTATACTGAATGTCTGAATCAATTGACAAAAAAGGAGATATTTACTACGAATTATAATTAAAATAAGTCATTGCTATTATATTTAATTTAAATTAATAATTTATTATTTTATATAGTTTTCCCTAGTTTAATTAGGCTTCACTAAAATACTAATTACGTACATTTCGTTCCCTAGTTCAATTAGGCTTCACTGAAATACTAATTGCTTACATTTTAAACAATTCTTGAATTCAACCCAACAATTGATTTAATATTTTTATAATAAAAGCATGAATATATTATATTTTAGATTCTATTGAAGAAAAAAAAATTAGATACTGATAATAAAGTCATTTCACTACCCTATAAATTATGGATGATATGTGTACCATTTTTGTCGTCTTCACGGAAGACAGTGCTTGAAAGTAGGAGGAATCGTCACATGATATTGCGGTTAAAGATAAGAAAAAATATCAAATAAAAAATGTATAAAAAAAATTGGTGTGCAATATTCTACGAGTGTTAGTATTCACCGATAAAGATTCGATCAAATATAATTAGATTAAGTAATGTTAAATAATTTATAAATTTATATTATGTGTTATATATAATAATTTATAGTTGAGATCAATTTAATTATATACTTATTTTAATAATAAAAATAACAAAGCCGTCTATTATTTTTATTTTTTTAAAACTATCAAATAAAATAATTAAATATACTCTAGCTAATATTTTTAAGAAAAAAATAAGACTAGCGGGAATATGCGGACTTCTCGATTTTTTTACTTGTCAAACCTCATACTTGTTTTGGATTTTTTAAATTATTCTAATTTTAAAGAATTTGACACTTTTGAAGAATCTGATAAATATATTTTTATAATTATTTGAAAACCTCAAAATAAGTTTTTTCTTTTGATGTATTATCATGTACTTTAATTGAATTACTATTTAGAACTCAATGATGTTTTTAAGTTTGATCTATTTTTATAGATTCTTCAGAATTTGGAGAAAGCATGTGAGAAATTACTCTCGAAGAAGTTCAACGGGCAAAAAGTCAGGAAGTTCGCCAAGCTCGCGCTCCACTAAGTGTATAGATTGAGATCCAGTAGAAGTGGGAGTGCCGCACCGCGTTTTCCCTTATGGCAGATTCGAAAAGAGCGAAGCCGGGAAACGGACCGCAGCGCAACGACTAGGACTCGTGTCGTCTCAGTCCATTCAGTCAAGCCAGAAGGCAAACCGGAGCGATAGCGAAGCCAATCCGGGTAGGCGCACAGTCCTTATAGCATAGCAAACGTCCCTTTCCACTGTGCATTTTTCGAACAAAGAAGACGACTATAGGATCGAATTCGATCCAGTCAATCTTAACTTTTTTCTTGAAAATATTAATTTGATACACTTAATTACTTTACTTGATAGTTTTAAAAAAAAATAAAAAAGTTGACAATTTTGTTATTTTTATTAGATATTATTATAATTAATATGTAATTTAAATAAATTTCAATCATAAATTATTATATAGTACACATGACATAAATTTATAAAATTATTAGACATTACTTAACCTAATTATACTTGACTAGATCTTTATCCATATTCACCGCCCATACAATTTCTCTTTCTTTAATTAAATTATTCAAAGTCCGATCCTCAAAAGTAGCTGAGCTTTTCCCCTTAAATAAACTTTATTTCTACGATAAGAATAGTTTTAGCGGTAACAAAAATATAATAATGTCAAGAGTTTTTATTTTAGTATTAGATTTTAGGCTTTAAAAATATTTATAAAAAGTAAAAATTACTTAAATAACCATATTTAAAAAATAATAATTAAGCTATTATTATTAATTAGTTATCATTTAATTGAGTTAATGAAATATCAAGGCCTCTTTACTTTCATATAGTAAAGAGGAAAAATGGAATCCAACTAAAAAGAATCCAGAGTTTAATAATTTAAGTAGACCAAAATTAGATTAAAATACAAAAGTGATGTAAAATCATTATTTTTTATTCAAATCTAATTTGAAACGAGAAATTGACTAGTGATTTAATCCTTTACTGGAAAGGAGAAAACAAAGAGGTTGGAAACATATTTGCATGGACATTTGTACGTGAAATTCTAAGTGGCAAGTGCTACTCTCTTCGTCCATAATTGTTTGTCATGTTGTGTTTATCGAAAGTAAATTTGATTAATTTTTAAGGTAAATTAGATCATATTAATTCGATATTTTAAACAAAAGAATTAAATATTCTAAAACTATATGAAAATTATTATAAATTATAATTTTTTGCATATTAATATGATTAAAAAAGTATATCTTAAAATACTAGTCAAATTTTTTATAATTTAACTCTAAAAATAAAAATTATAATAAACAATATCGAACGAAAAAGTACTATATTTCAATTATATATTATATATTAGGGGTAGCCCTCATTAATGGTGGTTGACAAGGCTTAATCCATGTGGGGCAATCAATGGGTCATTAAGAAGAAGAAAATAAGTAACTTAGGAAGCAGTGTCTTCACTCTTTGATTTATCCACAAAACGAGACATGCATTATTTACTAGACATCATTATGGACGAGATACGATCAAAATTTGAGAAAGACATTTTAATTAAATTAAAATTTTATTATTTTATAAATTTACCTTTTAAATTTTATATATTTTTGGATTTGTATACATATTTTATGACTTTATATAGTTAAACTACATAAAAATGTATAAATGCTATATACACCAAAAAAATATACAATACTATAAAAAAGATATGGTAAATTACATTAATTTAAAAAAATTAATTACATGAAATTTTTCTTAGAAATTAATAGATAAACTATCACGGCTAATTGAAAATGTTGTTGAGTTGAAGTGGATGAGCACCGACGGTGTGACGTGACATGAAAGTGCCCTACATTGCTCGGTGCTCACGCAACGTAGTTGACCCTACTAAGTACGACAACAATATTTTATGTTTAGATGTCCACGTGGAGAAGTTACTATTTATAATGAATGAAGTCCGTATGGACATATATCATACCTTTAAAATACACTATTAAGTAGTTCAACTATTCAAGAGGGTAAGAAATTCAGCCCAAAATTTGAGATTGTTACAGTAATTTCAGTTAAAGTTTGAATATATTTCAGATTTTTTTTCATTATTTTATAGAATTTTTAAGCTGGGATTATCCTTTAACTACTCTTGTATATATTGACTATATTTTAAACAACAGCCATAAAAGTGGCTACCTGGTATAGCCTAACCATTGTTTGAAGTTTTAAAAACATGGCCTCAAGAGGGTTGCTTCAGACAGCAACAAAAAGTGGTTTTTGCTTTCTTTTTTTTAAATAAAAATCGATATTCCGTCCATTTTCTTTTATTTGAATCGAATTAGATCTTTAAATTTTGATAACATTGAGGAGTTCTCCAGTCTAAATTTTAATTGTCCAAGACTAACTTCAAAATTGAAGGATTAGAAAATTTTCAATTTTAAATATACGAATATGACATTGGTGCTACCAAAGCTAGCTTTACATCCAAAATAACTAAAGTTTGAACAACATGTGTGATATGTTAACTTCAAATATTTAGATTTCAGTTAATTGATGTGTCAATCCCAACTTCAGACTCGTATACAAGCGATTCTCAACTTCAGTCTCACAATTTTGAACCTTCCAGAACCAAGGGTGTTCGAGCCTGCAAGTTAGTTATGGGTATTAAACCTGAAAAGCTTTATGAAATTGGCCATTTATTTAAATAAGTATCCTAAATACGGTTACTTGTGCACTGGGCCCTTTCATGGAGGGCCAATTTTCTCATGATGGATTGATTACATACATAATCGTATTAAGGGAAACTTACATAAATGTGCTATATTAATAAAATATTTACCATTTATAGCAATAATATTTCTTTTTCACTTGATCGCTTTTAATTCATTTATAATACAATTTTAATACATATTACAGATTTATCACAGTGTTGCTATAAATGGTAATAAACAAAATGTATCGCTAAAATCAATAATTATTTTTTAAATTGTATTATTTTATGTAATTTTTCCTCGTATTAATTGGGCCCTTTCTTTTGTGGGCTTTATAAGAAGCCCAGAAAATTATTTTGTATTTTAAGTACATTTGTTGCGAAAAAGATGTTATTTTGTTTTCCAAATGTTTTTTATGTATGATGTTCAAGGATATTGGTTTTTTACCGTTTTTTTAAATTGGTAAAATAACATTGTCATACTGTACAATTTTTAGTGTTCTAGAGTACAGATTTAGTTTGTACGTTTTCCGAACTACTCACGAAATGAAGTCAAATATTGCATAGAGCTAAATATTTAAATATTTGAACGCTTCAAACGTTAAAATTTATTCTTAATAACATGAACTTATAGATATAAGAACGACATGACATATTGACATGTTTAAAGTAGTAATCATTTCACATGTGCCAAAAGTAACTCTTCTTTGTAAAAATTAAATTCAATCAAACATCAATCATATAAACTAAATTGAAGGAACTAGGAAGTATAATTTCACAATCAATAGCTAAAATGTCACAATTTCTAACTAATACTGTGAAACGTAAAGATATTTGATAAGTAAATAAGAACACAATATCTTTTCAAAATATAAATGGAGTCATTTTCCAGACCTTCATGATACTCAACAGTATAACAAATCAATAAATTAGCCTTTTGATCTAGTTATTTCCTTCGAACTCCTAACCATCATAGTAATCGTGTAACATTATATCCTAAGAAAGCTCAATTATGACTTTGAACTAATAGCCATTTACAAAAACTCGACTGCTAAATCACTCTAATTTTATCTCAATAGGGAAAATAACGAGAGAAATGATCTTTTATAACCATTTACAAATTGAATAGAACATTTTTTTTCAATTCTTTTCAAATTTATTACGTGTAAAAATGAAGATCTCTTATAAAATAGATATAAAACTAAACTAAATTTGTAAAAAACTACAACAATCACTTCTCCAAAAAAAATAAAATCAATTAATATCTCAGAATCACAAATGAAGTGAGGAATATTCGAGCAGAGAAGTCATTCACTTGGGTCACTGTAAGAGACCTTACACTGATGACCGCAAAAATTCTCATCAATATATCTTCATTTACTAACAAAAGCTTTATTTATGTAATTCTAACTTTGTGAAATTTTGGGCATTAATATATCTTTACTTATTACTAACAAAAGCTTTCCAACACATGAACATATTTCACAAAGAAAATGAAAACATTTACTCTTGAACTACTACATTAACCATTATTTCATTTTTTTATCCGTATAAATACCTACTTAATTTTGTCCTCTTAAATAGGACTGATATTTGAATCATAATTTTCACACACTTCACTTCATTGGGTGTATGTCATAAATGTATTTTTAAAAAAAATATAAGTAAGAAAATAAAAAAATCTTAATCTAAGCAAATCAAAAGTTTTTCTTTCATTCACAACCGCAATCTCAACGGTCTAAATCCTTATCCTTAAACCTGATCCGATTGGCCCTTCCCTCCACCTCTCATTCCCTCCTTCTCCCTTCACCCCACACCACCAAAACACCCAAGATTTCCACCATTCTGATAAGAATCCTCAAAACAAAACCCAATCTTTATCCCTCCCATTTCACTCTTTGGAGCAGCCACATTCCTGAGCTAAAAGAAAAAACATGTCTTGTTCAAATTTGACAATGTTGGTGTCCTCAAAACCATCTCTTTCTGACTCCTCTGCCCTTTCTTTCCGCTCTGCTGTCAGCTCTTTTCAGCTTCCTAACCACAACCTATCAGGCCCTTCAAACCCCTCAAGATCATCATCAGTTATCCCTGTTCGATGTGGCCTCCGTGATCTGCGTGATCGAATTGACTCTGTCAAGAACACACAGAAGATTACTGAGGCTATGAAGCTTGTGGCTGCTGCTAAAGTCAGAAGAGCACAAGAAGCTGTTGTCGGTGCTAGGCCTTTCTCTGAGACTTTGGTTGAGGTACTTTACAACATCAATGAGCAGCTCCAGACAGATGACATTGATGTACCACTCACCAAAGTAAGACCTGTCAAGAAAGTGGCGTTGGTTGTCGTCACCGGTGACCGTGGTCTTTGTGGTGGTTTTAACAACTATATCATCAAAAAAGCTGAGGCCAGGATTAGAGATTTGAAAGCTCTTGGCCTTGATTACACTATAATCAGTGTTGGCAAAAAGGGTAATTCTTATTTCCTCCGCAGGCCTTACATCCCTGTAGATAAATTTCTTGAAGGAAGCAATCTGCCCACTGCTAAAGATGCTCAGGCCATTGCTGATGATGTTTTCTCATTTTTTGTGAGTGAAGAGGTTGACAAGGTTGAGCTTCTCTACACAAAGTTTGTGTCTTTAGTGAAATCTGAGCCAGTCATTCACACCCTGCTTCCATTGTCACCAAAGGGAGAGATTTGTGACATCAACGGGAACTGTGTTGATGCAGCTGAAGATGAGTTCTTTAGGTTGACAACAAAGGAAGGGAAATTGACAGTGGAAAGAGATGTCATGAGGACTAAGACAACTGATTTTTCAGCAATCTTGCAATTCGAGCAGGACCCTGTTCAGATTCTTGATGCCTTGCTGCCACTTTACTTGAACAGTCAAATCCTGAGGGCATTGCAGGAGTCATTAGCCAGTGAGCTTGCTTCTAGGATGAGTGCCATGAGCAGTGCAACAGATAATGCGTCTGAATTGAAGAAGAATCTATCTAGAGTGTACAACAGACAGCGTCAGGCAAAGATTACCGGAGAAATATTGGAGATTGTTGCTGGAGCAGATGCCTTGGTTTAAGCATATCCCCTGCAATTGTGCTTCTCTGTAGGTACAATAATGAAGTCTAGACAATTTTTATTTTCTGCTTCTCAACCTCGTACAGACTTTGTGCACAAGAAGAGAACCACATTATATTTTGTACACAAGGCCAGACCAAACCTATATTTGTATGTCAATTTTTTTCTGCTATATTTGTAAAACATGAATTATTGAAAGCCTGAAATCTTCAATCCCTCGTATAGCTTTTCTACTTCATAGTGTCAAACTGTATAGACCAGTTAAAGCACTCATTTTATAGTATAGTGTATCCTGTCTTTATAGTTTCACCAAGAAATACATACATAGATTAAATATGGATACACCACAAGTCTAGCAGAATAGACTGATTTCATCAATCACTTTTAGAATCTGGCTTAAGTTTTCATGGATTTTCCTCCTCTTAGCCTTGGTGATAAATCTGCAGCCACTGTAAAATGATCTGCTATGAGATTCGATAGGACGATGAGTGTACATTGCGAACTTCATTCTTTGACCTTAGTCTCTTCCATTTATTGGTAGATGATGTAGGAACATTCTTTAGAGAAAGGTTGAATCATGCCAGTGTGATTTCTCATATTTAGAACTGTTCAAAGGTCAATCCTTGTTCTAGTAAAGCTCAACTTTTGATCCTTCTTCCAATCTTTTCCCTTCAATTGGCATGCAATTGATTTCTTGTGTTGATTATTGTACGAGGTTATTCTCTGATAACTAAATCCGGAACAGTTATTACTAAGGAAATAAACGTTTGGGAGAGCAGGTGGCTGACCATATGTATATGCCGATGCTACTACAGCATAGTAATTACTATCTGGATCAACAGAATGTGATCAATGTCAAAAACAGAGTAAGAACTGCCTGGAAATTCAGGAGTGCTGCTCAACTTTCACCACCGTGGAAAACAATGTAATGACTTTCTATTTAGATCTGTGTATCTATATAGAACTAAAGGAGATGGAATCTAACTTCATTAAGCTACCACATCTCAAAATTTGCATAAAAGAAGCTAGAATTATCGAAGCCAAAGTTATGAAGTTAAGATATAAAAGTAAAATGTGAAAATTCAAACACTGAAACAAACCATGAAATCCTTTCCTCACAAGGTCATTACACAAGAAAATGCCTTTAAGGCCAGGGGCAATGAAACCTGTCTTGCCATGTTGCTCCCACACACACACAAGGAGTATAAGGAAATCATTATGCATTACTTCAGTATTAAAGTTTCCTATATAGTGAAAAGATACTTAAGAAAGCAATCTCCAAGGGTAGCTCTAAATGTTTTTCCACAAATTAACAATTGGATAACTTCTAGAGGAATCTACCATAAGTATTTGTACATTGCCTTCTTTACTTAAGCTAGGGGAGTATTAACTAATCACTAATGTTTTTATAGCTGTCTTTATAGTTTGTCAACCAAGGAGAGATCCACTGTTATGCCCACATTCTGTTCTCATTTGCTCTCTTCTGAAAACGTTAATATTCCACTATTTTCATCCTTACTTGCATGCCTGAATATACGAATTGCTTGACTGGCATAATTATGAGATCTAAGTGAAGAACAAAATAAAGGTGGGAGAAGGCTCGCATATGATTAGATGTCAACCTCCATCCATTTCGACCTTTAAATTAACTGAATTGGCAGAAAATTGGAAAACCTAGTGGGAAACTATGATTGATGAAGAGTATGGCAGAGCATATATTTCTCCTTCGAACTTGCTTCTATGCTCAGATTTATGAATCTAAAGACTCCTATTCCTCAGGTCATATTATCCTGAACTCTTGAAGCACGAAGAGGTTGCAATACTTTGAAGAGAAATCATTCAATAAGAGCATGGTTATATATGCACAACTTTATCAAGCACCAGAAGTAATCAATATCCATGAAACTGTACATGAATTCACATAACTACCTGATTATAATTATATCAAGTCAACAAAGAATCAACTAATTGTTCATTTTGCCATATTATCCTAGGCAATAAATTCTCCAACTTAACAGAGACGCATAGTGACATTAAATGCATTTCCTATCACTACATCCGTTTAACATAAATCAAACTAGTATTAAGGAAACATTAAACACAATTAAGAACTGATTATAAGTATGAAACAACACAATCCCCTCTCACAAAAATTCAAATTGGACTCATAGTCAAGTCAATTAGGCATAAACAAAGCAAACATATCATTATATTTATGTAAAAAAAAAAAAAATCCAAATCTCTTCTTCGTCACAATTCAAGGTAAATACATTACTTACATTCATCAGAAGCCACATAAACTTTACCCACAAATAAAAATAAAACAGGTAATATTAAAAAAAAGTTCAATTTAAGAAAAACCCTTTACTGTAGTAGCGGATTATATGGTAACGAGAGACGGGTCACGATTGGATTCATAGAAAATGGGTGCAACTGCACTGAGCTTCTTCCTCTGAAGGCAGCAAGGACGGTTGCTCTTGATCTTCAAATTAAAGCAAGGAACGCTCTCCATGATTGGTGCTGGCTGTGAAACTCCGGTTTCTGAATCGGATGTTTGGTGGTTCATCACAATTAGAGTTTTAGGATTGTTCAGTACTTTTGATTTAGCAGTGATTTTGGAATTCCTGATTTGGGCTAACGCTCCTGGCTTCAGATATGTATAATACGACGGCATTGAAGATCTCAAGTTTCTGCTTCTCATCTTTGATTTCATTTTTTTTTCCTGTATCTGTGGGGAAGAGCGGTTTTGGATTTGGATGAAGAAGGGAAAAGGGGGCTTTTTTAAATAAGGAGGTTGTAAAAGCGGGAAAATGGTGTTAGGCGGGTCACTAATTTTATACCAAAAAAAGACCGGCTAAAAGGCGAAAACTTTGTGCCGACATTTTGGGAATTTGATACTTAATTTCCATATTTGAATTTATTTTTGAGACAACACTAGGAGCCTGTTTGGCTCAGCTTAAAAGCTGGTCAAACTGACTTAAAAGCTGATTTTTGACTTATTTAGCTGTTTGGCAATACTCAAAATAGCTTATTTTAAATTTAAAAAAAATTTATTTTAAGCCAAAAGTTAAAAGCTGGGGTAGAGGTGCTTTTTTTTTTAGCTTATAAGCTGTTTTAAGTTGACCACATTTTTATCTTTTTGCCCTTAATATTTTTATACAATCTTCAAATTACAACATAACCCTAACATCTCTTTCTTCCATTTTTCCCTTTTCACGTTTGGCATAGCAACTTCAGCACTTTTATCCAAACACATAACTGCTTATTTTAAAAATAAGTTTCAGCACTTTCAAAAGTACTTTTTTAAAGCTGCTTTTATTAAGCCCATCCAAACGGGCCCTAGATGTGCTCTTTATCTTATTATTTGCATTTGATATTATTTGAATCTACAAAATTTATATTTGAATTATTAAATCTACTTTTTATAACTATTCAATAAGAAATAAATATTTGAATGTTAAACAATAATAGAATATCATTAAATATTTATTTAAGATTTTTCTTCAAAAGAAAATTACCACTACATTATTCACTTTTAGTGTTATTGCTCACAATTATCCATTACCATCACCCATTATTATCATTATCAACTATTAAAACTATCAAAAATTACCATCAATCATTACTACTATTACTAATTATTTTCAGTATTCACTACTAACCAAAATCACCACAATAGCTACCAAAGTTATCAGCAATTATCCTCAATCATTACTATGTATTGTCAATATTCATCACTATCATTACGTATTAGATATTACTATGATTCACCACTACTATTAATTGTCATCACTAAACAACATCATTCTCAATTGATATACTCAAATGCTTGAGAAGATAAAAACAACTTAATTTAGATTTGATTGGGTAGGTTCTAAAATATTTTTTTCTTTAACAAGTAGTTGGTTTCACGTATAAACGTAAAGTTTGTTGTGTCGAACACACAACTTCTTTAGTGGATCTGCAAGTGATATAAAGAATCATTTATTCAGAAAAGAACAAAATGAAGCATATCATAATCATATCTCATCTTTACCCTACCCCCTCCACGCTCTTCATCCCAGCACTCCATACCCCTGCCTTGTCATTTACCTAAATTATATGTTATTACTAGGATACTATTTTTTTATTATTCACCGAACACTCGAAAATAAGCATAACACTCATTATCTTTCTAAATTCAAAATAGAATAGTATTATTGCTATTACAACAACATATCTAATAGTTCCACTTCCACACAATAAAATCTGAGGAGATAGAACATACACAACCTTAAATAAAAAACATTTCCTTCTTAGTAAAAACATAGAAGTAGATACTTTGAATTAAGCAAATTGACTAATGCGCTTCAATAACTGCCTTGTGTTCCATACAGCTTCCTTTATGTAACATATGGTACAAAATCATGCAATATTAGACGGCATTTCAAAACAGAAGGTGCAATTGCAAACAGCACCTTCGTGTTGGTGGAGGCAAGAATTTTCTATCTGCGCATCACAATAGGCATACACTGTACAATTGATTTTAGTGCTGACTGATGCCATACAACTCTTCTCCAAATGAACCAGAATAACACCACAAAACAGCACATGTTCTCAAAGTCGTCTAGAAATAATCAAATCAGCAATAGGTGTATGATTCAAAGAGAATTTTCATGCATTGTGGTTTTTTTAACACAACTTTGATAGACGAGAGGTGAGAAGCAATCTAGGATTAGATGATACCAGTATCACTTTCCATGGGCCTAAATGTGGGACAGAAGCAGAGTATGGAGATGAACTCCGGTAAGATATTTGATAGTCCATCATAATGGAAGATAAAGAACCCACACCACTAAAGTTATTTAACAGAAGTTGTCAAGCTCAAACTTAACTACTCAATTATAAGATTCCTTCCTCACATGGTAATACTCATAAAACTAGTTTCTTCCTCACATGGTAATACTAATAAATCAAGTTCCTCCAGCACATGGTAATACTCATAAAACAAGTTCAAAGGCAGGCTTGGGATTTGGGAAGGGTGTGAATAGAAAATGACAAATAACTTTCTTATCTTACTTCTGCAAGAAGCTTTAGAATCCTACGTTAACTTGTCATTGCAACATCAGGTTGCAATTAAAGCTAACAACCAATACATCTTTTACCTAAAATGAAATGAAACAAGAAACATACCAAAATGGGAAGACATTATCAGTTGAAACTTGGGTACTACACATTTTATGCTTGCTGCAGAATGTTTAATCCATGAAAGCAAAAATGTCACATCTGAATTCTGATCTATGCAAATACGCAAATCTCTAGAATTTCAGATGAATAAGATCTCCACAATCATAACATTTGTCACTCTATACTCATTAGAGCCAAACAGGATAAAAATCAAGCTAGAAACTGAGAGATTGATCCAATGATCAAACAGCAGATATGGAGGTTCAGAAGAACTTAATATATCATATACATTTTGTCCCCTCGTATATATATTTGGAGCAAAACTGGGCAAACATAAAGGTTTATCCCATTTTTCAACTCATGTTTAGGGTCAGGAACAAGAGAATTGTAATAAACTATGTTGATCTGGAAAGATCAACTCTAAGTGAAAGGCAGAAGAGAGTTACTAAGTGACTCCAAGGAACAAGTAAGAATAATCTCCAAAAACTACAATCACATCAGAGAAACTGAGATCCAGAACAGAGCTTAGAGCCTTTACTAGATGTAAAGCACACTATTAATGTTTCAGTGATACCCAAAATGGTATACAAATATGTATCTAAGTGAAGGGTAGAAGAGAGTGTGACTCCAAGGAACAAGTAAGAATAATCTCCAAAAACTTCAGTCACAGCAGAGAAACTGAGATCCAGAGCAGAGTTCTAGCCTTTACTTGATGTAAAGCACACTATTAATGTTTAAGTAATACCCAAAATGGTATGCAAACATGTAATTCATGTAGGCAATAAATATCAACGCTACATACTTGATCATGTAGACATTGATCAGCAGTCAATATACTGAGAACATTAGCAAGATAAGCAAGTTCAAGAGAAAACTTACTCTGTAATCTATTAAAAGAAGCAAAATCAGCATGTAGTTATGAGCACGAGTAACCAAACTTAATGGGAAAACATAGCTTGTTATTGAATATTTACCAAAAGGGTTGATTAAACAGAGGTTCCGAACAAGTCTGTACATTGCCACAAATGCATCAAAATTGCACAACCATAAAGTATTTTCTATACAAAGAAATATCACTTCAATAAATCCAATATCCTTTCATGAAACATAACTCAATACTTGCAATAAAGTAACTGATGAACATTAAATTAGGGCAGGTGAAACTCATTCAAGACAGAAAAGATAACTATGTAGATCTCTTTATTCATATGAACTGTATATTTCTACATCTTTTGTTTGTTGAAATGAAAAGAGAATGTACTGCAAACGATCTTCGCCCCACTTACGGACATCAATACTAGGCCCCAAGAAAATAACCAAATTAAAAATTTTGAAGGGGAGAAAGAACTCCCGATCTAACAAAGATACACTTTTTTTATGTATATTTTTTCACTATAACTTACTAATTTGAAACCCCAATAAGATCAACAGCAGACCGGGGTTGAAAGTGGAGGCGTCTCACCAACTGAAGGATCAAGAATTGGATTCAGTAAAAATGGGCGCGACGGCGCTGAGCTTCTTTCTCTGGATAAACCGAGGCTGGCGAATCCGGATCGATGAATTGAAACAGGGAAGGCTTTCCATGGTTGGTAAAGGCAGGGATGAAGGTATCACCGAAAGGGGTATGTGCTGATAAGATTGAGCATTTTTCAACCTTGATTTAGCCGAGATTTTGGAGTATCTAAGCTGGGCAAGTGCACCTGGTTTCAAGAATGTGTGAAATGATGGGGTTGCAGATCTGGAAGTTCTGGTTCTCATGGAGGATTTCATAGTTTGAGCTGAAAAAACTTTGGATATTCCTATAAACCCTAGAAAGAGAAAGAGGAGGACTGTGTTGTTTGGTGATAAGAAAGAGAGGGAGTATATAAGGGTTTAAAATGTGGAAACTGAAAGGCGGGAAGAAAGAATGGTAGGCGGCTATGGCGCCGTTTGGGCTTGGGCTTGGGCTTGGGCTTGGGCTTGGGATGGTAGCTATGACAAGTGTACAAATAGCCATATATGGAAGGTTCATTAATGAGAAAATTTGAGGAATAATAACAAATATAATATTTATATTAGTGTTTTATAGCTATAATTTTGTTATTTACATTCCACAGTCATATTTTATTTGTTATAGCGATTCTGATTTGTATACATTTTGAAATATTTTTAATTTGTATAGAAAAAAAATTAAAACAAAATATAAATAAATTAACTAGACCCAGTTTTATATATGACATTTGAAATTTTATTGAAATTGGGTATTATGTATTATGCCATATACAGAATTTTGAAATTGGGTTTTTATCTAACTGAATGTAAATCAATAAAAAAGAATATCATATAGTATTTAATTAATAAAAGATTTAGTTGGATGATTTTATTGATATAAACAATTAAGTTGAGTGATTTTATTGATAAAAATTTCTTTTAATGATTTTACTAGATAAATTTTCAAAATTAAGTAATTTTTTACGATATTAACTCAGTATGTGTATGTTCTCTTTTTGGCTTGTCAATTGTATATTTATATATCTGTGAAATTTGTATATAAATAAAATTTTGTATAAGTTGTCAATAGTGTATGTATATGTACTTTGTGTTAGGCTTAACAATTGTATATGTATACATATGTATAAGTGAAACATGTATATATATATATATATATATATATAATCTGCATTAGTAAAACTATATATATTATAACTAAATAATTAAAAAATCGTATTAGTGGAAACTCTATATAATTAAAAAAAATTGATTTGGGGAGAGATTTTAGGAGAAATTGAAGAAAGTAAGGAG
Organism: Solanum pennellii; assembly: GCF_001406875.1. Classification (NCBI taxonomy): domain Eukaryota; kingdom Viridiplantae; phylum Streptophyta; class Magnoliopsida; order Solanales; family Solanaceae; genus Solanum; species Solanum pennellii. Next base: position 48,420,393 of record NC_028638.1, read on the forward strand.
AGAAAAGATAGCGAAGGAATTTGTAAAAAAATAAATCTTATGTTTTTGTATATGTGTCCCTAGTTGAATGGCAAAAATTGTGTAACATTTGTTGCAAAATAAAAATAAATGAAACAATTGCTATATTATTTATTTGATTTAAATGTTTGCTACTATGTAAAATTTTTCCTTCATTAGTTACTCATTTTTAGCCATTTTTTATGCATAATCAAATAGTTTCCGATTGAATTTTTGTAGATCAAATAGAACACACACATTAAGGTGTTCTGTCAACAAGTGAAGACAATAGCTCAAAACTAAAAACATGTTCACTTTAAGATTTATACTATTTGTAATTTAACCACTTTTAATCACTAAGTTTAAAATAATCAATTATTTTTAACAATTTTTAAAAACTTTTAATGATTAGAGGTGGATCGACGGTCCGAAGGTTGTGGGTGAAAGGAATGATATTTATAACTTTTGAATTTCTTACTGTTTTTATTAAAAATTTACTAAATTAATATTCGATAATTAATAACTATTTCTAAGATAATACTTTTCTCCAGTCTCAACTTAGGCCAATAGAAAGAATCACAAAATTCGATAAGATATTAAGATAACGTATTTTCAGAAGACTCTGTGTATAAATATATGGTCTCATTAATATTATAAATTAATAATTTTTTAAAAGTATAAATATATCTAAGACGATTTAGTGAAATATGATTCTATTGTGTTCTATTTTTTGTTGAAATTAAAATTTAGTTAAAGCTCATCTATATTTTTCTTACTGCATTCAAAAGTTTCGGTGTTGCTACAATTGCAAATATTTTTGAGTGCATGTAGAATGTTCTCTTTCATACTCACATAATGTTTTATATATTTGATCTGTCATTTTTTTTTTTGCGACACCTTTTAAATGAGAAATCATTTTTAGATATGGTTTCAAAAAACTTCATATGTTGCTTATGCAGTTTATTCTCTCATAATCATTCATCGGATGTTTTTACTAAAGATACAAGAATAATACTTAATTATTAAGGCCTCATATCTTTGCACTTAATAGAGGTCTGAATCTTAATCATTTAGATACAACCTATTAAGTACGTCTGATTTTTTGGTTTTAACCTGAATCATCAGATTAAGTCGTTAAGTTCATTTGTTTTATTTTTTTAAAAACCTCTTAATGGGTCTGAGAGGTATGAACTAATCAGATCTGTAAGAGACTCTTAACAACATTCAGACTCATTTAATAAGTTATCAAATAATAACATCGTTTCTCAGCTTTAAGTGTACTTTTTTATCTTATACCTAAAAACTTTCTTTCTCTCTTTTTTCAATCAAACCACAATTTTTTTTCTCTTGAATTGATAAGTTTTCATAAATCCTTTCAATTTATTTTATATTAATAATTTTTTTGTATTGATTGTGTCAAGAACACTGTTGGTGTATTGGTGTTTATCAAGGTTTTTGAATGAAAAAATTTGTACTCTAAATCATGACTTTTAAAACTTTTTTTTAATCAAAAGTAATATATTTTGTCGAAATAAAACTTTTTATGATATTTTATTAATTTAATGTTAATTTCATATGCACAAATATTGAAAACAAACAGCATTAATTATTTAATGTTCAGATTTAGAGACCACAACTTAATATTCAGATGTGTATTCAGATCAAAACACCTGAATCTTAATACAATGTGTATTCAGATTCAGACCTCTTAATCTTAATGGAAATAAATGAGGCCTAAGAAACAACGACCATTATGCACATAATGAATTTATTTTACCATAAGTCATTGCATTTTTTGAATCTATTCCGCAATAAATCATTTAACAAAATTATATATTACAATGAATCATACATATACATTGTATTTTATGTATAATGAATTTATGTTACATACGAATTCAATAAATATGATTCATAATTTAGTAAGATACAATGATTTTGATGTATACGTTGTACAACATGTATAATGATTTTACTTTTACGTGCGTCCAATAAATATGTTACATAAATCAGTAAGATACAATGATTGTGATATAATCAAAATTAACCTTCTTTCTCAAAAGCACTAATTAATAATTATTAATTTATTAATGAAATAATAACTATATAAAATAATAATAATTTATGATCCACATATATTAATATAACGAGGTTTTACCGTATTTCAAAATTATATTTTAAAATAGAATTACTTCTCAAAAGCACTGATTAATAATTATTAATTTATTGATGAAATAATAACTATATAAAATAATAATAATTCATGATCCACGTATTAATATAGTGAGATTTTACCGTACTCCATTTTTTTTTTAAAAATAACGTTACTTTCTATTTCAACTTGCTATTTCTCTACTTAGCCATGTAGTTTTATCATAATCTTTGTCAGACATAATAAAGTTTAATGAAATTTCATACTTACAAAAGTCTTATGCAGTATATGCTATTATAAGTATCAGATATAAATCTTATTTCAGCCTGTACTAAATAATAACAATAATACTTTTGTTATAAATTCATTGAATGAGTGGATAGTCCATAAGGTTGGTACATGAACAACCATTCATATTCACTAGGTTACATGAACCTTTTTTGATAAGAATATATCTATTTATTATGATACTTAATATGGTGACCTTTGGAGTGATTTCTCACTCTATAAATAGGGTTGTTCATTCACTATTGTAATATAGACAAATGAGACTTACATACACTTGAATAAGAAGAAAATTCCCCTTCTTCTATCTACTTCTGTTGTCTTCTTCTCTTTATGATTATATTCTTATGAGCTTGATTTTATAACACGTTATCAGCACGAGTCTCTATCTAATTGAGAGTGAGTTCTTGTTTTTCTTTAGCTCACATTTTGGTTGATCTCGTTATGAAGATCAAAGTATTATATGCATAAAATCAGGTATGTATTTTCTAAAATATTTTATGATTTAGAATAAAATAGTGTTCAGTCAATAACAATTATCAGGAACCGAAGACATATACTACTATTGGTTGAATATGACATGCTATACAAAACTTCTTAAATGGAAGAAGGTATAAAATTTTAATAGCATGAGTTTGAATATTATTTTGATTGTTTTGAAAGACTCAAAGAATAAATCATGTTGTACTTCGGTTTATTATACCGTTGGTTAAGGGTAAGACGATGGATTCAAGTTTCATCGCACCAAAAGGGTAAGACATCAGGTTAAAGTCCGGATGCACCATAATGAAAAATATTTGAGGATAAGACGATAGATTCAAGTTCTATCGCACCAAAAGGGTAAGACATCAATTAGAGTTTTGATGCACCGTGATTGGGTTCAAGTCCCATAGAATTATGGCGTAACACGCCTTATATGGGTAAGACATTGAGTTTGAGCCAATGCACCATAGCGATGATAAAATGATGACTAAGAAAAATAATATATTTTTGATGAAATGTCTTGAAATTCATCATATTGAATTTGCTCCATTCCTTGAAAAGAATGTGGTAGCAACATGTGATAACTCTGAAATCCGCCTGTTGACTTGCTCCATTCAATCATATGAATGTGGTAGCAGTGAATGATTAGTCTGAAAGATGACAAATAATTAATGATATGAATAAGGGCGTGGAGGGACAGAATTATAATAGTCATCATTGTGGTAATGATAAAAGGAAGAACACTATGAGTTCTTCAAATAGTCCTTCAAAATGTGAAGGCAATTTTTATTATCAAAATGGTATGAAAGGTCATTAGACTTGTGAATGTTGTCAACCCAATAATTTGACAAGTTTATAAATCCTCTATCATGATACAAGAAGATAAAGTGATGGTACACTTGATCTTTCAAAGTGATGTTGAGGTGTGTCATGGAAATATGATGAATTTTAAAGCCATGACAATGTGCTTATAATGCAAATTTATGAAGTACATATAAATAATTAGTCCATTCCTTGAAGAGAATGTGACTTGTGATGAGTATCGTGCATGCTCGACCATTCTATAAGAGAATGGGTCTAGATGTGATAAAATCATTATGGGTTGGATATATGCCACAACTCACCTCTATGGAAGGTTTGAGAAAAAAATGATATATGTCAAAACTCACCTCTACGAGAGGTTTGAGAGGAAATAAATTTTATTTGGAAGAAATGTCTAATCGTATTGTACGTTTATATGTCACTATGGTATGTTTATTATGAACTACCGAAAGGGAAAAAGAAAGAAATAGTTCTTGCCTATAAGGGTTGTGGTCATTATTGTGTGGCAATACAAATTTGTCATTGGTTGTGTACCTATGGTACAACAAAAGTAAAGCAAGAAAGACGTCTTGCTCATAATGATTTTGACCATGACAATAATAATATAATTTCCTCCTTGAAGGAGATGCTCACCATAGGGATGGTGTCATGCAATATGTGACAGTACACAAAATTAATTGCAAGCTCTAACGAGTTGTGCTATTATCAGAGGAATAATATTGGGGTTGTAGTAAGTCTCAAAAGAAACTTTTTAAGTTTCGGATGAATTGAAAATAAATATTGAGACTATAAATCACTACAACCGAAGAGGGTTATAAATGTTTATGTAAAAGATTACCCCACTTTTCCTCTTGTTTGTTCCATACAAACATGTACATGCTGATGAAATCACATGTAAAAGTAAATTATAAGTGTACTAAAATAAAGATCAGTTGGCATGACTGGTTGACCATTCCGATTAAATGTGATGCAAACGTGATTGAGAATTCAGGTGATTTATATGATGAAGAAATAAAGATTCTTCAAGAATTCTCTTGTGTTGCTTGTTCTCTTGATAAAATGATCATTGTACCAGCTAAGGTTGGGATTGTAATCCCCTAAAATTTTTGGAACATATAAAAGGGTGAATATGGGCCCGTTCACCTGTCATGTGGATCATTTGCAACTATATGATTGATGCATCTATGCGATGGTCACATGTATTTTGTTGTCAACTTACAAATTGGTTTTTGTAAGGTTGTTTGCTCGAATTGTTAAAATTAAGAGCACAGTTCCAAACTATGAAATTATATTGATAATGCTGGTTGATTTAGCAGAAATTGTATGCCTCCAATTATAGCTAAATCATGGTTATGAGAACAAAACTCCCAAATAAGATTTGGTATGAGATAATTTTATTTAACATGTAGCAACACATGTATGCATCAAACCAACAAGGTTTCCCCATTAAAATTGGTTCAGGGTCAGGAACCATATAATTTTCATCTAAAATGTTGAATGTGCGGTTATGATTTTAATTGCTCCACCACGCACAAAGATGAACTTCCAAATAAGGTTGGAATGAATGTTAGATTTTCTAACATTAGGGGGAGAGATGATTGACAGCTGAAAATTATGTGTGAGGTTAATTATGAATTATCTAGATCCTCGTTAAATAAATATGTGAACTTAAAGTTCAAGGGATAATTCAGTTGCATAATGTTGCAAATCAGTTGCCAGATGAATGCACTGACCCTATGATATAATTCAGCTGCAAATGCTCCAATGTGAAGTCCTTGAAGGACAGAGTCTATGATACGCCGGAAGCGTAATAGACCAATCGATTCCAAATATAAAATTCCTTGAAGAAGGAAGGAGCAAATGATCAATATGGTCATGATAATGAGGCAAGTGCTATAAAAGAGCACATTGACATAACACTTCATAAAATCTTGAAAAAGGTTCAGGTACCTGAAATAATGAAAAATGAAGAGATCTCGATAAGTTATGTCTTGTTGGAATCGATATCAAATAACCGTCGACGGTATCTTTGATATGAGGTAGCGCTCAATGATATAAATTGTGACGAGGATCTTGAATTCAAATCTGTCATATAGTGTGGACAGATAAATGGTTGGCCAAGTAAAATGCACAATTCAAGTATATTTTGTTTCACTTAGAAAAGTGACATTTTGGACTGGTAGTCCATAAATCAAGGTATAATGTCAGTGGGGTACAAATAAATTATTATGCGATAGTATAACCGTAAGATATCAAATACGGTTTGTGCCTTGGGGCATAAAGGTTTATCGCAAAAATCCTGACATTATTGGAGATGTTTTCTCCTTTGGTGGATGCAATGAGGTTTGTTTTGATCTGGCAACATATGAAAAACTTGAATGCATGTAATGAATAATTGTAATGTCTAGCTAGACAATGAAGGTTATATGAAAATCCTTGAAACAATCGAGGTGTCTGAAGCATATAAGAGTTTGAAAGAAACTTTTTCAATAAAGCTTCAAGAATCCTTATATGGATTGAAATAGTCAAGGAAGAAAAAGGGTACAAAAGAATGACCCTAATTGTCCTTGTATTTTTATGAAAAGGTCTTGGTAAGACAAAATTTTGTCTTGACCTACAGATTGATAATTTGACAAATGAAATATTTGTCTAACAGTGCACATACACTGAAAAGTTTTGATGCAATTTTATATGGATAAATCGCATTCATTGAGTACCCCAATGATTATGAGATCACTTGACATAAATGATGATTCAGTTTGATCTCAAAAGAAGGATGATGAGTTTCTTGGTGATGAAACTCTATCTTGGTGCAATCAGGGCACTAGTGCATCTTACTAACAATATTTGACTAGATATTTGTTTTGCAGTAAATTTACTGGCAAGATTCAGTTTCTCCCCGATAAAAGGACATTGAAATGGTGTTGAACACATGATTGAATATCCTCGAAGGACCATAGTTATGGGCTTATTCTATTCCGAGGAATCCAAGACAAAATTGATTGGTTACGCAGATGCAGAATATTTATCTGATCTGCATAAAGTTCTATCTCAATCACGCTATGTGTTTGCATGTGGAGGCACAATAATATCTTGGGGATCAATGAAGCAAATGTTGCTCTGCAGAAATAAAAGTCCTCCATGAAGCAAGTCAAAAGCGCGTCTGGTTGAGATAAATGACACACCATATTCAAGAAATGTGTGGTTTTTCTTTAAAAAAGAATATACCAACCACAATGTACAAAGATTGGAGACATCATCACAAGAAATTAAGTGATGTTTTAATCAGGGGGAGTACAATACGCGTTGCACTCTTTTTCCCTTGATCGAGGTTTTTTTCCCACTGGGTTTTCCTGGCAAGGTTTTTAATGAGGCAACAAATGGTGCGTATCAAAAGATATGTGTACTCTTTTTCCTTCACTAGAATTTTTTTCCACAGGGTTTTTCCTAGTAAGGTTTTAACGAGGCACATTATCTATGGACATCCAAGGGGGAGTGTTATAAATTCATTGAATGAGTGGATAGTCCATAAGGTTGGTACATGAACAACCATTCATATTCACTAGGTTACATGAACCTTTTTGGATAAGAATATATCTATTTATTATGATACTTAATATGGTGACCTTTGGAGTGATTTCTCACTCTATAAATAGGGTTGTTCATTCACTATTGTAATATAGACAAATGAGACTTACATACACTTGAATAAGAAGAAAATTCCCCTTCTTCTATCTACTTCTCTTGTCTTATTCTCTTTATGATTATATTCTTATGAGCTTGATTTTATAACAACTTTAATAAAATAAAAGACTCATATATGTTAATTACCACATCATGTCATTGAACTAGATATTTTAGTCTATGATAAAAACCTTACTCTATGTATGGACATTGAAAAAATATAGGGCAACTTTCACATATAGCAAATAAAAAATTTGTATGCTATAGCAAAGTTTGTATAATTGTGCTTTATAACAAACATAAAAACTATATAATTCGCTATACATATACAGTTGAAGCAAATTGTATAAAACGAAGTGTATAAAACAAGAAAGAGAAAGACACTTGGGTTGAGAACGGTATAAAAACGAATTGTATTATTATAAGTGTATAAAACGATTATATACAATTTGAATTTGTATAAAACGAGAAAGAGAGAAAGACAAAAGAGACTTGACAAGAAATATACAATTGAATCGAATTGTATAAAACGAGAAAGAGAGAAATTAGATACAATTTGAAAATTGTATAAAACGAGAAAGACAGAAAGACAAAGAAACTGGGCAGGGGAGTATTTTTATTGTATAATTATAAGTGTATAGGACGAAAATATATGTACTTGCATGTGTATATACAATTTTCTCACGCTTTATACAAACAGAAACCCAATTTCTACATTTCGCTTCTGTTTGTATAAGTGAGAAAGGCGAGGGTGGCGAGCGAGATTTGAGAGAGTGGTGAGCGAGATCTGGAAAAGGGAAGAGAGGGGAAAAAAAATATTTGTATTTATACAATTTTCTCTACTTTATACAATTAGAAGCAATTTTTATACACTTGTGTTTGTATAAAAAAAGTAAGGAAGTGAGCGAGAGATTGGAGGAGAGTGGCGAGCGAGATATTTGGGAGAGAGGCGTCTGACAATTTTTTGCAAACGTTTGCTATGGATCACAATTAAATCAAACCCTAGCTACTCCATTTATTTTAGGTTATTAGTTTGCTATTATATACAATTTTCCCAAAAATATATTTAGTTGAAGTTTGAGTTTATTAGATACTAGGTGAATTTTGTCTAACTTCAAATTTCCAAAATATGTGAAAATTTGGAACTCCATCCCACTATGTTGAGATTTCACAAAGAAGAAAGTTTTTGAACTCCAACAAAATGTGTTAAAATTTTAATTGTAATTTTTGAAAATCCAGCACATTGTAGGATAATATCATGTTATTAGTTAGTAAACATAAAAAAAAAAAATATTAACTGTAGATCTTTTTTATAGATCTACATAGTGAGGAAATAATATACTATTACTTTCGTATTGCTCAAAAAAAAAAGTAAGGGGAAGAATTCCGTACTTATTTTGCTTTGCCTGCAAATTGCAATAAACTATTTCATTAATATAATTATTTGGCTAATAACAAGAACAAAAAAGCAAATATGATAAAAAGAGATGTAATTATGTTTCTGGTCCACTAATTTTGTTATTTTCCCCCTATTCCCCTTAACTCAGAGGAAAAAATCTTCAATGTCTTATATAGTAATATAAATAAAAATTTGACGGTACATGTTATGAGAGTTTTTTTTTTCTTTTACAAATTAAAACGTTAAAAGGATTAAAGTAGATCGTGATATTAAGGTATTACAAGAGTGTCGTCACTATGAACTTTATCTCATATGACGTAAATGGTGAAAATTTTCTTAATTTTGTGTAATAGAATAAATTTATCTTTTATCAATAGTTGGAATCAGATATGTCCTTGTTATTACTAGTTAGAGTCAATTTTATTCTTGAACTATGCAAATTAGAATAAAATTTTTTGTTATATATAAATGATATAAAAGTCTAACACCAAATGATATCACGTTTTGCGTAATTAAGGATTATTTTTTAAAACTTATGCATTGTTCAAAAATAAATTTAGCTTTTTTTTCTAGTTTCGTTTGAATTTTAGAAATCTCTTCTTCCTCCTTTCTCTCTTCTACAATTACTCTGCCACCCATCACCCCTTTTTTTCTCCTTCTTCCTTAAACAACGCTATACAATTTTATATTTTATTTTCCCTCATTTTTTAAAATTCCAATCAAATTGAATAAAGCAAGTATAGTTAATTTTTTGTTAACATATAAATTATAAAGCAATGTGTAAATAATGGTATAGTAGTATATATATTATAGTACAAGTTAAATAAATCCAACTCGAATAAATTTAGACCACTGCTATCACTCTCTAGACTCTCCATACCCAAATTTTGTCACATCCTTTTTTTTTCCTTCTCATTTCCAAGAAAAAAAGAGCCTAGTATAATTTAAAAAATTCCACGTGTCAATATTTAAATTACCACCGTCTTCATATCCAACCAAATAATTCCAACCGTCTGATTTACAGGTACAACGTAAGCAAAATAGAGAGCATTACACAGAAACAACACACTTCTGGCTGAAATTTGTAGGACTCCTCCAATTTGTTATCGCAGTTCGTAGAATCTCAATAAAGAGTATTATTCTTGATTTTTTAATAGATTTTTAAAATCCCATTAAAGCAAATACCTATATAATTGCAGCACAGATACATAGAGAGAGAGAAGAGAGAGAGATAGTGTGTTGATGAAGGAGAAGAGAGATACTTCACATGGGATGTTGTATTTGATTCTGTGGTGAACAAGAGTTTTATAAAGAACATTCCTTTTTCTTTATTGCTTGGTTCTTGGGTGGGTCAGCCATGGATGTTCCATTGCCACTGCATAGACCATTGAATGCAATAACCCACCTCAAGATCAAACCTTTTCTTGGGTTTGTTTCTCATGGAACCACAAGTCTATCAGTACAAGTAAATTTGTCTTCTAATCTTCTCACTGAAAACTGTAGTGTGTGTTGTATCCATTTGCACTAACTTGGGGACACATGTAGTTATTATATTAACAGTTTTCTTGATTTTGAATACACCCATGTTTCATACTCCCCAATTTCGATTATAATTCTTGCATATATGGAGTAATTTGAGCTCAAAATGCAATCTTGATTGACATTTTCTTATGGGTATTGGAGCTGGGCATTTTGTGTTTACTTGACATCATCAGTATTTGCATATTTGTTGATTCTTGGTGTATGTTAGTGGTCATGGTTCCAGTTAGTTAACTTAAGGTAATTGTTCTTAAGAGTTATTGATGTCATTGGTATGCCAAGTTTATGGTTTCCACCCTTAAAGCAATTTCGATTGTTGTTAATTGTCTTATACCTAATGCTATTTTTGCAGTCTTCTTCATGGAGGAGGGATGGAATGCTTACTGGGGTTCCATTTCCATTTTGTGCAAGTGAGGGTTCATTCCTATGGTTATTTAGTTGTAAATATTGGTCTATCATTGATGCTAGCTATTTGTCAAACTAACTGGAAAGATTGTATTCTGTAGATTTCTCGGGAAGAAGACGGAGAAAAGTTTCAACTCCTAGGAGTCAACAATCTTCACCTAAGGGGTTTGTGCCAAGGAAGCCTTCAGGGATGAGCACACAAAGAAAAGTTCAGAAGAGCAATGGTGATAAAGAAAGTCAAAATACTTCAACATCTAAAGAATCTGAAATTCCCAACCAGAAGATGGTTGAAGCAAAAGTTGAAACCAGTGATGATGACACTAAAGGAGTGGTCAGGGACCACAAGTTTCTGGAGGATGAGGATGAAATCAATGGTTCTACTAAATCAATAAGTATGTCACCTGGTCATGGATCATCTCAATTTGTTGAAAGTGAAGAAACTGGTGATGATGACAATGATGCTGTAAAGTTAAACGAATCAAAGAGATTGGAAGAGAGTGATTTTCTAATTGATTCTGTAATAAGAGAACAAAGTGGATCTCAGGGGGAAACTAATGACAGTAGCAAGGGAAGCCATGCTGTGGATACCAAATTTTATGAGATATTGCAGGTGGATGTTGAACCACAACAACTGAAAGAAATTAATGCTGGGAGTGTTGAATACACAGGACCTGTAGCAAGTAAGCTATTGGAAATTACTAAGGCCAGTGATGTGGAACACACTGAAAGCAATGAGATTGATGACTTAGACAGTAATAGTTTCTTTAAATCAGATTTAGCTGAAGAGGATGATCCATTAACCGCAGGAACAGTGGAGATTGGAGATTCTTCTCTAAACTTAAGATTGGAGATGGAAGCAAATCTACGTAGGCAGGCTATAGAAAGGCTTGCCGAGGAAAATTTATTGCAAGGGACCAGAATATTTTGTTTTCCAGAGGTTGTAAAACCTGATGAAGATGTCGAGATATTTCTTAACATAGGTCTTTCCACTTTGAAGAATGAGCCTAATGTCTTGATTATGGGAGCTTTTAATGAGTGGCGCTATAGGTCTTTTACTACAAGGCTAACTGAGACTCATCTCAATGGAGATTGGTGGTCTTGCAAGATCCATGTTCCCAAGGAAGCATACAGGGCTGATTTTGTGTTTTTTAATGGACAAGATGTCTATGACAACAATGATGGAAATGACTTCAGTATAACAGTGGAAGGTGGTATGCAAATCATTGACTTTGAAAATTTCTTGCTTGAGGAGAAACGGAGAGAGCAGGAGAAACTTGCTAAAGAAGAAGCTGAAAGAGAAAGACTAGCAGAAGAACAAAGACGAATAGAAGCAGAGAAAGCTGAAATTGAAGCTGACAGAGCACAAGCAAAGGACGAGACTGCAAAGAAAAAGAAAGTATTGCAAGAATTGATGGCAAAGGCCACAAAGACTCGTGATATCACCTGGTACATAGAGCCAAGTGAATTTAAATGCGAGGACAAGGTCAGGTTATACTATAACAAAAGTTCAGGTCCACTCTCCCATGCTAAGGACCTGTGGATCCACGGAGGATATAACAATTGGAAGGATGGTTTGTCTATTGTCAAAAAGCTTGTTAAATCTGAGAGAATAGATGGTGATTGGTGGTATACAGAGGGTAAGTGGGGATGTTATTATTATAAGTACTTGCACTTCTTTTAGTTAGTACTTGCATGAGCTTCCACAATCATACTTTGCCTGTCTCCTTTTATTTCTTCTGAATGTTCGGCTACACTCTTCTGAGGAATGTACTTTTCTGCAGTTGTTATTCCTGATCAGGCACTTGTCTTGGATTGGGTTTTTGCTGATGGTCCACCCAAGCATGCCATTGCTTATGATAACAATCACCGCCAAGACTTCCATGCCATTGTCCCCAAGCACTTTCCGGAGGAATTATATTGGGTTGAGGAAGAACATCAGATCTTTAAGACACTTCAGGAGGAGAGAAGGCTTAGAGAAGCCGCTATGCGTGCTAAGGTTGGTTGTAATGTTCCACTCAAGGTTAAAACTGGTTAAGTGGATTTGATGGGTCAAATTTAGATATTCTGTTGTTGTCCTGTTATTCCAAAAGAGAACAAAGACCTCCTATTTTTTTTTTGTCTATAGAGTTCTCCTGCAAGTTATTTTCTTATATTACTGAATTCCATTGCTTACCTCTCATATATGTTTCTTCCAGGCTGAAAAAACAGCACTTCTGAAAGCTAAAACAAAGGAAAGAACTATGAAATCATTTTTACTGTCTCAGAAGCATGTAGTATATACTGAGCCTCTTGATATCCAAGCTGGAAGTAGCGTCACAGTTTACTATAATCCTGCCAATACAGTACTTAGTGGTAAACCTGAAATTTGGTTCAGATGTTCATTTAATCGCTGGACACACCGCCTGGGTCCATTGCCACCTCAGAAAATGTTGCCTGCTGAAAATGGCACCCATGTCAAAGCAACTGGTTAGTTTTCACGCACTCTGATGTCAGTTTACAAACACTACAGACTGTTCCGTCATCATAGCTTCAACTAGAAATAATTTTCACATACGCTTAGTAGTATCTTTAGTATTAAAAATATAATTTTAGTTGCAGTTTCTTTCACATACATTTCTCTATTTTTCTAGACAAACGGAAGTTTTCTCTGTAACCGATAGCTAGAATGCTAATTGTGAGCTGAGATGAACATCTTGATATGGGATCTGAGACCTTAGGATTCTACGAAGTAAGAAAGTAACTTAACTCTCTAATGCATTTATGTGGAGTAAGTTTGAACAACTGATGTATGTAAACATTTAATTACATATAAATATCAATTTTTGTCAAATAAAAACTAGTCTTATCTGAAAAACATCTTCACTTTTGCTTTCCATCTGGCTACTTATGTTTCAGTCAAGGTTCCATTGGATGCATATATGATGGATTTTGTATTTTCCGAGAGAGAAGATGGTGGTATTTTTGACAATAAGAGCGGAATGGACTATCACATACCCGTGTTTGGAGGAGTCGCTAAAGAACCTCCGATGCATATTGTCCATATTGCTGTCGAAATGGCACCAATTGCAAAGGTAGACTTGGGTGATTCCAACTTTTGTTTTATGCTAAATATAATACTTTTGTGCTTTAACTGATACTTCTTCACTGCGATTCAAGATCTGAAGATGTTTCTGTTCCACCAAGGACTATTTGTGCTTAATCCATAGTTTCTTGTAGCTACCTCTCCCCTCCAAGTTAGGTAAAAGTGTCACTTGCTATGCATTTCTAGAGTTGTGAATTTTCCGATGTTTGGCAGTTACAGAGCAAACAGTTAGTCAATAAAGGCAGTCCATTTTAATATAAATGATACTCTTGTGCCTTTTATGGTTATTTTGCTTTGAGTTGACCTTTCTCATCAAAAAATGTTTATTCTTTAATATTTGGGGGAGATGGGGCTATTGGGAACTGTAAAGTGAAAAAAAAGGATAATGTTTTCCTGTATTACTTTTTGACTTTATATTAATTTTTTATTTTCCTATTAGTAAACCCAAGAACTATGGAGGATTTTTTTGAACCTCAAAGGCATCTCGTGGACCATGTCCAGGAAGGTCTCAGAGGCTTTAAAGAGTTGGGAGGCATCAGGGATGAATGCAAAGGACAGAAATAGATGGAGAATCATCCGTGCTGTATATGATGGACTATTTGAAAAGAAAGGAACTCTATGTGTTTTAAGAGCATAGAGAATAATGTTCAGATGGTCAAGTTAAACTGCATTTTATTGTTACATTTCTGTATAAATGGTTTCAGTACAATCGATGTACTGTTTTGTGATATAATCCAAAGCTACCTATTTCGATTTCTTTTTATCTATTAGGGATAGCGGATAGATTCTTGGGTGATAGAATTAGAAGAATCACTAGTTAGTTTAGTAGAGGCAGTGGTTTAACATAATAATGTAAAGATGGCTATTTAGGAACAAAAATTGAGGTTTACTTTGAATACATTCAACAAATTCTTGTTCATTTACATATTGAAATGAGTGATTCTATTCCAGCTGTTAAGTTGTCATTACTTTGTTTTTGCAGGTGGGAGGCCTTGGTGATGTTGTTACTAGTCTTTCCCGTGCTGTTCAAGATTTAAACCATAATGTGGATATTATCTTACCTAAGTATGACTGTTTGAAGATGAATAATGTAAGGTTACTGCTTCATTTTACCAAGTCTTCTCATTATTCATCACTCAACTTCCACACACTGTGTCTACAACCCAAGTAGGCTTCTCATTGATACTTACAATAGCTACTTTCTTGCACCAATATTTTGTTACTAAAAATGAAAAATAATAGCCTTGGTCGTCCTGCCAATCACGTGTAAATTTGCAACAGCTGTTATCCCCATTCTTGGATATCTGATAAAGGTACAAGTCTAAATGCTTCATGATTTCAAGAATATTCAAACACAACAACATACCCTGTGTAATCCCACAAGTGGGGTCTGGGAAGGGTGGTTTGTACGCAAACCTTACCCCTACCTTCTTGTGAATGTTCAAACACGATTCCTATAAATCATTCGAGTTGTTCATGTATCACATACTTTGACTGGTATTTTTCTTTTCATCTGTAAAAGATAGTTATATTATTTACCAGCAAAAAAAGTATGCCACGGAACATGTACATAAAAGCTATTACATATCGTGTAAAGAGCTCAAAAAGTCAATAATGGCTTCTACATCATTAAATGAAGCCATGTTACATCGATAAAGAAGTAGTAAGGAGATACATATTTTCACTAATATTATTGCATGTTGCTATGTATTCTTATTAGGTGAAGGACTTTCGGTTTCACAAAAGCTACTTTTGGGGTGGGACTGAAATAAAAGTATGGTTTGGAAAGGTGGAAGGACTCTCGGTCTATTTTTTGGAGCCTCAAAACGGGTATGCTTAATGCTGAAAATGATGCATAATGTTTTTGTTTTATCAGAAAAAATAAGTGAAACTTGTTGTTTCATGGTTTATTATCAACTTTCGTAAGTCTGTTCATTAATCAGTAGCTGCTTATCATAAAGTAAAGAGGGAAGTAGAATGCACTCTAAAGGCAGTCCAAGATGAACTGCTGATCAAGCTCCGTTATCTACTCTCTTTAGTTATCTCGCAAAACAAATAGAAGTATTGCAGACCTTTTCTCCTAAAGCTTTCTTTAGTTGAATAGTAGAAGTTTGTGTGTTCCCTAAATGAAAATCTCATTTCCTGACCATTTTCCTAATTTATATGTTGTTGAACTGCAACCGCCATCACAGGAGTTGGTGGTATTTCTGGAAATGATAGTAAAGAATGGAGAATCAATAATTATATTGAATGACTTACAACTGAATATAGACCCTGCTTCCATCAATTTATTTCATTTTAGGATCAATTTATATATATACGCCATTCCACCTTTTCGATGCTTTTATTGTAACAATATAATGGTATGTAGTACAGCAGAACATACAATCATATTCTCAACTATGTGTGCCTGTTTTTTTGTTTTTTTTTTGATCAAGCATAGGTGAATTAGGCATTTGGATGTCTTCATAATTTTAGTGCTTCATTATTGTTCTTTTAGGTTATTTTGGAAAGGGTGCGTATATGGTTGTAGCAATGACGGTGAACGATTTGGTTTCTTCTGTCACGCGGCTTTGGAGTTCCTTCTGCAAGGTGGATTTAGTCCGGTATGTTCCAGATTATATCGATATGCTAATTCTGAGGTCTCATATTTTCTTGATTCCTATTTCTCCAAATTTTAATCTTATAAATTTCTTTGGATAATAGCTTATTTGGGAAAGCTATAAATATTTTTCTGAAGGAGGCAAGTCGATTGCAGATATTTTATTGGAATAGCATCAGATTCAAATTTTTATGTCAATGAATGAATTGCTAATTACCAAGGACTATAACCAAGTCATTTTAATTATTTTGTAATGTGTGTGGTTAGATGTGAGAAAATGGTGTTTTAGAATTCATGAAACTTTCTTTGAGCTAATAAAGATGGTAAAAATGGTGGTTTTGTAAGTTATGTGGGTCCCACCATTATATTTAACGGTTTTGGGGGTAAATTGTTAAGTTTAGGATAAAAGACTAAATTGAACACATTTTGTCATACATGAAGGACAATTTCAATCACCTAGAATATTTTAAGGACCAAAATAAAGCAACCCCAATACATTGAGGACCATTTTGATCATTTTCTCTTCCAGATTATATCAATATTTTCTGAAGGAAGCAAGTCGATTGCAGATATTTTATAGGAATAGCGTCAGATTAAAATTTTTATGTCAATGAATGAATTGCTAATTACCAAGGAGTATAACCAAGTCGTTTTAATTTCTCACTGAAGTTGTTGGATTAATTGGGTCTGCAACATGCTTCCTTGGTCCCAAATTAACTTCTTAAGTTCACCTCGGAGGATTCAAATTGTGAAGAATTCAACAATTAAATTATTCATGACTTAGTCTTTTACAACCAAAAAAGCTTGATTATTTGATACCATTTTTATCATAATTTTTAATCAGACCAACTATTAGTTTCCAAAGTGTAAGTTTGAGGTGAAATATCATTCTCAAGACACAAAATTAGACATTTTGACCTCTAAATTCAAATTCAAATTCAAACATCTAAAGTGGGAGGGACTGTGTACTACTTTCCTCTTTCTAAATAGTTTTCTTCCTACATATTACTGCTTGCTACAATGAATGGGAGCTTTTGGGCACTGAACTGAGGATCTCAAATTTTACTGTGAAGTGATACGGTTTCTTATATTTTCTGTTGTTGAAATGAAATTTTATTTGCACGTCTTCTCCACTGTTCATTTGTCCGGCAGGATATCATTCATTGCCATGATTGGTCTAGTGCTCCTGTTGCTTGGCTCTTTAAGGAACAATATACACACTATGGTCTAAGCAAATCTCGTATAGTCTTCACGATACATAATCTTGAATTTGGGGCAGATCTCATTGGGAGAGCAATGACTCATGCAGACAAAGCTACAACAGTAAGTGCTTCTATCACCTTTACCTTACAAATGGCTGTTTGTGCTTGATGCTGTTGTCTGTGGAAAAATGGTGCTATGCATACGCCAGAGGCTTTTTGTAATTTGCCGGACAAAAGTTCTGGATTTGAGTTCCTGAAGGTCATCATTTTGTCCAGCTTCATGTTTGTCTTATGTTTGTTTCGCCTTCTCATTTTTCGGAAGAAGATTGTAAATTGCACCCCAGGGAAGAGGCTCTATTTAGCTGCTTTCAGAAACTAGTCTAACAACCAAACACTGCCTGAAGGCCTTCAGCTATGGACGCTGTTGGAGATAAAAGTAAGACCAGACAAAATAAATCTAAAAGGAAAAGCTACACGAATACATGCTCTTGAAGTATACATAAAGAAAGTGCTATGGGCACCAAGTATACTTCTTGTTTTTGGTTTTATCAAAAAAAAAAAAGTATCCTTCTTTGTTTGTTTTAGTGGAACTGTAAAAATTTCTCTATGAAAGGTAAAGCTGTATCCTAATAAGATTTACATGCAGGTTTCACCAACTTACTCACAGGAGGTGTCTGGAAACCCTGTAATTGCGCCTCACCTTCACAAGTTCCATGGTATAGTGAATGGGATTGACCCAGATATTTGGGATCCTTTAAATGATAAGTTCATTCCGGTAAGTTGTCTCGGCTTTTCTCAGTTATTATATCACCTATAAGGGCACACATTGGAAAAAATTCATGCTTTCTTCTCCCCCTTATCTCTCTGCATATAAACTGTCCAACTGCAATTCTTGAAAGTGACCTCCACCCTAAAGATGTTATTGTAACTGATTATTGGTCAACTGTGGAGTGCAAGGATATCTAATCTCAAAAAAAGAAGCTTAGTGGTCAACTTACCTTACTCTTTTGCTTGCAAGAAAGGTTGTACAACTCCTAATGCTCTACATAGAACTCTACGAGAAAACTGTTGGATATGCAGAGAATATTTGATCATGAGCAGCAACAACAACACACCCGATGTACTTCCACAGGTGGGTTTGGGGAGGGTAATGTGTACACAAACCTTACCCCTGCCACCTCTACCTTGTGGAGGTAATCTTCTCTTTCTAAAAGAGAAGATAACAATCACTGGATGTTTGGGCTGCCAGTGCAAAGACATTTAAGCTTTTATGGATTTTTACCTCATTTTAATTAGCCAATTTCTGAACAAGAAGGCTGCTCCCATTGATGCCCAGATATTGTCCTATTTTTGTGTGTAGGTGCATACAGAGGCGACTTGTAGAATTTTAAGCATGGGCTGTTTGACAAGAATATTGTTCTCTAAAGTGGCACTTGTTTGATTTCTTGTGTATCTGTACATGAGTAGACCAGAACCTTCCTCGGCTATGCTGTCATTAGTTGTTAATTTTTTCTATGACCACTTCATCTGTTAGGCTTAGAATCTTTTGGTGATCAGTTCATTGACTCTTTTAACTGTGTTAGTCTTTGTGTGTCTTGGTGATTATTCCTTCAAGTAACTTTTGGTGTGATATTCCTGAAGCTAGATGTGCACTTAACTTGTTCAGTTGGAAAAATTTCAACTACTGTAAATAGCACTGAACAATTTTTTAATTTTGTTAGCACCCTACTCCTAGCATGGTCTTTCTCATGTATTGGAGCTAACACACTTCTTTTGCATCTTTTGATGACCTTTAATGAAATTTCTCACTTTATAGAAAAGATAGTGTGGAGAAACTGCCAACCACCTATCTAGGCATGCCTTTGGGTAGCAGTCATAAAGCCTTGGAAATATGGGACGGTATCCTAGAGAAGATTGAAAGGAAGCTATCGAGAAGGCTCAATATCTTTCTCGAGGGGGAAGGTTGATTCTTATAAGTTCTGTTCTTGACTCTTTACCCACTTCTGTGATGTCCTTATTCCCAATTCCAGCAAAAGTAGAAGAACATTGGACAAGTTAAGGAGAAACTTTCTATGGCAAGGCAGCTATAATTTAGTTAACTGGAAGACCGTAATCCTTAGCAAAGATAGAGGGGAGCTGGGAATTAGAAACTTGAGATTGTTAAATGAAAGTCTGCTGAAAAAGTGGTTGTGAAGGTACACTAAGGAGGGAAGTGCTCTCTGGAAAGAGGTGATTAAAGCTATGTATGGTGAATTAAGCCCTTGGTGTACAGAGAACACAGTTGAACCTTATGGTGTGGGAGTATGGAGAACAATCAGAAACCTGTGGCCCCAAATGGAAGCAGAATTGTTTATCAAGGTGGGAAATGGCAATAAACTAGATTTTGGAAGGATATTTGGATAGAACAATCCTCCCTTAGCGATCTCTTCCCAGATCTCTTTCAAATCTCTGAGAATCCTGATGCTAATGTAAATGATTGTTGGACAAAACAGGGATGGAATTTAGTTTTTAGAAGATTTCTGAATGATTGGGAGGTGGAAAGGGTTGCAGAGTTGCTAGGGAAGTTAGGTGAATGAGAATAGACACAAATGCCACAGACAGGGTGCTATGGAGGCACAAAAATGATGGTCTTTACACAGTTAGCAGTGGGTACAGAAGAGGTCTCCAACTGATGGCAGGAGATCCAAACCATCAATGGAACTATTTTTGGAAGGGGGACATTCCTACAAAAGTGAAATGTTTCACTTGGTAGTGATAAAGAGGGTTTGTTTAACACAGGAAGTATTACAGAAGAAGGGTAGACAAATGGTTCCCAGATGCTTTTTGTGCAATTTGACAGGAGAAACAAACAATCACCTTTTCTTGCACTGTAACTTTACCAAGCAAGTCTGGAATTTATTTCTTAGCATTTCAAATCTGAATTGGACAATGCCAGAACATAAATCAGAGTTGCTGAGAGCTGGGTAACGAGAGGAGGCAGCAAGAGCCAAAGGAGATGGTGGAGGTTAATACCATCATGTATATGGTGGTCAGTTTGGAAGGAAAGGAATGGTAGATGTTTTGAAAATAGATACAATTCCATTCACAAGGTCAAATGGAATTGTATAGTATCCTTACTTTTTTGGTGTAAACAGTTGTGTATAGTAGATACAGACCAGATTATAGATTTGATAGGATGCTTGTAACTGACACTAAATGGTGGAGACAAGCATGCCCTTAATGCTGAAGAATACAATCTTACCAGTTTCAAAAAAACAAAAAAAAAAAAGAAATGAACCTTAGACCTAACACAGTCCCCAAAGCTAGTTCATGAGATGAGGATTCCCCAAGATCATAAAAGGAGACATAATCCCATCCCAAAGCTATATCAGACTCTTAGCACTCACACTCGCAGGAGTGGACATTTGGAGCTTGGATAATACAACATGAGTACCCGACATCAGGTAAACGAAGAATTGGAATGGGTCTGGCTCGCCTAACTCAACCCTTTAAGTCAGCTAATGAGGTAAGGATTGCCCAATACCGTATAAAGAGGCAAACATTCCATTCCATATCAATGTGGGACCCTATCAAACAGTTTGTATTAGCACATAATACACCTCCAGTAGTCTTATCTCTGAAAGTTATGATGTTTATCTACATTTATTGGTTTGCTATTCCCATCATCCCAAATATGTGAGGGTGTTTTTATAAAGACTTTGAAACTTGTGTAAAACATGCCAGACATTTATGTGGGTATAAATCATCTTATTAAGGGTAAAATGTTTTTTAAAAAGTTAAATTGTATCTAAATAATTGGTAGTAGAGGGTCAAACAAAAACTGGTGGGTGACCATTCCAGCATGTATCTGGTGGACACTATGGAAGTAAAGGAATGCCAGATGTTTTGAAGAGTAGCAACATTCAGAGATAAAGCATCAGAGTCTTAGTTTGCTGTATTTTTGGTGTTAACAAGAGTTGGGGATATAGTAGCACTAGTTGGCTTCATACGTAACTTGTAAAGTTCTTCTATTTTTGCAATCCTACTTTTGGTGGGTGTTAGATTCTTCCTCATCATTTCTTGGATGATGAGTTTTTTTGTGAATACAAAGTTACCATTGTCTCAAAAAAAAAATTGCATCTAATATAAAAAGGTTCTTCTTTTTGGGACACTAAAAAGGGAAGTGTCACATATATGAAGTATTATATTTGGTTATTGTGAGGTTCATTCTTTTTGTAGCTTTAAGTTCTTGTATCTTAAATCATGTTTGTTTGATGGTTGTCGCACTGTTGAAATGCATGCTATTACAGATTCCGTACACCTCGGAAAATGTTGTTGAAGGCAAAACAGCAGCCAAGGAAGCTTTGCAGCAAAAACTTGGATTGAAACAGGATGACCTTCCTTTGGTTGGAATTATCACCCGCTTAACTCACCAGAAGGGAATCCACCTCATTAAACATGCAATTTGGCGTACCTTGGAACGGAACGGACAGGTATTTTCTCTGAAGGTGTTCTTAAGTTCTCAGATCCCCCCTTCCTCTTTTCTTTTGCTTGGGGGAGGGGGGACGATGGGGAACATACTCATCTTCAGCTTTTGGCTTGTCGAGATGTTGCTATATGCTCTGATAATAATTAGTGTAATTTTTTTAAAAAAATCATTTGGTTTCGGATGTCATGTCTAGTTTGTATATAGTAACTGATTACTGATCTAAATGCCAGAGAGTACCAATTCATTATTTTTTACTTTAAAAAATCCAGAGAATACCAGCTCTTGAATGTTTTCGTCACCAATTTTTGCATCTTGTTCTCTCAAGTCTTATTCTTAATGGAGTCCCATTTTAGAAAGTCTATTTTAGCAGAATGGTATGATCTTCTATTGACAGAAAGTTCTGACAGGTAGTCTTGCTTGGTTCTGCTCCTGATCCTAGGATACAAAACGATTTTGTTAATTTGGCAAATCAATTGCACTCCACATATAATGACCGCGCACGACTCTGTCTAACATATGACGAGCCACTTTCTCACCTGGTATTGTTTCTCCTTTCCTTGCTTGTTGCATATTTTTGTCTTCAAGCCTTATGTGTACCTTTTTATTATATCATTCCTTTTGATACAATTGCAGATATATGCTGGTGCTGATTTCATTCTAGTTCCTTCAATATTTGAGCCATGTGGACTAACACAACTTACTGCTATGAGATATGGTTCAATTCCAGTCGTGCGTAAAACTGGAGGTACCTTTTTCTTATGACCTATATTTTTAGAAATTTGAATATCTTTCCATGGTGCTGCTTGCTTAGTACCTCTCTGCCACTTGCACTGTATGCTCAGATATGAAGGTAGAGCAACTCACTCTAGCGAAGTTTCTCTCTCTCATGACCATAATGTTCCCTTTTTTTTATGATGTGACCATCTTTTTGGAACTACAGGTGCATATATATGAATGACCATTTTTGATTTGGTTGAGCCATAATTAAATAAATAGCGCCTTTTTTCAAAAAAACTTACTTTCAGATGAGGTAGTTAAGCAATTCAACTTGGTGGCAAAGTTGATAGAGCTTTTGGGATCATGTTCCACTACTACCCATTAAACAAAAATAAAGTTCAGTACCACCCATTATCAAAATTCAGAAGGTATCTCTGCATGCTTGGACCATCAGACCCTCATGTATGAGAACAACATTTTAACCATAATTCATAAAATATTACTTAATAAAAGAAGACAATAATTCCTTATCAAGAATAAAAAGAGACAGTAATTAATAAAAAAAACTGTTTTCGCCTAACAATTTTTAAGCTTTTAGATGTGGAGATTACTGTTATGGTCCCCTGTTATGGATCTAGTTATGGGACGCTGCAAGATAAAATCTAAAGTTCTCTTTTTTCTACCTATGGTGCTGGTTCGTTAAGCTGTGATCTCTTGAGTTTGAAGTACTCAAAAACTTGACTAATTTTCTGCTTAACATTTCACTGAATTCAAATACATTAAATACAACACTGAAACAAGGAAAATAACTGTCTACTGCCTACTACAACTGAATGAGAAAGTGGAGAAATAACCTCCTACTTCAACAACTCCTACCTAGAAATAGGAAAAATAAATAACTAAAAAGCTGTAATAATCTACTACAAACACTGCTGGACAGAAATAAAAAATAAGTAACTTATAAGCTGAAGAATTCTACTTCCGAACTTCCTTAAATATTCCATGTGTAGACCATTGGTAGACTAAAAGGGTGCTAAACAATCATACACTACAGCAGTTTTCAGTCTCTTGTAACATTGCAACTGCAGATATTTATGCCGATCAGAATGTTTTAACTGTAGTTTCCTCTTTTAGAAGCGAATTTACTTGATGTTTATTAGACTCGCAAAAATTATTGCTTTCTCTTGAATTAAGTGGGAGAACAAATATTTTTTGCACATGGTAGAATTTTCTTTTGGTGCTGTTGACTTAGTTATTATTTAGCAGATCCTAATCATTTGCTTCTGAATGTGTGTTCTAACCTCTGCATTCTGTATATTAGGACTTTATGATACTGTATTTGATGTTGACCATGACAAAAAGAGAGCACAACAGTGTGGTCTTGGACCAAATGGATTCAGCTTTGATGGAGCAGATGCTGCCGGAGTTGATTATGCTCTGAATAGGCAAGTATAGTTGCTTTGTTTCTATTTAGTCTTTTAATTTTTAAGGGAAACGGAAGCAAGTGTGATGGCATACACATATTGAGAGATCAAAGTCTAAAGAATGTTGCAACAGTTATATCTGAACTCTTAAAATCCTGCCCTATTTGCCCCTATTTCTTTTTCAACAACACCAGACATAAGGATCTTTTCCTCCAAATTTTCAACGTATCTCCTCAAAAGATGTGAGGACTGGACAGCCCTAGCAGAGTTCTATAAACTTGCTGAGACATTGAATTTTTATCAATTCAATTTTTTAAAATTCTAATTTGAGGAAAGGAGGGATACAGGGGCGTGCTATAACAGGGAAGGGAGAACAATCTGGTAATCTGTCTTCAGTTTCAGAGTTTCCATTTTCTTATGCTTGCTTACAAGAGAATGAGGGAACAACTTTTTTAACAAGAGAAAATGACGAAAAGAACTATTCTGAATTTTTTTTGTACTGAAAATAACCAATTGTTTTCTGTTGAAGTCCCAAGAGGAATATGCTACTAGTAATTCTCCCCTTTCTTAGTGTTAGAGAATACACTTGTCCTTCATATACTGTGTAAGGGTTTCTTAAGGGTTTAAGGTCCTGGGGCGCTCCACCCTTTCATTGAGGTTTTGGGTTGGATGTTCATATTTTTTCACATGGTATCAGAGCCATACCCGTTCCTACTCTTTGTTTACCTAATGCTGGCCCCCTATGTTATATCGTCCACGCTCCAGATGTCCAGGACTAAGCTTACATGTCTTTTGAGCAATTCTCACTTTATGAGTAACTTTTGACGTTGAATTAGGCCCCAGGTTTGTTTTATTTAAATTGGAATCAGAATTAGATCAATTGTTATCTTTGGTTTATCCAGTTTTGTGCTCTCATGTATTGGTGTCCAGACTTCATCTATCCGACCTTGGTTGTGCGCGGGAGTGGGATGTGTGTGTTTGCGTGTGTCTTAAGTGTCCATACTGGTTGAGGATCTGCTTTGTCTCATTATATGGTTTTGGACACCTCATGGGCTATCTTTTGAGGGTGAGGTAGGCTTGAGGTTCATTTTCTTTACATGCTAGCATAACATGTTGTCCTGCTCAATTTTCTCCTCATACTCTTCTGCTCAGGGATTTTCTCTCTCAAAGAAGTCCATGGAGCCACTAACAATGCTCCCTGGTGCCCCTGTCCCTTCCCTCTCATTAGCCTGTTGGCCTAACCAGTCTCCGGATACTTTAGGCCCACTTCTGTTGAGCCTCCTCTTGAGCGTCCCTCCATAATAAAAATCTTCAATCCATGTGTAACCAAGAACCAAGTTACACATGTGAGGGATTCACCTTTCACTTTTCTCTTGTAAATGCCATGTGGCCTTCAAATTTACTCTCTTCCTCCTCTCAACTGAAGAAACTCCAGGAAAGCCACTGTCTTAGTGCCACTCCTAATGTTCCCAGATGGAGAAAGAAGAGCAGCACAAACCATCTTAAGATTAGTCGACATTCAGCTACTTCTATGAGGATCCTCCACCCAATTTACGCTATCTTTGCATCCATATGACATATATAAAGAAAATAATTGAAGCCCAGTCATCGTAGCAATGGTGGATCTTTCACTGTGGGCATTCAGATCATAAGCGTCCCAGAGCTGAACTTCAATTGGAAGAATGATTTAGGAAAGCTCGATGACATTCATGGTGGAACCATCCTACGCTAGCATTGGTGATTGCGGCACTTGGTTACTTTTATGGGAATACATTAGTTTGGCGATTTGCTTCTCATTTTCTCTTGTCATTTCATTCTTGAGAATTTGAGATCATTCGTTATTATAAGCTTTTTCACGGGGAGACGTGTGTGTGTGGGGGGGGGAGTGTATTTGCAGTCAAATAGTAGTTAGTTTTGAAAATAGAACTGCTCAAATGTAGAAAATGAAGAAACAAACTTGTGGATAAGCATTGTTATTGGAAATGACTATATAAAGTGTGGAACTTGGAGTGAATTGCAATAACTGCGGGTGGATATATTATTTTTCTTTGCACCATGTTTTTTCCATCTTATGCAAGCCCTAAGATGCATACTTCCTTCCCCTTCTCCTCGTTTGTTGATATCTCACTTACGGTTCTGTGTTTCAGAGCTCTCTCTGCTTGGTACGATGGTCGAGATTGGTTCAACTCTTTATGCAAGCAGGTTATGGAACAAGATTGGTCTTGGAACCGACCTGCTCTTGATTATTTGGAGCTTTACCATGCTGCTAGAAAGTTAACGTAGTTAGTTTGTGAGATAGTAGCAGAAAGATTCACGAGATCTGCAGTCTGTACAGGTTCAGTGTTTGCGTCTGGACAGCTTTTTATGTCCTATATCCAAGTATAAATCCTGTCTACCCTGAGATCAATAGCAGACAGTACTCAGTTCATTTCATTTTTTGTGCAACATATGAAATAGCTTAGCATCTAATAATGTAGTCTATTGATGTTTATTCGTTTTGGGAAGAAATGAGAAATCAAAGGAAGCAAAAAAATACTCTTGACTTTGGATACTATTCATACAACATTACTCATGCAGGAACTTAAAGTTTCATGCTCAGGTTTTCGAGGTCGGCGTTTCCCCCTCCTTGCCCCCTCCTTGCTGTCTTGTTCTAGTTTTGTGTGAAAAGTGCTCTCTAATAGTACAATGTCTTTTGCAATTTGCTTATCTATGTGTACTTGTCACGCGGTATAACCTTATTTGCTTGACAAGTTTGTGACTGTGAGTGAAAACTACTACACCAGGTATTTCACAAAGCTTAAAGATCAAAGAAATAATCATCATTTGATGACACATTGATGTCAAGTTGAGCCTAATTTTGCTCCATATTCATTGCATTGTTGAATTGATGATGACAGTATATACAGCAAAAGTATTCAGCAATGAGTTTCATGATCATACTAATTGCTGCACTTGGAGTCAAATGTATCAATTATCTTCTTGCTGAAAAAATGTTGAAAACCAAGGAGCTAATTGGCCTCCTTTTAAAAATTAGAACAAGATGAAAGTTTTACAATGTAGCTTGTCAATCTTGTTCTTATAACCACTTAAATTTGCCTTCCATTATAAAGAAAGATTTTGTGCTAAGTGGTGAATGAGTGTGACAGGATTGGAATTGGACAGCATATTTTTGATAGAGACAATGAGCATTAGCTTTTGTCCCCACTTATCTTCATAAATATTTATAAAGGTGAAATGTGTTTTATTTTCATTTTTTTGTTCTCAAAGTTAATCCCACTCAAGTGCATACTTGAAAAATGAAGTTGTCTAGATTTTGTCCATTCTAGCTCCTTATTATGATTCCACTTGTAGTTCATTTCTAACTTGTTCGGGATCGAGGTATAGATGATATGAAATATACGCTTATAAAGTTAGACAAATAATAACTTTCTAGTTTGATCGTTTCTGAATGGGTGGAAAGTTTTACTAGGATATGGTTCTTCTTGAAGTTACGAACACTAGGCTCGTTAATAAAAAATTGCAAGATTATATATTTGCTTTACTCTTAATGGCTGGTAAATATAAAATCATTAAATTTTGGAATCTGCTAATTGGATAATTTATTCTATTCCCTTTCTTAAATTCTAAACCTTATCTTAATATTGACATTCCAATAAGAAGCTCTTCTTTCATGACACGTGATTAATTATTTGATTTTCTTCAACAAGTGATCAACTTTTAGTGTTTAATTATAAGATTATTGCGTTCTCAAGAAGGAATTTTTAATCACACGAGTTGATTTTCTAAATGACCCGTTAATCTTTGCTAAATATCACATTTTGTGAAGTAACGATCCACTTACTGAAAAAGTAAGGGGGACATTGAAAAAAAAAAGTGATAATAAATGATTTCTCAATTTTGTGAAAGGTCCAAATACTCTTAAAACAAATACAGTTTGCTAATTATTTAATCTTGTGATCGTTAATGGGTGATATATATAATATATTAAAATATTTTTTAATTTTATTTATTTTAAATAAGTAACCTAGGATATTAAAAAGAATTTTTTGAAAAAAGAAGAGAGAGATACTTTCCTTTTAAATCGACTTAAAAAATAAGCAAAATGAACAAATTGAAATAAAGATTAGCTGTGTACTTTTTTTGGTTGTTGGAAGATGTGGATCTGTCCTCAAGGTGCTAAGATTATCCAAAATAGACTTAAAAAGTATTGTGATCCACACTTCACTTTTTTTTTGGAAACTAATTATTTAATTCTAAAGTATTTAATATCATGGACTATGTCATGTGGTCCAAATTATACTAATCAATCTTTACTTGTTATGCTCAATATCTCAGGAATTTTAGAAGCCAATTTTTTTTTTTAATTTTATCATAAATTTGAATGTATAATATTCGATTTTTTTGTAAAAATATATGTTTAGTTTGGAGATTATGTGCATGTAGAAAGTAGAAACTTAAAAAAGATGTTATTTCTGTAATGGTTCATTTTGATTTTTGGAATTAGGTAGATAGTTATGATAAATTAATAATAGTAAAGTAGAAAAAAGAGAAATTGTAACAACTCTAATTTTACAATAGAATAGTAAGATATAATCTATTATACTGATCAAAAGGATTACATTATGAAGGTACAACAAAAGGGAAATTGAATAAAAGTTATTGTATTCGCAGGTAAGAGTGTAGCTAGAGTTTTTGTTATGGAGCAACTGAATAATAATTTTAGCTATATTTGTATTAAGAAATTTATCGAGAATGTGTAAATAATTTATATTCAAAATTCAATTAGCGAATTCAAACTCCATAAACACAAATTTCTGATTTTTGACTCTGCTCACGTGAACTCATAGCTTATTCTGTAGATCTACCTCTGATTGCACTCCTATTTTACCAAGGATGAAAATTACATTTCAATCGAATTTATTTTGTCAAAAAATTATACTTGTTACTTAACTAGAATGAAAATAATTTTTTTTTTACACTTCAATAATAAATTAGTTAAGTGTGTTTACATCTCAAAAATTAGTACCTAGGTCAAATTATTGGCTTTTGCGCCAATGTCTCGTCCCATAATAAGTGTGATAGGGCTTCATTGGTTGGTGGTACGCTGTGGCTGTTTCAGTAATAATCCCACATCTCAGGACACAACACTTTGCTTTTTTACTTTAGTTGTTTAGCACAGTCAATTCAGCAACAATCCCAAAACATTCAACTTTGAAATATGTTACAAAACTTCAAAGTTTTAAATTTTTTGATTCGATACAGAGTTTAAGAACCTATCCACAATATAATTTTCTTTACTAAGTAGTATAATTGCAGATTATATGTTTTACTTTTGGATTATCATGCCACGATGGAAGCTCATGACACATATAGTAAGTTTTAACCTATAGTTTGTAAATTAAAACTAGGGATAATGCGCAAGTACCTCCTCAACGTATGTTCGAAATCTCACAGACACACTTATACTATATTAAAGTCCTATTATCCACCTGAACTTATTTTATTAACAATTTTTTACCGCTTTTCAGCCTACGTGATACTATTTTGTGGGCCCAATGCTGATTGACTTTTTTTCAAGATAGTGCCACGTAGACCAAAAAGGAGTAGAAAATTACTTATAAAATAAGATGAGGGGGTAATAGAACCTTAGTAAAGTATAAGTGTGTCTTTGAGATTTTAAACATAAATTGAGGGGGTACTTGCGCATTTTCACTTAAAACTACAGTGCATAAATCTTAATGAGCTGTAAGGAAACTAATAGTACTAAATGGTTAAACTCAATTTTCTAGGCCCCTAATAAAGTAGTTTTCACTCCCTTATGAAAGGGTTTAATGCAAAAGCTTAGTTGGCTCCTGCTACCCGTATTGGATAAGACCTCAGAAATCAATGAAAAGTTAGCTCAACCAATAGTTACTCTACACTTTACCCAATCAATATTTACCTGTTTTTTTAAGAACTCAATAGTATTGATTGATGCTTATGTACCCTTTTATCCATCCACATACATATTAACATTTTTTTTTAAAATTTTTCTGTGAGGTTTCATTTGCTTAAATAAATATTCCTGTCTTTGGCTTTCAGTTTCAAACATGTCATGGAAATCATTTTAGTACAAACTTTTTGGCTTCAGTTTCCAGTTTTGAGGGTGATGAAAGTTACAAAACTCATATTTATCAAAGCAAAAATCTCTGTGGTGTTTGTCTTTTTCCTTCTGATACTGTTGCTGCAGGGGACTTGGTATTAAAACCAGCTATCCCCTTGAAATCTGTGATCTTCTTTCTTTCTCATAACTCTAAAAAAAAAAAATATTCACATTTTTTTTCCTTTGTTTTTTACTATTCAAAGAAAAATTTAAACTTTGTTTTAGAGCAGAGGAAGATTCCTTATACCATTCTGTTTTATCCTCTTCTTTTTTTTCTTAATGATTCCTCAAAATACCAAAAAACAAACATCCCTTTCTCTTAGCTATAAATAGTTGTTAGGCTTCCCCTTTTTAGTACTTCCACCATAAACAAAAACCAAAGTCCCAAACTTTTTCATTCTTTGGAGATCTAATTAGAACCAAAGAATGGATGAGTTTAATAGCAACAGAAACAGAGGAAAAACAGAGAAAGATGGAGACTTTGAAGAAGAAGATGTATGGGGTTATGTGAATGAAAGAGATTCATCAACAGTGATTCTTGCAAGAGGAAAAAGTACGTCGCATAAGTCATCATCTTCATCAAGTCCTGTTAAGATTCCAGAATGGTCCAAGAATGGCAATAACAACAAATCAAGAAGAAGAGTTAGTACTATCATAACAGAGGATGATTCTTCTTTCTCATCAGTTACTTATCCTGGAAATGCCATCGTCGAAGAAGAAGATGAAGATGATTATGGTGATGGAATAGTGCCACCCCATGAATATATAGCAAGAAGAGTAGCAAGAAATCAAATAGCTTCATTTTCAATGATGGAAGGTGTTGGAAGGACTCTTAAGGGAAGGGACCTTAGCAAATTGAGGAATGCCATTTTAACTAAGACAGGTTTTTTGGAATAGCTACTTAGTATTATTATAAGGATAAACTAACAAAATTAGGTCATCCATTTTTCATCAATCATCATTTAGTTAGTACCATATGTTCTTATTATGTTTAAGTATGGCCTTCTTATTTTTAGCTCAGAGATGCAATTTTGGGATTTTTTTTATAGGAGAAAAAAAGAAAAGCAGGCTCTGGGATTTTGTTTGGGAGGTTTATAGGAGTATATGCTTTTGTATTCGGTATATGATATATGAAAGTGATTTTTCTATTTAGCAAGTAGTATTTTTTTCGTTTAAAAAAGAATATTTTTTTTATTCTCTTTGAAAAAGAATAATATTTTAATTGCAATTTTTTATATGACATGTTTAAGACTATGAGATCAAATGTTTTATATATTTCACATAATTTTTATTTAGAATTACAAAATTTTTAAAAAAAAATTATTTACTTAAACTCCGTATAAGTCAAACTATGTTTTGTGAAACGGAGGGACTAATATTTATTAGCGGTTGTTTTGTTTTGTTAAAACTCAAGCTACCCAAAAACAAAAAAGAAAGTGATACTTGCTTCAATTGGGTTCATATCATTTTTACTTATTCATTATTTTTAAAATTAATTTTAATCGTTTAAACATATTTAAAAAAGACTCGTAGCAGGCTCTAATGAACGATCGCAAAAGTTTGATCAATTTTATTTTCTGCGTATGTATTTTCTGGCAGTAACATTTGTTCAATCATAATTAGTTTCTTTTCTCAATTAATTAATTCAAATGGAATATGAGATTTATTCGTGATATGTTATGTATCAATTCTATAAAAAAAATTCTAAATAAGTTTTTTGAAATTACAATATCTGATAGGAGACATTATAAGTAAAAGATATAAAATTGAATGAGATAATTGATTTCTTTTTACCAAACATATATTCAAAACTAGATAGCTAGTTAGTATTAATTACTAGTATTAAATAAGTAATAAGTATAAATAACCTAGGAAAGAATAAGGGCCCGTTTGGATGGGCTTAATAAAAGTAGCTTTAAAAAAGTACTTTTGAAAGTGCTGAAACTTATTTTTAAAAGGAAAAATTACATAAATTAATACATTTTAAAAAATAATTACTGATTTTAGCGATACTTTTTGTTTATTACCATTTATAGCAATGTTTTGTTAAATCTGTAATATGTATTAAAAGTGAATTATGTATGCAATATATATGAATTATAATTGTTTTTTTGAAATATATCATGTTTGTTTGGTAAAAAATTGTCACATTGTATTATAAGTGTATTAAAATGTGTGATAAATGTATTATTCATCAATAAAATTTGTATTATATGTGAATAATAAATTATTTTTTGTAATATGTATTAAACTTGTATTATAAATGAATTAAAAGTGATCAAGTGAAATAAAAATATTATTGCTATAAATGGTAAATATTTTTTTAATATAGTATATTTATGTAAGTTTCCCTTTTTAAAATAAGCAGTTATGCGTTTGGATAAAAGTGCTGAAATTGCTATACCGAACGTGAAAAGGGAAAAATGAAAGAAAGAGATTTTAGGGTTATGTGGGTAATTTGGAGATTGTATAAAAATATTAAGGGCAAAAAGAAAAAAATGTGGTCAACTTAAAACAGCTTATAAGCTTAAAAAAAAAAAAGCACCCCTACCCCAGCTTTTAACTTTTGGCTTAAAATAAGTTTTTTTTAACTTAAAATAAGTTATTTTGAGTATTGCCAAACAGCTAAATAAGTCAAAAATCAGCTTTTAAGTCAGTTTGACCAGCTTTTAAGCTGAACCAAACAGGCTCTAAGACTTCTAATTGTTGATAGGCAGATTGATGGCCTCTTTGATTAAAATAAAAAGTGACGACGCAATTACTATTAGAATTAAAGCTCAACTGCCCTATGAAGTATGAACATCTTAATGTTCCGCCATTTGTATACTTGTAAGTTGTAACAGTATCTAATAATTAAATTTTATTTGAATTATTGTAAATAAAAAGTGATTACATTTTTGAAATTTGTTTACTGTATACTAAGAGATAATAAAATTATTTTAAACTTTAAAAGTACAATAAAAATGTTTTTCATAGTTTGTCTTCTATAGAGGTCATTTTTATATTGTATCAATATCTTCATTTCTAATCTTATCTCTCCTAGTATGTTCAAAATACTTAAATCGCCGTTCTTTCTCTTTGATTGACCTGCGTTCTAAGCCACATTTTCATATCAGCCATTGGTATTACGTTGCTGAACTTGCGCTCCAAATATATATTTATATCTAGGAGGTTCTACTATACCTAAACTCTTTAGGCTCCAAAATCTGTCTCCAAATCTCCAGCTTAACCTTAACTCAGGCATGCGTCTCATAATTAAAACTACCTCATAAATAATATGAGACATTTTTTTAAATATATCGTGTCAATTCATCCTTCATCAGAACCGAAAGTGCTCACCACCAAAACCACCTGCTCAGACCAACGTTCACTACCAGAAAATGAAAACAAACCCAAATTTGAAGCAACTTAGCCAAAAAATTTTTTGTCAACGATCACCATACATTCATCTCTTCTTCATACCACAGCCCATAATCCTCTAGAACACAATTAACACATAATAAGTAGAATAAATCGATTAAGCCATAACCAAATATGTTGTGTATATCAATGTATAGCGGGTGATTATTATAGAAAAGTAGAAATACATTCATATCCCCTTTTATAATGTATTTAAAATAGTTATTGATCTTGTCTTACAATTTCTCCTTAGGTTTATTATATATCAATATAATAATATATTTTAACGGGAAAATTTCGTAAATAATCATTATAATAAATTTAATTAAGCTATTTAACTGTAGTTTGCATATTTATGGGCGATCGCTATAACTTAGCATAATTTATTATTTATAGGTAAGCTTTATATAATTCATGCATAAATTATTTGATCAGATGGGGCCCGCAATAAACCGAGTTGTTTGGGCTTTAGTTTAACGATAAGTGCGAGACGAAAAGGAAGACATATTTGCAGAAATAGGATCTTTTGATGTTATAATTTAAAATTTAACCTCATTAAGAAAAGTGCTATAAAAATAACTTAACTATCTCGATAATTTGTTTAAAATACTGATAATCATCCTGACTTAGGTAGAAATTTAATTTAAACAACGCATTCATTCTTCATAGTTGATCCAAATCAACTCCAACTAGCCTTATAATCTCAATCCAAACAATTTTCAAATGCAGATTCAGTTTAAACTTTCAAAAATTAATACACCTAACTTATTTTTTCTTCTGCAAATTAAAATAAAGCTTAATAATAGAAAAAAACTCATAAAGCTTCAAATTTTGAACCGCCCCTCCACGCCGTGCTAATTCAATTAAGAAGATGAAAAAACTTAAACATACCAATGTTTCAGAAAAAAAACAATCAATGGCAATAACTTTTTACTTTAGGTATATAGCCTTGAAGAGGTTAAAAAAAAAAGGTACTTATATTACAAAATTTTCTTTTTCTTGCATTTTTAGACAACTTAACAAATTTTCTAAAAAATGCTTCTTAATTAGAAATAAGTACCTTTTAATTTCATTGTGTTAGTACGTCAAGTTAAGTTGTTCATTATTTATTACTCCCCCACAAAGGAAGATAACTTATTATAATGTGTGTGAATATTGAAGTTTTACTATTAGTGATGAGGTCAAGAAAGCATATCATAATCATAAATCTTTTCACCTACTCAACACTTTCTTCTTCTTTTTTTTTTTGTCAAAAGTAGGCAACCTTTTTAGCTCCAAATCATTTAATTCCAACAACACCCATCTTTATTTTTTTGTGCTACTTGCATTATTTATACCTACATATATAATACCATAACAACATACATATATTTGTTCAAAATAAATTCCAGCTTTGAAATTATATAAACAAACAATAATTAGTTATCAACTCAACAGAATGATAATTTTTATAATTATATTCATAATTAACACGAAGAATAAACATGAATGCATGAATATCTACGAGTAGAAAAATAGAAAAGCTAATTTTGAAATTAATGGAGATAATATCTCATCTTCTATGATATTCCAACAGAAGACTTTCTTTTATTTTCTGGAAATTTAGACAAGAAAATCTTGTTACTTAGTCACGGTCAACATTCCTTGTCATCTTGATTATTGAGATCCTATCCCAAAATAGATATAATTAAATATACGTTTAACTTCTATACACTGATATGATAAAAAAATATTTACACCATTAAGTTATTTAAAGGCACACATACATGATATATTCTCTAAAAAAGTCAAAATAAATTTGTTTACATTTCATTTTTCAACACATATAAAAAGAGAGAGAGAAAATTGATCTGGGGTTAATTAGGAAAGGGCGGACAAGAAGCTTCAAAATTCATTTAGGAACTAATGGAAAACAATTAAATAGACAAAATAAAGAAAAAAAAAACGATATTCAACATATAGTAATACGTGATATTGGCACGGCTCAATTAAATAACGAAGTTCTATTTATAAAGAAGTGCGCTTTCTAATTGAACCGCACCAATATCTCGTTAGAAGAATTAAAATAATGTTACCTGCATGATATGGAAGCAAAGATTAGGCAGCAGATTTTAATAAGTTAGCTGAAGGGAAAGTGAAAAGGATGGGAGGATATATAGATAGACAAACAGGAATTTTTGAGGATACAGAATAAATATAATGGTAGGGAAGTAGTTGGCATATCTTAGTTGTAATCAAAAAATATTATGCCCTCTTATATATACATATGGTCCTTCTCTCTCTCCATATATAAATATAACTCGACGATACCTCTAGAACTAAAACTTGATGAGATCAATCTTTAAAGTTTTCTTTAACATGTCGAATTTATTGTATTTGTAAAGGAGTTAAAGTTACTTCAATGTCTAATGATTTACACCATCAAATTAGGTTAAATGTTGTAGAATTGAATAAAGTAACCTATCTTATTTAATTTTTAAAATTACAAATCTCATATTTTACAATGATTTTTACCCTTCTTTAAATGACCTGATAATGTAAAGATGAAATATTGAACTTAAACTCTTTTAAAAAAATATGCATTTAAATTTAATATTATTAAAATTTTAGTAATTATTCAGAAGCTCACATAAAAGAAATATTGATTTGTCGAATTCATTGCGTTAGTATAACAACCACT
>NC_028638.1:48457541-48496141 GCF_001406875.1 Solanum pennellii
TATATATATATATCTCGAACTCTTCTATTAACTTATAAAATTTAAAAGAGTCCGAGCAATACAAACGGTGGAGTAGGGGGTGGGGGGGATATGGGAGGAACAGACATTGAATATTGCCAACAACCCAACAAGAAAAAGAAGGTTGGTATATTTACTGTAAAGCTAAGAAGCGATGAAAAAGCTCACTGAAGCAATTCTATAACCTTTTTCCAATTGCATTTATTATACTTAAATAAAATTAGAAAAATGGCATTTCAAGAATCAATACTATGAGTTATGACACCTAATATTTTTAATTTTGAATTTCAAACTTCTAGCTAGCCCACTTTTTGGGTTGTTGTTTACTTTTACGTATTTGATTTTTTAGGATAATGATATCAATAACGTATTGACTCTATATTTTAGGAAGAATTATATTTTGATCTAAAGGTAAACCCTATTATAATATTAAAATTCATAATTAGTGGCAATTTTTTTTCATAGATTTGTTGCTTTATTTTATTTATTTATTTTAGAATACAGTCCAAAATTTGTTATGTTATAAAGTATATATGTATGGCATATTGGAGTCCGGAGTTTAATGGGTATAAAATGTTAACAAAAATTTTAAAACGGTATATAAATTTTAAATTTAACCAAAACGGCAAAATTGCTAGTAGTGCAGCGATTTTGCTCGCCGAGAAAAGCAAAATCGCTGCAACACCAGCAATTTGCTAAATTCAATGATCTTTTTTTTTTAAAAAAAAATTAAATGAAATGGGAGCGATTTACAATATAAAATTTTTTTTAATAATTTTTTAATAGGCAGCGATTTATCTTAATTTTTTTTAATTATTTATTAGAAATTTAAAAATAAAAAAAAGCAGGCAGCGATTTGTGTACCAAATTTTTTTTAAATTATTTTTTTAAGGCAGCGATTTAAGTCAAAAAAAAAAATTTTAAAAAATAAATCGCTGCTGTAAGCGATTTATTAAAAAAAATCGCTTCCTTTGCAGCGAATTAAGTTAAAAAAATAATTAAAAAAAATTGGTACACAAATCGCTGCCTAGGCAGCGATTTGCTTTTTAGTTTTTTTAAAAAAATTCTAATAAATAATTTTTAAAAAAAATTAAGATAAATCGCTGCCTAGGCAACGATTTATTAAAGATCATTAAAAAAATTTATATTGTAAATTGATGTCATGGCATCGATTTCATTTAAAAAACTTTTTTTTAAAAAAAATCATTAAATTTAGCAAATCGCTGGTGTTGCAGCGATTTTGCTGAGCAAAATCGCTGCTCTACCAGCGATTTTGTTATTTTGGTTAAATTTAAAATTTATATACCGTTTTAAAATTTTTATTAATATTTTATACTCATTAAGCTCCACTATGACATATTACACGCAGAGGGGTCAATTTTTGCAGTAATAGTATTGTTTATAAAGTTAGAATTGAAGAGGTTTAACCTTTTGGAAGAATTTATTAAATGAGGGTTTTCACGTGAAAACTCTGAACAGCATTTTGCCTCTCCTTTCAAAGTATTGAATGCTCAAATATAATGACAAATCCATGACCACTTTGTACCTCCCTTTGCTCTGCATATGTATTACTGTACAGATGCAACTTGATGCTGCCCTCTTTTTATTTTGTTAACAAGAAACTCGTACGGGCTATCCTTTTGAATGATAATTAAAATTTAAGTTAATAAGTTTTAGGCGAGTTCTGTCCGATAAGCTTGGCTTAAAGAACATGAAGAAACTTTTGAATCTATGACCCCACGTTTAATGATCACCCTTGCGGGTGCATTTTCCTCTTTTCGTAGTTTTAATCAAGATTCAAGTTGAGTAGACCATACTTAGGAGCGAAAAACTCTCATTTGAAAGATATTTAACTCCCAAATAAGAAATGACTGGTTTCTAGCTATTTTACTGCATCCTCGCTATATGGTGACGTTGTTAATTATAAGTGCTAATTGACAGGGGCGGAGCTAGGTTTTTGGCCAATGTAATCATATATGTATGATTTATTGATGTTGGACGTTCATATTAAAATTGTCCACACAGAAGACTCTAGTCCTGTGGGTGCATGAGGCAGGTTGTTAAGTCCGTGTCTGGGCAATCCTCTCCTTCTGAGATAGCTTTTGTGGCTCAATCCATTAGAGCCGAAACATTTGAAATTACAAATCTTACGTTGCACACTTGGACTTACTCCATTAAGATAAATTATGTTGCTATACCAAGCCAAAAAGCATCAGAGAATTCTGAGAAGCAGTTACTATGCTCTTGGATATTGGAGCAAATATCACCTTTGCAAAGCAAAAGAAGACCATCTGCAAACTTAATTGTACAAGATACATTCTAACTAACATCGATTGTGGTGTAGTGTTGAGGTTACTTCATCCTTAACTAGAAGTCTCGAATTTGAGCCTTGAATGTGGAGAAAATATTGTTAAGAGCCCGTTCATCAATCGAGACACCAATGTAAACTCCTAATCCAGGGGAAAAAAATAAAACAAAGATACATTCTAACAAATCTTTGTTTGGAATTTGAAAGTGCAAACTAGTCATGTTCTTCAATATCTTCTGTCATCCGTTAAAATACTAAAATACTTAGACATAATAATAATTAATAAATTTTTTGTTTACCCTTTTTTTTTGGTTAAAATTAGGGTTGACTTGGACTTGTCAACTTGAGTAGATTGATTTAAAGTCTTAAACATTTATTTTAAGCCCTAAGACCCACTAATTTGCCGTTCGACTAGGTAGCTACATATTTATGAATCAATTAAACTAGCACTTATAGTCTAATTAATACGATTCTGAAACAAGTTGATTAAAAAATCTATCCTTTTTTGACTATTGTATCTATCCTCTACTTTGTAGTTCACTTTTATTTGTTACATTTTGCTTATAAAATCAAATTATATGAAATTTAATCAACATTTAAAGATATATATGGAAGTTTTGTCCTGTCCGCTAGGACTGAGCTATTCGTTTCACTAACGCACACCTTTCGGTACTTGTTCACTCATTTATTCCGTTCTATTTTTTTTTTGGCTATTTTATTTACCCTCTACTTTATAGTTCACTTTTATTTGTTACATTTTACTTATAAAATCAAATTATATGAAATTTGACCAATATTATATATATATATATATATATATATATAAAAAGAATTACGAAACAAAACATGGCAGGTAATTAAAAGTAACAATAAGTTATTCTAATTTATAGGGAATTTATTTGAATGTATACATATTCTTTACTTAGAGTTTGTATGTGGGAATTGTAAAACAAATAGGTTAGGTACCCCTATTATTATTACTTAATAATTAGATTGGAATTAGAATATAAAGTGACCAAAACATATCCTCACTCTAAAGCCAATGAATCTCAAAATGGCACCGTAATAACCTTTAAAGACACCACACGACGTCGTATTGTTGATCCGACAAATTCTCACCGAACAGAGTTGGAAGCGAAACAAATACTTGTAAATGGAGTTTCCTTGTGAATCCAAACTTTCTCCAATTCATTAGAAATAAAACCTCTTCAATTTTTTCCCTTTAAATACCCAGAAATTGTTCAAAAACCCTCTTCAATTATTCGACTTTCTATTTTTCTGGTTGGTACGTTTTAAAGATACCTTTTGCGTGAATTGAACTTTTTGATGATTTCTATTGTTAATTACAATGTATATTTTTGTGTAATTTTTTAGGGTTTTCTTTAAGGGTTTCTTGGATTCTGATGGTGTTTATCTGTCTGAATTTGCAGGTAGGATCAAAGTTTCAGTCTTGTCATGGCCAAAAGTTCTTTCAAGCTTGAACACCCTTTGGGTAATTTTCTTTCTAATTCGGTTTTTTTTATTGTTTTACTTATACTACAAGAAGTTTGATTGTGTGTATGGGTTCTTGTTTATGTGTCTTTCTTGAAGTTTCTTGGATGATCATAGTTTAATTATTTGTTGTTTCGACCATGCTGAAAAAATCCTACCCTTACTAGACCCCCACTTTGTGAGATTATCTAGTTGTTGTTGATCATGCTGAAAAACTTGATTGGGAATTGGGATCATTCCTGGGATATGTTGTCGGGTTTCTGGGTATTGATATGCACTTGCCCTCTTGCATTCAAGTTGTTCGATGTTGTTAATTCTTCTGGTGATGTTTTTAGGTTTCTAAACTTGTTAGATTCTTTATATGGTGAGGCAACCATTGAGACATGAACTGTAAGGGGTGCATATATGAACTGTTTGAAGGTGCATATACGAGGTTTATCTCCCTTCATTGAAGCTTGTATTTTACAGTTTAATGACCTTCTCTGGGAAAAATCTCATACTTGAAGCTATTATCCTGTTATATTGGTCTATGTCATGTTTTTATTCTATCTGA
This sequence comes from Solanum pennellii, assembly GCF_001406875.1. Lineage (NCBI taxonomy): Eukaryota > Viridiplantae > Streptophyta > Magnoliopsida > Solanales > Solanaceae > Solanum > Solanum pennellii. The sequence goes on from NC_028638.1 coordinate 48,461,912, forward strand.
GTATGGCGATATCTGGTTTGAGAATTTTGGGTTGGAAAATTATCCTTTGAGTGTTCCCTGTGGCATTGAGTCTCCAAAAAAGTTATTCAGCATGCTCTCTTGGAACAAGTTCACTTTACATTTATGCTATTGTCATGTTAGAGTTAGCATTATTGGCTTCATTACTTTATAAATAAGAAAAATGTGCTATTCTTTTGCTGAGATTTGACTTATTGATCAAAAAAAGTTATGTATTCTTTTGAATTATAAGTTTATGTGCTCGAAGGTTACTTTTCAACTTTTCTAGATTTCTCCCGAGTGTATCCCCATTTCTTGCAAATATCAAACAAAAAAGCAAGTATTTGTGGTGTAAATTCTGATGATTCCATAATTTGGTTTTGATTATAGAGAGGAGGCAGTCAGAATCTTCTCGCATCCGAGAGAAGTATCCTGATCGAATTCCGGTATGATCTTTGTTATCCCAAGAAATTCTTGGCATTAAGTCACACCTAGTACTCTTTGTAGCTTCTCTCTGACATTCATGTTTCCTATTTTAGGTGATTGTTGAGAAGGCAGAGAAGAGTGATGTCCCTGACATCGATAAAAAGAAGTAAGTTGCTACTTTTCTCTTTTACCTTATACCTTAGATGTTCACTTTTTAGAATCAAGTGCTTTTCTGAGCTTTTATCCTAAGGTAATTGAATCCACAAGTTATATTGATTGTGTTTTGGCATGTGATGTAGGTGTTGCATCATTTTGATCAACTCTTTGGTTTTTTGATAACTGGAATATGCATGTTTTTGCTGTCTTGTTTGTCATAATTAGTCTGAGATAAGGATTTTTATCATGGGAATTCGGTGGTGGTTATACTTTATGAATGCTGCAATCTTCTCAAGATATCTTGATATTCTTCTTTCTTACCACTTTATCAGATGGGGGGAAACTGTTTTTAATACCAATAACCATTAGGAGAATCAGCCACATGGGTTGATTGGAGATGCTATGCTTTCTTGATAAATTGAAAAAACAGAATTCAATTAAGGCGTTGTCCTTACTTGAGGTTCTTGTAACTAAATGATTGTATGCATGTACTCACTTTCTTTCCATGTAGAAATGGAATTGTGTGTGGAAATTGCTGGTGAGAATGTCAAGTGTTCGTTAGTGGTCAAGGTGTTGATAGCATCCAACACTGTTATTGTCATTTATGGATCTAACACATGAGGATATAAGTTTGAATTGCTGTAGCTGCTCTAGTAATTCTCAATTGTCTTAACTTGTGATGCAGATACCTTGTCCCAGCTGATTTGACTGTTGGTCAATTTGTTTATGTGGTGCGGAAGAGGATCAAGCTCGGTGCTTCAAAGGCCATCTTTGTCTTTGTCAAGAACACTTTGCCTCCGACAGGTAAGCAGAGAGATGGTGTTATTTCATTTACTGGTTAGGATTGTTGTATAATTACATCTTCTTTCTTTTCAGCTTCTCTGATGTCTGCAATTTATGAGGAAAATAAAGATGAAGATGGATTTCTCTACATGACATACAGTGGAGAAAACACATTTGGGTTCGTTGAGCTTGGAAATTAATATCTCAAATGTAAATCTGACATTTCCTTGATCTCATCATGAACAGTTAACTGTAGTTGTTGGTTTGCATTCCACATAAAATCAAATTTATATTCCTCTTTGGAATAACCTTATAACTTACAGATGTTCAACTCTTGATCTCTTATCTTATAGGGCCTTTCGTTTAAATCAAGTTGATCTTTCTATAAGTAATACTTACTTTTCCTTTTACTGCATCGTTTGACTCTTCAGTAATCGCTTGTACTTACTGTTGATTTGGAAGAAAAGCCCATAGTTTGAGTTTGGTTTTTGCCAGAAATTATTACCTTGCCCTTATAGCTAAGATCAAATCTTGCTAGCAATGAACTATCATTAGCTGATGTTTTGTTTCATTTAAATCATGTAAAGAACACCAAATGTTAGCACCCAAGGGCATGGTCTAGTGTTCAATGTAGTGAGTAGAGAATCATGGGGTCTCAGGTTTTGTTCTCAGCAGAGACAAAAACATTTATGTGATCCCTGTGGAATCATGATTAATATATTTGTCCTTTGCACAACTGTATATGCCCCAAGTTTTTTATGTTCTTTGCTTACATCTCTTGGTTTTGAGATGTATGCTCTGACAATATTTGTACTAGTGTACTTTGACATGTAATACTATTAGAGAGAACAATTTGTAATTACCTTATTAGTAATGATTGCATACATATTCTTTACAGCATGACCTTAAACTCCGGAAACAAACTACTACCAGGAAGCATAACAACCCATAAATAGACATGTTTGATCTGAAATCCTCTTACAGAAGGCAAGATAAAGACTAGATAATCCTTATTTCATGAAATGGAGGGATGTTTCTTCTGGGATTTGCTCCTAACCCATTTGATCAACATGGAAGGACCATTTTTCACCTTTTGTGCACCAGCCACTGCCACAGCTTTGACTTTGCCAATTCCTGATGAAGATGAACTAGTGGCTTTCTTGTTGTTTTCACTGTCTTTGTTGCTCTTATAATAGCTGTCATCTTCATCCATGGCACCTATCCCTCCTGCACCCCATTGATCTGCCCAACTTGGTCCATCACTAGCCATAAATCCTGTCAACAACACAATATAAGATGATTTTGTAAAGAATAAAAGAGAAAACAGAGAAGGGGCTGAGGATTTTACTTTATTACTGCTTGTAAGTGGTAGAACTAATAAGAGGAGCGCCTAAGGATAAGTCTCTTAAACCTTTGAGTTCCTTTTATAGGAGACTTGCTAGCTAACTCACAAGGTTACTTTCTCTTGAAGCAAACATTATTTATTCTTCTTTGGAGAAAAGGTTCTCTATTATCACCTACTTAGCTATATTGTGAATGGTTGTGTATAAAAGTAGAAATTAGTGGATGAAGTGGAAGGATTTAGTTAACCAAAAGTAAGAGTGATGGTTTGTCTTTTCCTCATATGATAAAGCACTTGCTACAAAATTGTTGTCCTCTCCCCCAACCCCACTACCACTCATCTAAGTTTTGGATTGAAGTGATATATATAGTGTTAAAACACAAGTCATATCATATTATATGTGAATTAGATAGTGTGTAAAATTCTCCTACTGAATAGCCTTTTTAAAAAAACTTACTTGTATAGCTTTAACACAACTCAATTTTCTATAAGAAAAAGCACAAGAGTGGCTAAGATTTTCTTGAATTTGAAATGTCTTTGCGACGATTCTGGATTAAGTTACAGGATAGAATCATAAGTCTGTCATAATGGAAATTCTCAAAATTTATTCTTCACTTGTTCTTTGTTTTGCAAGATAGGTCCCAAATGTAGAATAAAGCTAAATCAAACAGTTCCCATTTTATCATATCATTGATTTGAGAAGCAGAGAAAAGAGACCTATAGTAAAAATGCGTTGACATAAAATTGATGTCAAAATGATTGAATACATTTAGTACTGGAACCATTTACACCTGTTTTGACCTCTTAAATCATTAGTGGTTGTTGCTAATTATTGAATTATATACACAAGTCAAAATATCTTTGCTTTGTCGGAATAAAAAAGAAGAGGATGTCTTTGCTTTGAGCAACAACTATTATATGTTAAAACCCCACAATAACATGACATTGCAAAACTCCCAACCCAACAACAATATTTGCAGGCCTTATACTCCCACGCCATAGTACAAACTCTTCTATATGATGATTAAAAAAAATGCAGCTTTTTTAACGTAATGATGATGCGATAAAATTTTGAGAAACTCAGTTGAATGAACCACTATAGGAATTGAATAATCCAAGAACAAGAGTATAGGAGATTCAAAGTTAGATTCTCCTTAATATCTACAAACTAGACTAGAAATTAGCAAGTAATAGAAAGAAAAAAAAAACAGAGTAGTTGATTGGATCACATCGAATGTTAAAAGAATTACTAGTATTAAGACAGTCACTTAGTTTTCCTAGTAGACTTGGATTTCTTCATTTTCCTATTTTTCACATCAAAACTACTCCAACTATATCCACCAGGTATTGCAAATGGCTCTGCCTGTTGTGCTCCATTGCAGCTGTCCTGTGGCAGCTTGCTAGTCGAACACGACCGGCTATTGCTCCTCGACAGCCACGATGATGACGATGAAGACAATGATGAAGGAAGGGAATAATAATTGTTTCCTGAACTTTCATCCTCAGTATCACCACCATGAAGGAGGTGCCTTGGACTTGAAAATGGAGTGTAGAACTGTTCAATTGGTTGTAACTCTACAAACTTTGTGAATGTGATTACTACCCTCACTGTAGGGACCACTGGTATTGCCAACTGTCAATCAATAATATAAATTATAATTAAATTGGGTCCCAGGAAGGTTCTTTGCGTTGAACACTAAACAAAAAAAAAAAGAAAAAAAAGTGTGACAAGGAGCTGAAGCAAAACAGACACTTGGGCATGAAAAGAAGAAATAAAGAGGGAAAAAACACAAACACAATATCAAAGCTTTCATCAGAAGAAATGAGAATCTCGTGGGACCTCTGAATTTCGAATGTGAAAAATCAATTTTACCCCTTACCTTGACTGGAAATGTCCCCGGAGGGAACTTGGTGGTTAACAGCTCTCTCATTCGTCTAACGGCTTTAACTTTGTTCGCTAGTATGTCAAGTAACGGCAGCAACTCTTCCGTCTTCAACGGGAATTCCTCTGTTAACCAAACGGACGGTTTAAGGCTCTTCACATATTCCTTCTCCTTCGTATTTGGCGGTGGTGCAACCGGTATCGCCGCCGCTCTCCGCCGTGGTTCCGGAATAATGTCAACGCTTCTTCGAGAAACGGTAACGAAATCCCTTTCCTCTCGAGTGAAACTGCTGTGACGTCTTTGTTTGTTACTATCTCCGACGGAGGCAGCGGCGGTTGAGACGCTAAACCGTGGATTCTCTGCGACGAGGAAACCGTCTTCGGAATCCTCTTCTAATTCTAAGTCTAATGGCAGAATTTGTTCGCTTTCAGCTGCGGAAATTTTTCGCGATCGGAAGCTGAAAACAACATTATTCACATCATAAACCCTGGCTTTCCATTCTCCGACGTTCTCTGTTTTGTCTTGCCCTCTCCAATTTGTACGGCCAACTAGTGTTGATTTCGTCACGTCCATCCCAGGACGATACACACTTGTTTGATTACAGAAACTCGCAACGTCGGAATCGCTCAAAGGAGAACCAGCATTCTCAAAAGCATCATACATTTTACGGTCATCGTGGTTCAAAACTAGCAATGAACCAGCCGGAATATCAGACTTCCGGTCCCCATCACCGAGAAAGAGAAAACTCTGATTAGCTCGCTGAACTTTCAAGCCGTCATAACCGGCTAAAGATGTATCTGCTCGAAGATTACCATCGCGTTTCCAGATCTTGTACGTATCAGAAGGCGCAATTTTTCCAACGAAGGGAACAATAGAACTTTCGAAATGGAAAGAAATTTCCATGTAGAAGTCACGCATTCTGCGGAGAACAGCAACAAGTCGAGGTAGACGGCGGCGCCACTTGTACCAAGCACCTAAATGATGATGCTGTACCAAAATTGAAACGACATCGGAGCATCTCCGCATAATAGCTTCCTGTAAAGCATTCCAACCAGCAGCATTCTGAAGCGAAATGTCAGCACCGGCAACGGCAAGTGTCCGAGCAGCATACACGTCATTCAAACGGACGGCGAGGTGTAGTGGAGTTTCACGCTTAGGGTTGTCACGGCGGTCAAGTACGGCGGTGATTTTTTCAGCGATTCGTTCCTGAGCAAGCGAGTCGGCCTCGGTTTGTATCCGAGTTGGATCGGCAGGTCGAGGAAGAGAAGCGACTAGTCTGCTTAGAGTAGAATGATCTCCTAAAACGACGGCGTAATGTACAGGGCTATGAGTGTAATCTCCCGGTTTAATCGTGGTCGCCGGAGAAGTTGCCGCCGGTGTGGACATTTCACATGAAAATGAGAATTGGGGAAAGCAGAATTTGTCAGGGGTAAGTAAATAAAGGAAAGAATGGAGTATGATTCTGGAATGGAATGGAATGTTATTGAAGAACGAGAAAGGTAAGGGCAAAGTAGTCCTTTTCTGTATGGGCTTCATTAGTACATTTCTTCAGAGAAAGGGGAAGTAAAGAGGACGACTCAAATAGTGTGATCCATAACTTTTTCAAAATTTGAACAATAAAACGTTTTTAAATTAAATTCATACTACTATTTTTTTAAAAAAAATATGCACCTATTAATAATAGTAATTAATTTTCTTACATAAAAAAAAGGGAGATATGTAGGGTAATTTAGTCTTTCCATAAAAGTGTAGTACACCAAGTACTGTTAGGCGAATAGGCGCGACTTTTATGGATACTTTATTTATCTGAATTACGGGGATGCGATTGATATGAATATTTTATTCTGATTTTTGTGAAGCTTTTACAGTTTCTCTGCTGGTTCTTTTTTGTCCTTCACTCCACTTTCTTCTTATTTTGGAAATATTGAAGTACTATCACATAATTAAAAAAAATTATAAATTCTAATGACTAATAGAAACAGAGATTTTAATAGATAAACGATCATGAAAGATATTTCCTTGATAAACTGTGAATTAAAATAAGAAACCAACCTTCATTAAGAACTATTTAGTTTGGCTAACTGCAATTTTCAAGTTAATTTCCTTTTCAATGTAATAAATACTTTTACTTATTAAAAATGTCTTTGTTCAACTGTTAAACATAATGTAAGCTAATTTTTCATTTTAAATCATTATTTTTAACATACATTTTCCATTTCCATGAACTCACAATTCCCCTTCTAAATGGAAGGAAAAAGAGCATATCAAAGGTTTGATTTAATGTATGATGTATCGTAAGGGTCCTCGCTCCTCAATCAATGACAAATCCAATTATGATTTTGCGAGTTCAATAGAACTACTACATTTATATGTGCAGCCTATGATACAAGTCTAGGTAAGGCTATAATTTAATTACAAAACCCACAACATACAACACATTAAAATTGGTTAAGTTTACTTTATTTGATATTTACCAAAATATCTTCAAGCAAATAAATCAAAACGGATAATTGTATAGAATGACAGATTGATAATATAAAATAAATATAGTAGCTATCGTTTGATTTATTAGTTGAAGGAATATTGATTGTATTGAAGTGTTAACCTAATAAGGGAATACATGGGAGATATATATAGGAGATATAGGAAGGAGTACTAATCCTAATAGGACTAGGATTAAGGAGTACTAATCCTAATAGGACTAGGATTAGTACACAGTAAATACTAATATTATTTAATACTATTTATTTAATACTATCTGTTATTATCCCCCCTCAAGCTGAGCTGAGCGGAAGCGAACGGAAGCTTGGAACTGAGGTAATCGTGCTGTCGGCTCGGGAGAGGCTTGGTGAGAATATCAGCCGGTTGTTCTTCAGTGGGTACATACTGCACAGTCATGGTGCCGGCCTGAACTTCATCGCGAACAAAGAGACAATCGGTATCAACATGCTTCATTCTGGTGTGTAGGACGGAATTCTTGGCCACACAGATGGTTGATTTGTTGTCACAATAGAGAGCAGGAACAGTGTGAGTGGCGCGGAGTTCGCGAAGAATATATGTGACCCACATGGTCTCAGCAGCAAGAAGAGCAAGGGCGCGGTATTCAGCTTCAGTCGAGGACCGAGAGACCTTGGGTTGTTTTTTTGTACACCAGGAGATCAGGTTCGGCCCCAAAAAAACGAGAAACCCCGATGTAGATTTTCTGTCATTTTTATCATTCGCCCAATCTGAATCTGAGAAACCCCGAAGCTCCAAGTCCCCGGGTCGAATGAGTAAACCACGACCAAGAGTGCCAAAAATGTACCTGAGAATGCGTTTTAGACAATGGTAATCATGTTCACTTGGTTGATGCATGCGCTGAGCAACTCGGTTGACAGCAAACTGGATGTCAGGACGGGTAATGGCCAGATACTGTAGAGCCCCAATGAGGCTGCGGAAGTGGGTGATATCGGCAAAGGGGGTGTCGGCTCCATTCGTAGACGAAGAGACTGCCATCGGTGTTGGTTGACTGGTGCATTTTTCCAGTCCAGCTTTCTGCAACAGATCTCGAGCATATTTTGACTGATGAAGAAACAAGCCGCTGCCTGTCCGAGAAACCTCCATTCCCAGAAAATAATGTAACGGGCCAAGGTCCTTCATTTTGAAGGTAGTATGCATAGCTCGAGTGACATCCTGAATGAGAGCTGCAGTAGAGCCTGTAATAATGATATCATCTACATAGACAAGAAGAATGACTGTACCGTGTGCTGAATGTCGAGTAAACAGACTCGTGTCGTGTACGCAACACGTGAAGCCGAGTCCCTGGAGGAACGTTTTCAGACGTGTGTACCAAGCACGGGGGGCTTGCTTGAGCCCATACAGAGACTTCTGGAGTTTGCAAACATGTTGAGGGAAGCGGGGATCAACATAGCCCGGTGGTTGCGTCATGTAGATAGTTTCATCAAGCATGCCATGAAGAAAAGCATTGGAAACATCCAACTGATTGATGAGCCAATTGTTGCGCACGGCGAGTGACAGTACCAGGCGAATGGTTTCCTGCCGAATAACAGGACTGAATGTCTCGGAGTAATCAAGCCCATACTCCTGATTGTAGCCTTTAGCAACCAAACGAGCCTTGTACCTGGAAATACTGCCATCCGCATTGTGTTTAATTTTGTACACCCATTTACAGCCCACTGGGTGCCGCCCATGGGGCTTAGGTACAAGAACCCAAGTTTTCTGATCAGTCAAAGCCTTAAACTCGTCATCCATAGCATGACGCCAATAAGCATTTTTTGAGGCAACAGAGTAGGTTGTTGGTTCACTATCGGGAAGGGGTGTATTTGGTAGTATGGTAGCCTGAAAGGTTTTGGGTTTAAAGATACCGGCTTTGCCACGGGTTAACATGGGATGAGTATTGGGGGGTGGCACGGGCGGTGGTGATTCGGGGGTGGCCGGGAAGGACCCAAAACGGATCGGGCTGGAGATGTTGTGGGTATGGGGTGGTTCGGGTTGGTTGTGAGTGTGGGTGGTGGTTGCGGGTGTATTGTGGGTGACGGTCGAAGGGGTGATGAGGGGTGGTTGGGTAGTGGGTGGAGGTGTGGGGGAAGGTGGTGAGGGACCCTGTGAGTATGTTGGAAAAAGGGGAAGGACGCCAATGAATGATGTATTTGTGGAGGAGGAAATAGACTCGTAGGGAAACTCATTTTCGACAAATTTGACATGACGAGATATGTAGACTTTATGAGTTTGTGGGTCAAGACAGCGATAACCCTTGGAGGTAGGATGATAGCCCAAAAAAATACAAGGACGGGATCGGGGTTGTAATTTGTGAGTAATATGAGGGCGTAGCCAAGGGTAGGCAAGACACCCAAAGACGCGGAGGTTGGTATAATTGGGAAGTTCTTGGTAAAGGAGTTGATAGGGTGATTTGTTGGAGAGAGTGTGACTGGGCATTCTGTTAATGAGGTAGTTTGCGGTGGCTAGAGCTTCTACCCAAAAGGAGACAGGGAGATGAGATTGATGTAGAAGAGTAACCACCGTTTCAATGAGATGGCGATGCTTACGCTCAGCCACCCCATTCTGTTCGGGAGTGTATGGACAGGAGGTTTGATGTATAATTCCCAGGGATTGCAGAAACTGGCCAAAGATGTTATTGACATATTCCTTTCCATTGTCACTTCGAAAAAGTTTAACATGAGAATTGAATTGTGTTTTGACCATTTTTTCAAAAGTGACAAAGGTGGTGTATGCCTGTGATTTGTGTTTTAGTGGGTACAACCAAGTGTATTTTGTAAAATCATCCACAAAACAAATATAATAGCGAAAACCAGCAAATGAAGGAACAGCAGTAGGACCCCATAGGTCAGAATGAATAAGTTGAAAAGGTGCAGTTGTACGCTTCTCAGATAAAGTAAAAGGTAATTTATGAGATTTAGCAATTGAACAGGAGTCACAATTGTTTACATGAATGGAAGAAAAACCTAATTGAGACATTAAAGAATTTATTATTTGAGTAGACGGGTGACCCAGACGACTGTGCCACAACAGACTGTGGCCATCAGCCGAAAGAGCCACCGGAGCCACAGGAACGCTTTCTGAAACTGGGTGGGCAGACGAACTTGTGCCAGGAAGAACGTACAGACCATGCTCACAGGGGCCCTGAAAAATCACCCTCTTGGTAGTATTGTCTAGGATCTGAAAATCATTAGAGGTGAACAAGAGTGAGCAATTATTGTCTTTTGTGAATTGGTGAACTGAAAGGAGATTGGATTTAATAGAAGGGACGTGGGTAAGGTTACCTAGGTGAAAGATAGCGGTGGGGGTTTTAATGGTACCCGTGCCAGTGTGAGAAATATTAAGGGACTCACCGTTGCCAACAGTAATACCATTGGAGCCATGATATGGATTTGGAGCGTTAAGCTTGGATAGATCAGAAGTAACGTGCATGTTGGCCCCAGTATCCAACAGCCATTCAGAGGAAGGGCCGGCTTGAGATGCATAATTGGCACGGTTATCACTATTTCGGCTCTCCTCATACCGAAACCAGCAACGAACAGCGGTGTGTCCTGTTTTCTGACAGATTTGACAAGTTGGACGATCCCGCTCGTAAGTGCCCTGCCCGCCGCTGGAAGATGACTGCCCGCCGCTGCCGAAGGAGTGCAGGCTGTTGTTGCTGCCGTGCTGCTGACCGTCGTACGGCGGACGACTGCCCTGCCGACCGCCGCGCCCGCGGCCTCCGCTGTTTCTGCCGTAGCCGCCGCGGCTCCCCTGCCGGCCGCCACCACGCCCCCCGCGATAGTTCTGGCTTGCGGTGAGGGCGGTGGCCGGCTCCATAACAGCGGCTTCTCGGAGAAGAAGTTTGCTCTCCAGATCCACGTTGATTTCTTCACTTTTTAGCCACGAGGAGAGAGTATCCAGGTCAACGGGCGTTGGACTGATGCGAACCGCCTGTTTAATGGAGGAGTAAGCTGATGGGAGCCCCCGAACGACGCACATGACGAGATCTTTTTCGGGAATGATTTCGTTCACGGTGTCGAGGGCTGTGATGATGGTGGAGACCTCGTCTAAATACTCCGCCATAGTTTTCGTGCCTTTGGTAATTGTGTGGAGACGATCACGCAATTGAAAAATATGAGAGTGGGAAATTGATGCATAGCGTGTTGCGAGGGCCGTCCACAGGGCTGAAGCAGTTGTGTAGGATCGGACGTGTTTCTGAACCGTGGGAGAGATGACCGCAATCAAACATGATCGGATCTGGCCATCCACGGCTTTCCAGGCGGCATGGGCCGGATTGGTTTTTTCTGATTTGTCCGTGGCGGTGATGACTGCCGGCGGCGGTTCTGTGCTTCCATCGACGTATTTGAGAAGGTAATTGGCCTCAAGGGCTGTAAGAACGGTGATTTTCCATGTAGGGTAATTTATGTCTGATAATTTTTCGGGAATCAGGGCATGAAGATGCCTGAGAAGGAGTTTAACGCCAGAAGGAAGTGAATCGAGAGGATCCACCTCGGTTGTCATGGCTGCCGCCGCCCAAGAGAAGAGAGGGAACAATCGGTGCCCTAAAGAGAGAAAAAAAAAACTAGAGAAAAGAAGATCTAGGTTTCCTGGCTCTTGATACCATGAAGGAATATTGATTGTATTCAAGTGTTAACCTAATAAGGGAATACATGGGAGATATATATAGGAGATATAGGAAGGAGTACTAATCCTAATAGGACTAGGATTAAGGAGTATTAATCCTAATAGGACTAGGATTAGTACACAGTAAATACTAATATTATTTAATACTATTTATTTAATACTATCTGTTATTATTTGTATTCCATAGCAAACTGTTTGTCACTCCCTCTCTCCCTCATATTCTCGCTCGCCACTCTCCCTCTCTCGCTCGCTTCCTGTCGCTCGCCTCTCTCACTTTATACAATAGAATTGTATAAATTGTGTTTAATTATATAAAATGAGAGAAAATTGTATATATACACATGCAAATACATACATTTTTATCCTATACACTTATAATTATACAATAAAAGTACACTCATGCCCAAGTTTCTTTTGCCTTTCTCTCTTTCTCATTTTATACAAACTCAAATTGTATATAATCGTCCTATACACTTATATTTATACAATTCTCTGCCCAAGTCTCTTTTTCCTTCTCATTTTATACACTTCGTTTTATACAATTCGCTTCAATTATATGTGTATAGCGAATTATACATATATATGTTTACTACGAAGTGCAATTATACAAATTTTGCTATAGCATACAAATATAAATTTTATATTTGATATATATGAAAGTTGCCCTAAATCAAAAGTATGGTGCATAATTGAAGTTAATAAAGAAAGTTTGAGAAGGGACCTAAGAGTTGACTGGTCGGTGTAGGACATAGTGGGGTTTGTTGTGTCTATAACAGAAAGAAACAAACTTTAGTCAAGGGAATTATAAAAGAATGTATCGCAAATATAGATATAATTTCTTCGTTCTTAATTACGTATAATAAAATTAAATTAATCGAAAAGAATTGAACAAAGGGGGTGTCTGGGTCAAGCAGGACAAAAATCTAAACTGGATTTCCAAATCACAAGACAGTTACCAAATTTCCTTTGATTGAACACATAAAGCAGTTAACCTTGGTTTCTGTGCAAATCCCATGGATTTGTGTGCATTTCCATTTTTACAACTAAGATTTCTTTTTTGACTACAATACATTTTCTTCCTTTTAAAAAAGAAAGAACTCGACCATGGTGTCCGTGTTACTTTAATTTTACCGTTAATATGGAATAAAAAGAAGTGAAGTTCACAAAAGAAATAATATAAACACTATGAACATATATATATATAATTTAACAAATTATACACAGCATGTTATTTACTAAGTTATCGCACAATGTTCTTTATATGTTGAAACAGTAGATGGTGTAAAGTACTATACAAAGTTGATATACATATATTAAGAAGTTAGACATGAAACATAACACGATGGTGTAAAGTGTTATACATTGTTAATATACATGTCTTTAAAGGTTAGACATGAAACATAACATGATGGTGTAAAGTACTATACATATTGATTGATTTTAACAGCAAAATAATTAATGATTTTGAAACTTTGCACTAGATTGGGCTACTAATAACCTTTAAGAAAAGGGTAACCAACTGTGCTAAAATATTATCAATAAATCTAGTTTAATAAAATATATTTTTAATTTTAAAAATTTTTTAAAAAAATATTAGGTCAATAAAATTCAAGTAATATGAAACAGATAGCGTAATTGGGCTTACCATATTTGGAAGTAGGAATTCATTTTAGTTTTTCTATTTTTTAAAAAAATTCTCACTCAATATCTGATATTTACATTAAAGTTTGACTAAATTTAAATTCGCGCTCAATGCCTCCACGCTAGGTGAATCCATATCTAGGCAAGACATTTGAATTTCACTAATAACTAGTAATGATGGGTTCTCTAGCATATTTCACATTTATTAGCATCTAAATATTGGTATTTAGGAAAAGCATTCTTTGTCCTTTTCTTTAAATTGTTTGGCAAAAGGGAAACAAAAATTAATAAAATCTGATTTCGTCCATTGCTTTCAATTTTGAAGAAGTTGAAAATTTATTTGTATTGTAATTAATTGATATAACGATATACTTTTATGGATATAGCTTCGATCCAATCAGCTTTTGACTCATATTAAAAGTAGTCTTACGAATTATGTGTACGGATGGGGCAAGGAGTAAGCATCCCTTTCATAGTATTCCCAAAAAAATATTTTTAAAAGTTAATATATACTAAAGTCTTAGGTAATTTAATTTGCTACTTCTGTATAGAAATTGTGAAAAATATCAAATTAATGTTGGATTTTGTTAATAGAGGTCGAGTTTGTCAATTCATTCTACTAATATAAGGTATATTATCAACTTTTGAAATGTTAAAACAATTTTACCAGGCATCTTGTTTCACTATATTTTAGTACACCGACTTTTAAAATGTGTATTAATATCACTTTACATGTGTTTTTTTTATGAGAGAGGAATTGTTCAGGTGATAAGCATTCTCCATCTTTGATTCTAAGATCGTAGATTTATTATTTAGTTGTGCAATTGGAATAAGTGTTGCATTTTATTTTTCCTCATAAGTTGATCTAATACATTGTTGCTCCTCCAATGCTTATAAATTAAGCACATTGTTTTAATTTTTTTTGTCTTATTTTGTTTTAGTATATTCAGAAAAGATGTTTATTTCTTTTATTGACAATTCTTCAATTTCAACTTTCTACATATCCATGTTTAAAACAAGTTTAAGGTATATTTTGATATAGTATATATTCACTTTAAAATCACAAGATTCAAAAGTCTTGTTTACTTTATTCAATTGTGTCAAACAAAATCTTGAATATAAATAAATTAGACTTTTCGAATGAACCACCGTACAAGCGTTTGTAGTCCAACGGTTAGGATAATTGCCTTCCAAGCAATAGACCCGGGTTCGACTCCCGGCAGACGCACTCTTTTATTTTTTATACTAAACTTTGGTTTTTGTTTATACAAAGTAAAAAAGGAGATAACTATGGACTTAAACCATTCTTAACAATATGTTATTGTCATACCAAATACATATTTTTATTTAGGTTTAATAATGATTATCGATTTATTGAGTTCACGAATAAAATATTTTTCTGAGACCATTTGAATATGACCTTATAATCACGGGCTCTATTGACATTGTTACATTTCATAACAAGTCTTTGGGCTTTGGTTATTTGATGATCGATAAATACATCTATAGACCTTTCATAAAAAAAAAGTCCCTAAGGTCCTGAAAAATGTTCATGTTTTGCACAAGATGACATTAAAAAAAAAGATAAATTTTCGCTATAAAAATTAATTGATAACTTGATAAAAATAATAACTAAATTACATATTATATTATCATATACTATTTAAATCCTGTATTCTTATTGAATTATTTTTTCTCTATTTCATATCAGACTTGTTATATTTTTCTGTAATCATGCAAGATTAATATATAAGAGAAGTTTTCATTAATTATACATGAATCTCTAAGGGATATATATATAATTATTATAACGTGCCATCCCTTTCAATTCGAAGGATAAAATATATTAGCTATAGCTTAATAATTTGTTGAAATTCAATGTTTGAAAACATGAGGACAAATCTTGATAATTGTCTAATTAGACACATGACAACGACCCGGTTGGTGCTAAATTAAATCACTAACTCATGATTATCAAAACTATTTAACTTTATTCTTTTTCACTTTAATTTAACCTTAATAAAGGACTCTTATAACTAGCTTCAAAAATAGTTAGCGAGTTTAAGATCACAAAATTATTAATTTTAAAAAATTTTTTTATCATCATTTGAAGTTACAAATTTTTATTTAGACATTCAATTTGGATATCAAAATTAAGTTATTATTTTTTCTTCATAAACATGAAAACCTTATAAATGAACGCATCATAATTTTCCAATCAAAATATCATAATGCATCACATTAATAAACGTAATTTTAAAAATACCAATAAATGAAAAGTAGGTTCTAAGCAGCCATCTATACATAGTATCTCGTATTTATCATACCATATTAAAATTAAGTCATTATAGCGTAATCATATATTACAGCTCGTATATATATACATATCTAAATCACAATAATGTAGGAGGCCTTGTTTTGTGGGTTTAAAGAGGTAATTATGGTTTTACAAAAGTAGCAGTAAAGTAAGTTGGCTAATTATTTTGCAATAAACAATGAATTCTTAAGCAAATAATATCGATTTCAAATCAAAGCTTCAAATTGCATAATCAATCACTTACTAAAAGCATTTACTATGAGCCAAAAGTCTTCTTTTATACTGAATTATTTTGAATTTATATATACTTTTGGAATTATAATACTTTTTCTGTTTTCTTGTCAAGTATATAAAAAATAATCATCCAAAAATATTTATCCAATTTAAAAAATCAACAGATAATTTATATATTGTGTCTATTTTACTATATTAAATACAACACATTTCCAAAACATAAACTTAATATATTCAAAAGATGATATAGTAATATTATCTTTATTATTCATCGTTTCTTTAAGGTTTGCTCAATAATGTATAATTTTTGTTGGACGATGGGAGTATTAATATTGACTAATTTATCCTACATGGAAGATATTGATAAAAGATTTTCAGGTTTGATAGGATCAGAAAATTTTTTAGTACTGAATATATACGATGTTTAGGTGATAATATAATTTAAGTTAAAGTCAATATAATAAATTTAATCTCAACCTTAATCCTGATTATTTTACTTTGTGGCATACCAAACATCGGTGATTGTTTAGTATGTTGTATGTATAATAAAATCTGAAATTAATTTATGTCATGTTTGATTTTATGTATCAACCAATCTTGAGATTATCTAATATAGAATGTGAGATGTACTTGTTTATTACATTCCATGTATACAAGGTCGCTTTGTATGTAGGGGTAAAGATGATAATATCATGATAAAATTTGAAGTTTTTTTTTAAAAGTATTAGTCAATTTTAAAATTATGTACTCCATCGATTCTATTAAAATGATGAGATTATTCTTCCGCATAAAAGATGAGATTAAGTAATCCTATAAAATATTTTAATTCATCAAATATCTTTGCTTATACTAGATTGCAAAAAAGATTTTTGTATGATATACCTAAAAGTTCACATTGGTACGAGCATGGCTAATGATGTTAGGATTTTTATGATTGTGAAAACATAAACAATTTATGCATTCATAAATTTTATTAATTATTCATGATCGTGGAATTATATGATTTTCACAGAAAATTATTATTATGATAATTCAGTCAGTAATACATACTCGAATCAGTCATAGTGATATTCAAGAATCTGGACTTGAATCGAGCGGAAGTTTTACTTTCTTTTCGTTCTTCAAAAGTTGTTTCTCTCTCTTGCCTTATACTTTATGAATAATTTTGATGGATAAGACTATAACTTTATGGCAAGGAGAGGACCCTTTAAATATATATGAGTATTTTTCACATCATCCCCACCATTCCATCACGGTGAGTAGAGAAGATAATGGGTAGTAACTTTCCATATTTATTCAATTAGAATTAGAATTTACTTAGTAATTAAACATTAAATCAAAACAATATTAACGTGAGTCATAAAAACCTAACACACGTGAGCCATAAAAATAACAAATAATTCTAAATGCCAGTAAATGAACTTATAATAATGTCCTTTTCAAAATTTTGGGAAGACTTGAAAACATAATGTGGCCTCCAAAACCTTTTCAATATCTACGACAATATCATTTTGAAGATTACAGTAAATGATTTATTTCTAATTATCAATTCAACTTTATTAGAAAGTTAGTCACTACCTTTGGAATTGATATTGATATTAAGTTAATTGATTTGATTGACATAAAAGAAAATAAGTTATATAAATCACGTGTAAAGTGTTTTGGTTTGTTTGTGCCAAACGGCCCGAATAGATAGATGAGTGAAGAGAAAAGGGAAAATACATTAAAAAAAAAAAAAATCCGAACTTGGTTAGAAAATTTACTTTAGAACTTAAATTATACGGAAGTTTAAATACTCTTCTTAACATTTTTAAAGTGAATCAAATACAACAAATCCTAGGGAATATGGCAAAGAGAGTGAGTTCACTCTCCTAATAGCGTGTGAAGGAGTTAAAAAAGAAAAAGAATATTACAAAATCATACATATGATATTTTTGCTTTTTGAATTTTTAGAAGACAAAGACAGTGATGATAGATCTTTTATCTCTCCGGATTTGGAGGTATACCAAATAAGACACGAAAGGAAGAGAAACGAGCTGATTGTTGTTGTTTTGTTGCTCCGTCTAGGAGTTTCGAAGCTCACTATTAATGGTGTTTTAAGGAAGAAAGTGATGACGAAGTGGTGATTCAATTGTTTGTTGGTGTTTTGGAGAATCTAGTAATGGAACTTCGGCGGTAATTTGAGACTTACGATAAAAGGAGTTTGGATGATGGACGTAGTTGAAAAATATAGAAAGGGGAAAAAATGAACATTGAAGAGTTAGAAATGGGGAAGAAGAAGGAAGAAGAAAGATGTGAGGGGGTGGGTGGGGGCTGGGTATGGGGGAAAATAAAAAATGGGTCAACATTTTTAATTTTAATTTAGAAAATGCACTTTGATTAATTAATTAGTGTAAATTAATTTTAAGAAGTATTAAAGAAAAATGGTGAAAATAATTAATGACATGGGCTGATATGACTGTTGTGGCACTTACATGGCTATGATGTGGCAAGTAAGAGTAGTATAATGATCTCAGGATGGTTTTTAATTCATATTAAAAATGTTAAGGGGAATATTTAAACGCCCCAACCAAGTTCAGATTCTTTTTATGTATTTTCCCAATATATATATATATATATATATATATGTATGACGTGTTTGATAAGAAAAATAGAAAATAGTTTTTAATTTTTTTCAAGTTTGATATCGAAATATTTAGAAACTATCCTTTTATTTTTTTACGAAACAAGTTTTTTAAAATGAGGAAATTGACTTTTCTTATAAAAGTGGGAAAAACACATTTTACATTAACTGTCCTTCCCATAATCCCATTCTCCAACTCTTCTCATATTCACCTTCGCCCTTATTTCCCTCATAACCCAACCTTTGTATGTACTCCACCTCTCATAAAATTTATGTAATGAATATTTGAGAACACGTAATTTGAACCAAAAGATTTTACATGATATACATTGTATCATATATTTAAATGCTCAATCACAATCCATCATAAGTATTTAAATGAAATATATTTACAATTTTTGCTATGATGTATTAACCCTCGAGAAAAAATAGGCATTATATGATTAGTTAGTTGGTACTTCCTCCGTCCAGAATTGTTTGTTATGTTGCGTTTATCGAAAGTCAATTTGACTAATTTTCAAAGATAAATTAAATTACATTAATTCGATATTAAAAAAATAAATTGATATTCTAAAACTATATGAAAAGTACTATAAATTACAATTTTTTGCTTATTAATATGATGAAAAAATACATCTTAAAATGTTGGTCAAATTTTTTATAGTTTGACTCTAAAAATAGAAACCATGACAAATATTATCGGACGGAGGAAGTATGTCACAGGTCACAAGTCACAAGAAGAATTTTGCTAAGCATCTTCCAACTTCCACCAAATTCCAAATAAAAGCACTAACCAATGCACTGCTCATATATATATATATTCAACTTTTGTTCACTAGCCTTCTAAAATTTGTTTCCTATATGACTTTACAAAAATGTTAGCACATACAACCCAAAATTGAAAGCCTTGATGATAACGATATGATTGTAGTTATGTCTTTTTAACCGCACAATATTAATATTACACTAACATATTAGTATTACATGTGAAATAGTATCAAATATCTTAACTATATAATTAACTTTCAAATTAATGGTAAATTAAAGAACGAACGGAATATCTTATAAGTTCTTGGAGAGAAATCATATTAATTTGTTTACATTGAATGTTTAAATGATCGAATCATGTTATTAATTTTGTTATACGTAAGTAATTTAATGAAGTGATCATAATGTATATTAATTTTAAAATGGTACTGAAAATGCTAGAAGTTTTTGGTGTACATTTAATTTATTCATTTGATATAAATATTGAGTGTGAAAGAATTTTTTGGTAATTGTGAAATAAATTTTCAGTATTTGATGTTGAGATTTTATTAGTTTATTCTAAGGGCTTTTGAATTTCAAATTACCAAAAAGAATAGGTATAATATATTAAAAGTTTATTTTACATTTTAGTATTATTAAATCAAAGAACAATTTTGAATATTTATTAGGAAAAAATAATTCAACTCTCTATTTTTATTTATTTAAAATATAACGCAAAAATATATATGATTGCTAAAAAGTTAAATCGATATAATTACCGAAAGTTTTAATCAATATAGTTATAGATAAGAATGGAGAGGAAAATACCAATGAGGAAGACAAGAATCAAGATGTTGAAAATACGGTTGAAATCGAACGAATATGTGAAGACAGATTCACGAATCTCTAATGTGAGAGGTTTGAGGAGTTGATTGATTATGAATAGTTTCATGAGATGTAGAGGTAGGTTGAAAAATTATTGGGGAGGATCAGAATGATTTGACATGACATGACGTAGTATCAACTTACCGAGGACATGGCCATGTAGATGAGATTGTGGCTTAGGATATAAGTTAGAGTGAAAAGTTAGTAGATAGTAAAGTGTTGTCTCACTTGTCTTCCCAGGCTAATAATAGTATATTATTTAGAGAGTTCCTTCACTACAATTAGAACAATTTTCAGTAGCAATAAATAAATTAACATTTATAAAGAAAGCTTTATCGACATTAGTTTTATAAGTGTCATTAGAACCAATGTCACTAAAGATTTTAGGGACATATACAAAGGGTGTTAATTGTCGCTAAAAATACATATTTAATAATAATTAAATTATTATCGTTAATTAATTACCGCTAAATGCTGATTATCACTTTTTTATGTAAGTGTTTGTCCGTTGGTGTTTGTTATTAGCTATTGATTCTTGCACTTCAATTATCTAACCATTTTGTAGTTACGTTTTTTTCTTTTATGTTTCTTTAACAATTTTTTTGTAGAATTATGTCACGACTTCTCTACTCATGTTATTTCTTTTCTCAACTTATTTTTAAATGTTTTTTGTGTCGAAGGTCTATCAAAAATAATTTTTATACTTTTCAAGATTCAAGATAAACATAAGAATTAATTAATATATTTTATCCTTTTCAAACCTCTTGAAGATTGGATGTGTTGTTATTATGTACCATCTTATTTTAGGAATGTTAAAAAATATAATTTTACTTGACCAATTAAATTTAGATTTACCTCTGATTTGTCATATGACATAGCAAGAGATATCAAATTCTTATAGAAGTATAAATTCGAGAGAAATATTCTTAATAAAAATTTAAAGGCGTATATTACTTATATTACAAAATTGTGAGTATAAGTTCAGTCGATTAAATAAATAAATAAATAAATATTTAAAGACTATTAATAATTTAAAATAAAATTAGTCATTCATGGTAAACTTGAGGATTATTTCCAATACTAGTCTGTGTAGAGTATTACACTCTAACAATCACCTTACTAGAAACAATGAGCTTAAGTACATTTTATTACTCTTTTATTTTTAATGATGAAAATCTGATACCAGTAGTTATACTAATAATATACTATTATTTATTACTTTTTTCCTCTTTTTGTTCAACACAATTGAAATTAATGTAACATTTAATAATCTTTTTTCTTTTCTTTTTTCTGTTCAACACAATTGAAAACGTGTTGCCAACATTCTGCTTACCTACTGCCCCACCGTTTCTACATTTTCTCCTCAGTTTTTCCAAGAATCCGCCTTTTGTATTAGGATTGAAGTTTTCATATAGAAGAAGAAAAAAAAAAAAGAAGCATACAACAGTGTGTTTTATGTTTGTTTGTTAAGAAGAGTCTGATGTGTCTGAATTTATATGCTTATTATACACATTGGGACTATTGGTAACACTTGAACCATGGCTTTGAAACTTGTGCCAATTTGGGCATGTTGTACCAATCAGCAGCATTGTTGTACATATCCTCAATCTTTGAAATTGGGGTATGGGTCTAGGCTTTCTGGATCAACTTTCTTGAATCTCAGAGCCCATAAGAAATGGGAATGTTTGGTGTTGTTATCTGAGACTGAAAGAGCTATCACTCCTGTGGAAGATGAACAGCCATTGGCACCACCTGGGGATGCTTCTGTTCAAGAAGCCCAAATCATCCAGTCGAAAGGCTTTCATAGGGATTTACAATCTTTACCAAGTTAGTTTTTTTTTTTCTTTTTCTGTCAATGTTTTGTTAATTTAGTTTGTGTGATTTCAGAATTTGTTTTAATGTCTAATAGGGTTTTGAGACAAATTTAGAATATTAATGAAGTACTTTTGGTGGAATTCTAACAGAATCAGAAAAGACTTGTTTTTTTTTTCCTTTATAGAATGCTAAAAATGGAGGTCTTTTGTGGTTAATAACAAGTTGGAATTGGATGAAAAGATTGATCTTTGCCTAAAGTTGTAACCTTTTTTAGTTCATGTCATTGTCTTATCTTAAAAGATCCAATTATGTGTGTGATAATTAATTAGCTATCTTTTTATGGGCTCTCTTACATTTTGTACATAACATGTGACAGTCTCTGCAAGAATCTGCTAATAGTGTGTTGCCTGGGTGCAAAAAGTCGGAGCCACGATTTTGAGTTTATGGATTGTAGATCCTTGACAAAGCAGTTTCTTGGGTTTTGGATAAATTATTTGTACAATTAAGTGAATGTTAAAACACAAATACAGGTTGTGGGCAAAGCTATGGGTTCTGCAGAACACATAAGCATAACTGTAGTTCAATTCCTGCTGAGTGCCATTTTTGTGTCATGGTGTTTCATCCTGTGACATGCATTTGACATTTTTCTCCAAATTTGTTACTTGGTGTTTTCGTCATCCACAAAGCTACTTACAAGGGAATATAATTTCAAATTGTTGCCTCTGTTGACTGTGAACAAGAAAAGAAGTATCTGGTAGAAAACATTGTGCATATTCTGTAAATGGCCTTGTTTGGATTTCATTTACTCCACAACTATCATGGAAGATAATAGGTTAATAGTAATCTATATTTTGTCATGGATGAAACCTCAAAAAAAACTTTTGGCTAAATATCCCAATGCAACAAATACTTGGTAAATTCAGTACTTATGCTCCATTTTGTCTACATCATGAGGCACACGTTTTTTTTTTGCTCATTGCAGAACCCTTATCTGCGACATATCTTTCTAGTAGTCAACATGATGGTTCAAATGTGCGAGTTGCTTATCAGGTAGACAACAAAGACCTCCATGCTCTTAACTTTTTAACTCATTTCTTAAGTGAGATTCCTTATAAGCTAATCTTCTTTCTCTAACGTAGGGAATTCCAGGTGCATATAGTGAGGCAGCTGCACTTAAAGCATACCCGAAATGTGAAACTGTCCCATGTGATCAGTTTGAGGCTGCATTTAAGGTATTTTTTTTTGTAAAACCAAAGTGATTTTGTTCCTGAAGATATTTTGCATCTTTTCACACCTTTATAGTATTAGTTCTCATTTCTCAGGCAGTTGAATTATGGTTAGTAGACAAAGCTGTACTCCCGATCGAAAATTCAGTTGCTGGGAGCATCCATCGTAACTACGATCTACTCCTTCGGCATAGGCTGCATATTGTGGGAGAAGTTCAGTTGCTTGTTAACCACTGCCTTCTGGGCTTGCCAGGAATCAGGAAAGAGGAATTAAAGCGCGTCGTCAGCCACCCTCAGGTTATCGTTTCATTTCATTATTCAGAAGAATCTGATGTTTCTCCTCGTTAAACTAAAAAGATGTAGAAATTATTGGATTAGCTTTTGGGTTGAGTTAGACACGAGCTCCTTTTTTATAAATTAAAATAGAAACAGTTACTTCCTTTAGTTTTGCACATAGAATTTATATTGCTTCCATTTCTACTTGGTAAATACTAATACAACCATAACTTGCTTTCAGGCACTTGAACAATGCAACATTATGTTGAATGAGTTAGGCGTTGCAAGGCTCAGTAGTGATGATACTTCCAGTGCTGCACAGGTATTCCATTAAATTTTCTCATCCTCGGCGGGTTTTATTTCCACATTATTTGACACCTCAACAGATAGTCGCATCTGAAGGGAAGAGAGATACTGGAGCAGTTGCAAGTGCTCGAGCTGCAGAGATTTATGGGCTCAGCATTCTTGCTGAAAGAATTCAGGTTAGGATTTTGCATTTCTAAGGTTCTCCCTTTTGTATTTACTCCATGTAACATTGCATCTTTTGAAATTGCACTTGACTGTCTTTTTAATAATTTATTTCTTGAGCCATGTCACCAACGTTGTGGGCACTCATGACTTGAGTGTATGAATATCCAGTGCGCTTACACGTTCATAAAATAACAGCATTTGCATAGTTTGCATATCGACCAATAACTTTCTAGAAGATCGTCGCTTATCTTTGATATGGAAACCTACAATGGTTTCTGGTCTTTTCGTTTTTCCTCACTGTAGTTATCCCTATCTAAGAACTGTTACAAAATGTGATACGTAGTTTCCAGAAGGTATAGTTTGCTGACTTTGCTCACTCCTTGTCTCTATCTTCACATGGAACCATAAGCAATTTCAAGATTAAGAGCTAGCAACATGGATGGATGGATTTTTTTTATTCTTTGTTCTTAATTTATGGATGGGATAGAATGATGAAGAATCAGATCATGGATATTTATTGATTTAATCTTGGCTTATAAAGAAACATTATTCATTTTACTGCTCATTCAGACTGTAATGAGCAGCAAATACATTTCCTTTAAGGAACTTGCATGGTGTCAAAATTAGGATGTTTTCATTTTGGTAAACCTAGGAAAATAAAGAATGATTTTTCAGAAGCAACTTCAACTGTGAACCAGTCTGCTAAAATTTTTATACCTGTACGTACGTGTTTGGGCTCAAATCCACCCATGCATGCTTCGCCTAGCTGGTTGTGAACCAGAGAAATTAGGAGTATGGTAGATCAATGGCCAGTGAAAAAATAGTTAAACCACGAAGATGGTGATTGGGGTTTGGCAAGGTTATTCCAGGATCACCAATATCTTCCTTGTCATAAACACAGCACCAATATAGGTAGTTTGGTTGCAGATAATAATGGTTCTAAGTATTGAGTTCAAAATCATAGCTGTATTTGAAACTTTCGAGCGTCATTTTTTGCTCTGTGTTCTGCTGCAGGAGATTAGGGGAATATTGGTACTCTTATTTCTACATGATTTTCTCCTTCCACTACTGAGTTTTTCTCTTCCTCTAATCTGCTTTGGATACTTTGTATGGAATTATGTGGATTTCAGAATATGAAGAAGAAGCCTTGGTTTGTGCAGTTACAAGATAACAATTAAAATTTGTCTGGATGGGCCAGTGTTGTCAAAATAGAAAAGGACATAAAAGATGAAAGGTCTGCTGGAGCTTTAAATGCAAATAAAGCGTGAACATCAATAAAATAACCGCCAAGGGAGAAAAAAAAATATAACTGTTTAGTTTAAGGCTAAGACGACACTAAAGCACACATTAAGCAAGATGGAAGTGCTCAACACATTTTGAGCCTCGCTTTAGGGCTTAAGCGCGTCTTTGACAACAATGGGATGGGCTAATAGAAGTTTTAGCATGATGCGTCTTTGTGTTTATTATTACGACTGCCTTATTAATCTAAAGTCGGATCCTCCAAAAATGCCACTGCACACGTGTCGAATTCTAAACCTTATCCCCATCAATGAAGTTGAATAGTAACTAGTAAACTTTGAATATTTAACTAATTAAACGTAAAAGGTCGTCATAATTACACAATAATCAATAGCCATTTAACTTAATTAAATAGAAATCGAGTCAAATTATATTGTTGACCAAAACTATTACAATAATTCTGTCAAGTCCTAAAATTTATGTGATGACGAATCTGGCCTCTAGATCTACACTTGTATTGGCACCGAACATCATAGTTTATTAAGGCAGTCTGAGAATTAGTTCTCAACCATAGAAGATATTTATAAGTCTTTTCTCTGCTTTTGCGTCTTTATCAACTTGGTTCTGCTCTTGACCAAGCTGGTGCAGCTAAAAACTGCAAAGCTATTAGCCAAATATATTTGCTATAATCTGCTGTGAAACTTCAGTAATGTGATTTTTAATTGAATGACCCAATAACCAGGATGATCCAGATAATATCACCAGATTTCTGATACTAGCAAGGGAGCCCATAATTTCGGGAACTGATAGGCCATATAAGGTAATATCATATTCTTCTTCATTGAACTTATTTTGTTCATACAAAGAATTGATGTTCCCTTTTCATTTTCTAGACTAGCATTGTCTTCACTTTGGAAGAAGGACCTGGAGTTCTATTCAAGGCCTTAGCAGTTTTTGCTCTGAGAGAGATCAATTTAACAAAGGTATTTCTGTTGGAAAAGCTTTTGTAGTTCCCTTCTCTAGTTAAAAGGCTCTGATACATGTTCTGTTGCATTCATACAGATTGAAAGCCGACCACAAAAAAAGCGCCCTTTAAGGGTAGTAGATGACTCCAACAAAGGAAGTGCCAAGTGAGTCTTAAATCTGTTTATTGCGCTAAGAACCACGGAATAGTAACTGAAACCATGTCGGCTTTGTTTCATTTGTCTTTTCCGCTCTGGATATCTTTGATTTGTAATCCCTGGTTTCCATTACCATTATTTGTTGCTGCTATTCAGTTAATTTTTTTTAGAAATATAAGCTTGAACTCCCCATGTATGAGTTTCGCAAAGTACAGCTAACCCCACATCCAAATAGAGGAGGGTTTCAGTGGGTTAAAAGTCAATGTAAAATTTGATGTATTGAGTTTGATGGTGTCATTCTTGAATTCAATATTGTTTGTGAATCCTTTAGATGTTGAATTTGTGAATAGAGTGGAATGGCTATATCGGGTTCATCTAGCCGACTCCTACTAGTTTGGAATTGATCATAGTTGATTGATTGATGTAATAGTTCTTTCAAAATTCAAAGTTGACTTTACGCCCACAACTTGGCTAATTTATTCTTAAAGAAAAGAGAGATTTCGTAAAAATCATCTTTTTGGGTGTGTTTGGTAGGGAGGACAGCATTTTACAGAAAATGTTATCTAATTTACCCGTGTTAGGTTGGTCATAATGTTCTGAAAAATATCTTTTTAGGAAAATGACTTTCTTGGTGGGAGTACGGAAAACAAGTTCCATAAGCGGCAATGCACGCTCATTATCTCCGCCACACTCCTAACACCCCAACCACTCACCCTCCAACCCACCAGCCCACCATTGTCCCCACACCCATCCCATAGTATTTTCCTAGATTTATGTATAAATGTTTTTTAAAGAATTTTTTTTGCTTACTTACCAAACAACAAAAATAAGTAGTTTAAGAAAACATTTTCTAGGAAAACACTTCCCGTCAAACATTTTCCTTTGTTTCATTTGCAATTGTGAGAAAAAATAAAAAATTATTGTAAGGTGTATTTAACTAGTTCCCTCCCTCCTACAATATATTTGTTATTATGACCTTGCCCCACTCCATGACCTACAATACTTCTTCAAGGTTGTGGTTACTGAAGCATGTAGATAAAGCAACATAATTTGGAGGAAAGATAGATCTTCAAATTAGTGAATTTAGTCCTTTCGTCTGGTATAGGTATGATATGCTACTATAGAGGTCCTTGATAGCATAGTGTACTTCTAATTTTCTGTTTTGTCTAACATGTTAAAGTTATATGTATATATAATATATGGCTTTATAAATTGTTCAAGTGCCTAAGGTTAGCCAAAAAAGAAGGAAAAAATAGTTCAAGTGCCTTGAAAAGAAAGGGTATCGCACAAGTCATTGAGATGGCTGTGTTTGTTTATCCTTTTCACTTTGCTTGGGAAGAGAAGAGTGGAATTGGAAGTTTTGAATTTGTGTTCATCCTTGTTTAATAGAAGAAGCAAAAGAATTAGAGTGGATAACTGCACCCATTTATGTGACCATATTTAGTTACTCACCACTTCCTTTTCAAACTATATATTTATTTCACAATACAACCTTCTCTTTATTATAAAATCTTCTTCTTTCCCACTTTTCCAAACCATAGATGTTGTTCAGTCATAGCAAGATTGAACAACATCCAGTAGCTCCAGTCCCTTAATTTTTCTGGCTGAAGAAACAAGTGCAAGATGATCCTTTATGTTTACACACCGGCACATGTTGCCTCTTCTCATGGCTAGGGTATATTTGAGGTTGGCCTACTTGTGTTTCTGTGGAACTTAAGAAAGTGACTAAATTTTGATGGCAGGTACTTTGACTACCTCTTTTACATTGACTTTGAAGCATCGATGGCAGACCCTCGTGCTCAATATGCTCTTGAGCATCTTCAGGTTAGTACAACAATCTCTAATATGACCCCTCAGCCAGAAAACAAGTTGCTAAGGTAGCTCTATTACCATTTACATGTGTTGTCTTGTTGCTGTTGAAATTGCTATCTTGTGCCACCTGTTCGTCACTTGATCTTCCATATGCATTTACAATTTATTAATATCAACATCAGTTGTTGCCTTCTTGCCTTTCTTGTTTTTAGAGTTCTTGGCAACAGAATTGAAATCAACATCATGTGCTATTTCTTTGGTTGCTCATTCTATTCCTTTTTGTGCAATAGAAACCTGTTGGTATGTGTATATATAGACACACACACTCACACACATATTTCCAAATGTGGACAGTGCAGATTCCTATATCCGACCCCAACTTGGTTTGGGAATGAGGCATAATGCTTGTTGTCTTTCCTCCTATTTGATATCCTCTCTTTGCAGCTTGTATATTATGGTCTGCCATGAAGACCACATCTCTAAATCTCCTAATGTTTCTTCAATGCAGGAATTTGCAAGATTTATTCGAGTTCTTGGCTGCTATCCCATGGACACAAATCTATGATTGCTTATCTTTCAGAAGTATATTATAGGAGATTCAACTTGTAGAGGAGTTGTTCAACTTCAAATTGTTGTATGTGTATTATCTGCTGGGAACTTCCAGTCCAGTAGGCCATTGTTGTGCCTGCCCTGTGCTCTCATATTCTTTCCATCTGCATTTTAGAAAATTTGTTGGTTCAGTTTACACCCCCACCCCCTTATTTTTCTAGGCTAGCTGTTAGCAAATCTCAGGATAGCAATTAACTATTGCTTCACCTGTAGCTTCTGTCCAATGGGCAAATTGTTTATCTAGAACTCCCCCCCTTTGCTGAGAAAAATGTTGATGTATCCAGTGCCCTTGTGTTATACATCTTTAACTTCAGTGCTTGTATTCAAATACCCCTATTATGTTTATGTTATCTATTTAGGCCCTATTTATTAGAGTCCGAAGCCTAAAGTGTAAAAAAAATTGTCAAAAATTTTATAGGGGTACACTAATTTCTTTTTTAACCAAAAGGGCAAAAATGCTATTGACCTACCAGCAAATTTGTCAAAAAATAAGGGCAAAATTAGAGTAATCAAGTCTTATAAATCTATGTGAAGGTGAGAGTTATTTGTTGCTTATGTGACATCCGCATGGCGTCCACGTGGAAATCACATGGCGCTTAACACACCTCTATTAATAATAAGGATAAATGTGATCTAATATTTTAACACGAAGGTATTTTTGAGCCAGAAAATAGTTGAAAAGTAATGTGAGCTATTTTCAATAGTTCAATGATATTTTTGAGCCTTTTCCGTTACTTAATTAATATAAATAGATTTGGATTATTAACATCTATAACAGATTTGTAATATCATTTAGACATCTAATTTTTTACAAAGATGTCAGTATACTCCCCAACCATTAATTTTTAGGCACAATTACCACTTTCGTCAGTCACCACCCTTACTGTCAGCCATAACTACTGCTTTCATCGATCACCGAAATCACTTGACACACCCTTACTATCTATAGCTTTCATCTCACTATATATCGTTAATCACTACCATCATTAACTATCACTAACTAAATATTTATATTTGTTGTCAGCTTCTATACATTCATTCTATTAAAAAGACTAACCATTTTTAATCGTTAAGTATTTAAATGTATATTGAATATCTAGACATTTAAATCTTAATAAAAATAAATGAGACCTTAATCTGCTTGATTGTTTCTCTGTCCAAAATTATTTAGTACGGTCCTAATTGCTAACGCAAAAGATGATATATAGCCATGATGAATGAAAGATTTGATGTCTGCACTTGCTGATTGGATAATTTCATACATACACAAACTCAAAAGGATACTCAGCAAGTTAGAGATGTCAAATTCACATTGTAACACACGAAAATGTCTGGAAAAGTGCTTAAAGGAGTAGTTGATTACGGTACTAGACATATGCATGTGAAGATAAACACCACAGCAGATTATTTATTGATATCTAGTAAAATACGAACAAGCATCTTCTTGACCAGTTACTTGGACGATTCTAGCTCCTTCAGAAAATCCTTATTGTCAACCAGCACCTACACATAAACGCAACACAGAAAGTGAGCTCATATCCCATTGATTACATACATGCCTTGGAAAAGGACAGAAAAACAATGATACAGCCTGTGATAGCCAGACACTTACTGTTTTCCAGCCATCTGGATCCAGAAATGAAGTTATCTTGGTGTTGAGTCCAGGAATTGATCCTGGCTGTCTAGTTATCTTTCCTCCGAGCTCTTGGATAGCAAGATTGACAACCTCAGCGCTTTTGTAGACATCATCAGTGCCTATTGCAATCTGGAACAAATCACATGCAAGTTAAGCCTAAAAGATGTTTGGAATAAGTACATGGTTAACCGTTGATCATGGGGATACCAATGACAGTTCCAAGTGAATCTCAATCAAGAAAGAGAATATAATGTTTTTATATTCTTAACTTTGGCCAAAAAACATGGATTCTCTCTCTCACACAACCAAAAAAAAAATGAGGAGGAAAGAGAGAGCCAAGAGCATTGGATGATCATTCCTTGAGTGAGAACAAGGAAAAGGATCCGAGACTTGGTTGGAAGGAATTCCCCGAGCAAGTACGCCCACACTACTCAAAAAGGGGATAAAAGAATTGAAATGAGGAGAAAATATGCATGCTAGTAAATCAACCTGTGCGTATGCATTTCCCTTTGTGTATTCAGTCACACCATAGTTGTATGTCAACTCAATAACAGTCGTCTCCTTCTCTGGAGCATATCCCATCATAGCAATGGTATACTGCACAAGCATAAAAGATAAGCATCAGTTATTGTACATGTAATCTGGGCTCCAAGGCTAGCAAAAGAAAAATCAAACTTAGCTTATAGTTTCAAAAAACAATCAAGCATACCTTATGCTCTGGTCTATCAACTTTCTTCACCACTTGCATCCCAAGTGCCTGCATTCAAAGACAAGCTCTGTCAAACCACAAATTGCACAGTGTGCCTATAGATTAAAAAAAATACAACATAGATAGTTACACTATGGCCCAAGCTGATGTGTATTCATGTCTAAAGCCATCATGCGTACAACACCATTACAAAGAGCAACAACTATGAATGCATTGCAATTATCTTCTTTCGGAATTCCAATCACAGTGGGTATACCTTGGACATATTTGAAGGGTCACATTGATTAAGGCTTAAGAAAAGTAAGAGTTTAGCCCCGTGAACATGTTTAACCCAATGCTATCACTATATTGATTTGAAATAAAAGAAATTATTGCTCATTGTTTCAAGAGAATGGAGTGACAGATGAAGATGTTACTCATAGGGTTAAACTGATGATTCTAACTCAAAAGGGTTAACCAGATGATTGAAATGGAAAAGTGCTACTGGGGTGTTATGTGATAGAAGGATACCTACCAAAGTAAAAGGTCAGTTCTATAGAATAGCTATAAGACCGGCTATGGTATATGGTAGAGAACGCGGGTTGTTAAAAGTCCAATATATCCAAAAGATGAGTGTTGCGGAGATGTGGATGCTAAGCTGGATGTGCGTTCAAACCAGATTACAAATGAATGCATTTGCCAGAAGCTGCAAGTATTACATATTGAGGATAAATTGCTAGAAGGTCTCTTGAGATAGTTTGGACATGTTCTGAGTCAACCTATTGATGCACCGGTACATAGGTGTGAAACTATGGCAAGTGAAGTGTTAGAAGGAGATAGGTTAGACCTAAAATAACATGGAAAAAAGTTGTTTCAAAAGACCTGCAAATGTTTCGTATCAATACAGACTTAGCAAAAGATGGGGCACGATGGAAGAAAAAAGTTCATACAGGTGATAGCTACAACTTGTTTGGGACTTGCTTAGTTGTTGTTGCTGCATTGCTTTAGTGTATTGTATAAACTAGATTTGAGACAAATGCATGTGTCCATAAAAATGACAAGCATCTTCTTTTCATTTCATGCTGGAAATTTCTGTCTGAAGTTTGCATTTGGCAAATCAAGGATATAACACAAAAGGATATCTAAAAAAAGAGAAAATATAAATAAGAGATGTCACCTTTTCGTAGAATTTGATAGCACGTTCAAGATCCCCCACACGAAGCATCACTTGGCAAAGTGGTTCAGGAGTAGACTCTCTCTGGATGATTTCAAATAGGTAGCCATCAGGATCTTTGACAAAAGCAATAACACTAGATCCACCTTTGACAGGACCAGGCTCCCTTGTGACAGTTCCACCCTTGGCCTTTATCTCCTCAACCAGTTTGTAAACCTTAAGAAAAGGAGGAACAAAGCTCATTTAGAAGAAACAAATGGTGCACATAATTTTGCTTACAAAATTTACTTACATCTGGTGTGGCAATAGCAAAATGCCCAAAGCCGGTTCCGATGTCATACTTATCAACTCCATAATCTGTACAATGGTATCTATGTAAGATTTGAAATTTACGCTTCAAGGTACAGTATATAATTCAATTATTGGTGTTGGATAATAGGTAAACTATTTATTAAAATCTATGCTCCTTAACTAAATGATGTGCCTTTGGTTCAGTAAAATCAAGTCACCTCCTGGCATCCCCTTCTCCACGTGGCTCTCTATTGGACCATATACTGAGTATCCTAACAATGTTATGCATGCTTCATTCTCCAACTCTCTCTCCACCACCCAAAGAAAACCCAGAGAACAAACCAAGAACAACAAATCCCTGTAATTTTAAGGCAAAGGAGTTCTAAGACAATAGGCTAAAAATCTCAACGCTCGCACCTTCTTTAGAGGCTTATCACACGGCATGAACTCCATAGAGAGATGACCAAAATCCTTTTCTTTCATGAAATTGATAAGGGAGCTTTCTAGAATTGAGAATCAAAATGTAAGTTGTAACAGACATATAAAAGCTTTAAACTTACTATATGTCAACTCAACCACAAAGTGAGACTCTTCAGGGCCAAAACCAAGAAAAGCATTCGAATACTTCTCCTCTGGAATATCTCTCTGCCTCAACAATTTCATCCCAAAACATTCTGTGTAAAACCTAACAACAATAAGAAGATACTATTACTATCTAACCAAGAAAACAAGATCAACACTTGTAAAGAACCTCATTACATAGAAGATACTATTACTATCTAACCAAGAAAACAAGATCAACACTTGTAAAGAACCTCATTACATCTAACCACCTACTTGATGGTACGTTCAAGGTCACCGACACGATATACAGCATGCAACATTCTGCGCTTATCTTTCTTTGCCCACTCCAACAACTCAGTACTTGGTACTGCTGGTGCACTTCCTTCCGCCATGTTCTACTACAAATAAAAATTGTAGATTCTAAGAGAGACAAATCTCAAAACAAACAACAAAGAACACAAATCATACAGAAGTATTCACTAATTTTTATCACAAAATCCCTACAAATCTTCCAAGATGAAAAATTTCTCAAAGCATTTACTAGAAACTCTTTACAATGCGATCAAGAATTGAAGAGCAGAGTAAAACCCTAAATTGAAGAAAACAAGTATGTAGAGAGAGGAAAGTGTTACCAGATTGAGAGAGAGTGAGATCAGTAATGGTAAAGTGAAGAATTGATTTGAACAACCTAGTAACAAGAAGATGCTAATTTATACTGAATGAATTGTGCTGTGATCTTACGCGGTCACGTGGTTCAATATTAGAGGGTGTTGTAAGAGAAAGGTGAGTTAAAAGACGGAAAACCCCATAAAGGCTTGAGATGTCAATATTTCATTGGATAAAACAAACTAATACACGTTTTTTCTTAAGTTACGAGTGGCAGTATTTAACACCTACTGCTTCTGACGTGGCAGCACAATTGTCGTGACTTAAGGGTTTGATAGGTATGAAGGAAAATTTTTTTCTAACTTATTTCTCGTGTTTGGTTGGTGAGTAGAAAATATATTTCGGAAATAATTTTTAATTTTTGATTTATGTATGAAAAATGTTTTTTTTGAGAGACATTTTTTATTTTTACTAGAGTAGAAAATAATATGAAATTAAAATATTTTTTAAAAATAATTTTTTTGGGGTGGTGGTGAGGGGTGGGGG
>NC_028638.1:48496168-48504526 GCF_001406875.1 Solanum pennellii
GGAGGGGGTAAGAGTGAAAAAATAATTTGAACTTTATAGTATTTTTTAAAAAACAAAATTAATTTTTTTTGGGGGTTAGCGGTGAGGAGAAGAAGGGGATAGGAGTTTAAAAATAAAAATTTGAAGTTGAAAATATTTTAAAAAGCAAAATTATTTTTTTTGGGAGGGTTTGGGGGTGGGTGGGGGTCAGGAATAGGATAAAAAAATAAAATTTTAAAATTTAATTTTTCTTTTTGAAATTGTTGTTTTTCCCAAAAAATTGTAATTTAAAATTGGATGAGAGTTTTGAAAAATGTTTTCCTTAATTTTGAAGAAAAGTCATTTTCCTTAATTTTGAAAGAAAAACAAGTTAATTTGGAAAACATTTTCAAAACTTTTGTCCCAACCAAACATACGGTAAATTTTTGTTAAAAATTGGAACTCCAAACCCAATAATAAATATGATGCAAAACTCTTTTTTTCCCACTATTTTTTTATAACACATCATTAAAGAAAATACTGAATTGTTAATGTATATATATTTATTATATTATTTATACTAAATAATATTTAGTGTTGTATCTTAAAATTGATTTACAAAATAAATATTTAATGTTGAGTGTAAAACATGAAAAAAAATATTATTTTTTATTAAAAATAACAAATAAAAATATAAATTTATTTTAAGAATAAATAATAAATAAAAATAAACGAAGGAAATAATTCAAATTACGTAGTTACTCGTTTAATTGATATTCTTATTAAAAATAAATAATTCAAAATGATCGATTGCTATTTTAGAAAACCGAGACAAAAATTTGTAGCTCTAAATAGTAAATTTAAGAAAAGTAGAGGGGTTTAACAAAAATCACAAAAGGTAAGAATAATTGGATCAACTTTAGAATACGGGTGTGCGCTATTTGGATTAAATTGAAAAATCAAATTAAATTCTAATTTGAATTGTTTTTTTGGAT
The DNA here is from genome assembly GCF_001406875.1 of Solanum pennellii. NCBI lineage: Eukaryota > Viridiplantae > Streptophyta > Magnoliopsida > Solanales > Solanaceae > Solanum > Solanum pennellii. The sequence continues at coordinate 48,497,122 of NC_028638.1, forward strand.
TCTTGGTTTAGTTTTTGGATTTATAATTTACTTTATTTAATTTTTTTATTTGGTTTCGGATTTAGAAAAATAAAAACCGAAAAAATGAAAATGAATTATATATCAGATGACAAAGTTGAGGGGTATATCAGACCTTTTTCCCATTATATATATATATGTATGTATGTATGTTTAGAATTAAGTTGGAGTTAACTACTTTTGTCTCTTTTTAGTTATTTTCATTGTGATTTAGTTTGTTTTCTTGTGTTGTTTCTAATTATTAACATAACCAATTAACCAAATCTGTAAACTCCAACCAAAAAAAGAAAAATCAAACCAAATCAAATTTATTTTACTTCAAATTAAATTACACTTCTTTAAAATCAAAATTAAAAACTCAAACTAAATAATACAAAACAAACCAAAAAGTCGAATGCACACTCCTACGATAAAGTCATCATCTTCAACTTCATGTCTCATCAACAAAAGCTGTTATTGCATAAATTACACCCCACATTGTGTCTGGACTTATTATGCATAACTTTGATTCCTTTGTAGTCGGTAGAGTATATTAAAATGGGCAAAAAAAAAAATTACAAATTTTATTAGTTTAGAGTCTAATTATATATTTTTTTTTGAGTTTTTTAAATCACTTTTTATGTCAAATTTTGATCTCCTTATATATTATATCTGGCCGTCAAGATATATGTATATAAGGTGTATTAGGTCAAAATTAAGTGCAATTTATTTTAGATACATTCTATTCAAGTAAATTTGTGTGTATCTAATAACTCTTTCGCTCGCTTCTCTCTATGCATCTAAGTATCAGAATATGTCTAGTATCCAATATATATGCATGTCTTTATGACACAATATCTCTTGCTTGCCTCTCTATCTATATAAAATGTATTTGGCATTACATGCATGTATTCAAATGTATATGATTTGAAATTTAATACGTATAAATTGTTAGTAATTGAAACAATACGTAATTATTTCATATTATATAGAGAATTAGTAATATGGTAGGAATAGTTGTATAATTAGGTTGTTTTCTATTAAAATCTAAAAGTATAAATACAACCCAAATTATACATCTTTTCTTGCATTACTTGAAAGTGAGGACTGAGGCGTAAGTGATTAATTTAACAACTTTTAACATATTTGGATCTCCGGACAAAAATAATTATAACTAGGACGGCAAATGGGTGAGGTGCGTTTAAGGTTAAAAGCGGGTTTAAGATTGTACGAGACGAAAGATATGTAGGGCGGACTGAAATGTTTTTTTTTTAAAACTAATGTGGACTGGGTGTGTTGTGGGTTTATATAATTTTATGGGGTTCAAATTAATTTTAAATTTTTACATGTTATAAGAGTGATAGAACATTATTTATCAAGATAACTTTTTTAAAACTATTAAAATATTTAAGATAGTAAATGAAAATGATTCAGTAAAAATTAATACAATTTCTTAAATGTCAGAATAATACAATTTCTTACATGTCTCTTATTGACCTCTAAAGAATAAATTTTTAAGTAATTATCTCTTAAACTGATACAACTTAATGAAAAAATAAATTCATTTTTATAAATTTAAATTTTAGTATAAATTTAATTTTTAATCAAACTTAAGGCTTATGAGAAATTCTTAGTGTGTAATGTGTACATTTAATTAATCATATTAAAATAAAAATATGTAAAGTTCCATTAAAAATTAAGAAATTTTCATGAACAGCCCGAGCATGGACCATAATTATGAAATATAATTATAATTATGAAATATAATTATAGTTTGTTCAATCACGACTCATAACAACGATTTGAATAGGAGAAAGGAGAGCGAGAATATTGTTATTTGATTAATGTGTTGTTGCAACGAAATACTTACTTATATTAAAAGAAAGGTAAATAATGAGAAAAATAAATAGAAGTTTAGTTTCTGATTCCATCAGATTATCGATTAATATTTATCGTAGAATCTTACATGTAATTACTTTATAAATGATATAATTATATATTTTATTAGTTATATACAAATTATTGAAGTTAGTATATATTAAGTTTATATACATATACAAAAATTGATTTGTCCATGACTGTTTTCAAAATTGACTGTTTTTGTATACATAAATACTAAGTTTTAATAGTGGTAGTAGTGGATTGTATATTAAAGGCTCATTATTATTTTTATTTTTGTATACATATATACACAAAGTAATTGGATTTAGTTATACAGATGGGAAAATTTTCATATATGATTGTAATTTGTATATTTTAGTAGTTATATACAAATTATTGAAGTTAGTATATATTAAGTTTATATATTATTGGAGTATATACAAAGTCATTTAGACAGTTGTATATATTGTCATGTTTAACTACTATATTCATGTACACACATTAACCAGAATGCATAACCAAAATAGCCAATGAAGGCATTATCTGTACAATTATCAAAAAATATATATATATTTCAAATCATTCAAAGAGATCATATATACAATTAATACAACACTATTATACAATCAAATTACTGAATTGATTTACACTGATATTCTTTTTAATATACAAATACTACAACAAAAAAAGTATATAATTGTATCAAAAGCAAAACACTTACTTTATGGCTATATACAATTATCACCAATGATTACTTGTATTTGCTTACAATGATCTTCTTTATAATATACAAATACTACATCAACAAAAAGTATATAATTGTATAGTACGAAATTTCTGCTTAAAATAATCATATTTTGAAACCAGTTTTCAAAATAAAAAAAAATTACGACATTACAATAACGAACGCACATAAATCAAAATTTGTAAATCCAATAGAACATTGTATAATTATTGCAATAATAAACATGAATTTTCATCCAATGAACACTTACCTGAATTCGATTACAAAGAAAAAGTAAAAAAATTTGATGAACTGTTGTTTCATAAACATCAAAAATAAGTTTATCTTTTGTTTCAATTGTTGTATAATTCTTATTTTTTTTTGAAAAAAATATAAATTTGAACGTTTACCTTAAAAAAGAGACGTTTACCTTAAATTATGGCATTATCTATATTTATTATTAGCATATTTAACGCTTCAGTTACAAACCACTTTTTAAAATAAAATTATATAAATAAAAAACAAAAGAAACCTTATATACAAAATTAAAGATACCTAAAATAACTAAACTATACTCATAGAATGTAATTAGGTAAACTATACCCATATAATGTTATTTAATCAGATAAGTTTGCCATATATGAAATTTTCCCAATTAATGTATTGTTGCAACGAAATACTTACTTATATTAAAGAAAGGTAAATAATGAGAAAAATAAATAGAAGTTTAGTTTCTGATTCCATCAGATTATCGATAATATTTATCGTAGAATCTTACATGTAATTACTTTATAAATGATAAAATTGTATAAATATTTTCGAATTTAAATTGTTGTGTTAATTAAGAAGGAAGGATTGGGCCATAACATAAATATTTTGGGCCAGAATTTTTATATGTCTTGTGCCAGATGAGCCTGATCTGTTAGAACTGCTTTGAATTAACTTAAAAGCTGGTTAAATATATTTTCAAGTCAATTTTTAATTTGTAAAATTATTTGATAAATATAAGAATATCTTAAAATAAATTAAAAATAACTTAAATTAAGATAAAAAGTGTTTAACAAAAGTATAAAAAACGTAAAATAAGTTTAAATAACTTCAAATACGTTAACTGCTTTTTATATTTTTACTTAAAAATGATTGAAGTTTGACTTTTATTTTTTACTTTAAAACTTAAAAAGTTACCTTCTTTTTCTTAAAGCTAAATAAGCCCAAAAAATTCACCAAGTCCTTGAGTTTTACTTGGAAAAAGAAAACCAGAAAAATGGTCCCATTTCCTGCTATGTTTTGCAATTAAGGATTCAATTTCATATAAATAGAAAAGTTTACTTTATAGATTTAAATAGGAAAAAAAAAAGATCTTTTGTCCATTATTTTTAGATTTATTAAGGCAATGCAAAAGCTAGCTTAAAATCAGCTCGTGAAGCAACCCAAACTTGTTCCTATCCAATCTTTCAACTCAAATAATTGTTAGGATCGAAAATAAGCAGGTGTAAACGCGGAAGCTAGCAATGCAAATCTCGAAAGACCACGAGTAAGAAGACAACGAGAAATATACCAAAAGACACAAAGGTTTAACGTGGTTCAGTCGATTGACCTACGTCCACAAAAGAGATGAGCAATCCACTATAAATATGAGAGTACAAAATACAGAGGGAAACAACCTCAACCAATTCACTCAGAATACATGGGAGGTTCACACAAGTGATAACGTATCAAGCTTGTGACTCATAAATTCTCCCCCTAACCAAAACTCTCAAAGCCCTTAAGACTACATTGTGAATGCTAATTAAGTTAGAAGGAACATTCCTCTATTTATAGAGTTCTAAACCTTTTCCTACCAGAAAAAAGATTAGTCAATCCAAAACTTTTTCCTAAAAGGAAAATCTATTTATGGTAAGAAATTTAGGGCAAATAAAACCCAACAATAATTTGATTCTTTTGTAATCAATGTTCACTTAAATGGAGAAAGTCTATTGACATATGTTATATCGAAAAAATCTATCTATATACATCTTTTTTTTTTATATATTTTAATTTCAATTTACGTGTTCCAATTTAAAAAATATACATTTCAAAGATATTGTAAAAGTTTTATAGTCATATAAATATTATAACATGTTAAAAGAATTATCAAATTAATTATTATTTTTTTAATTCATAGTCATTCAAATTGATGTCATATAAATTGAAATTAGAAAAACAAATTATAATGAAAAGGTAATGCATCAAGTTGAACAATATTATTCTTAATTAAGGTCCCCCCCCNGGCCCCCCCCCCCCCTAAAATCCCAATCATTGATTTCCATGATCTTAATATATGGTGGAGGCAAAATTAAAAGTGCTTGTAAGTAACCTTTGTGAAATTCTAAGGGGCAAAGACTTAATATATATTCTATGAATTATTATTGAGTAACTTTTATTAGCTAGTGGGCACTCCATAGCCAAACGTATTTTTTTCATTATTATTATTTTTATTCTGATACCTGACGTTGATATTATTATTAAAAAGACTCTTGTTGTGGGAAAACATCTATTATTTTATTATTATAAAGATAAGAATATAATACTACTATTGTCGTTTACCATATCTTCTTTCTTTTTAGTTTCATTTTTTTTTTTTTTGGTTCCAATTGTTTGTGGGTTAGAATCTTTGTTAGATACTGAGCATTTTGAAAGGACATCTAAAAGTGACCAATTGAATAATAGTTGTGTATTTTTATGCTTCCTTAACGAGATATTTCGATTTTGAATTTGAATGTGTAAAATTATTTTGTTAGAAAATGTTTCTCGTTGAATGGGTTTTATGCGGTGTAAGTTTAAAATAATTAAATTTTAATACAGTAATTTTTTATTTATTTTTAAAATATTTGAGGAGAGAAAAAGATAACGATATTCCTTCCTTTGAATATACTCACCACACTTCTTGGTTATGAACAACTTGGAGGAAATTCACTCTGCTTCTTGTCTTTTTAGGGTCAAACTAAGTGGCTGTTTGCCACAGTTTCCAAATATTTCCTACTTGTTTTGGAGTTTTGGGAGGTAAAGTTAATGATAGAGTTGTGATTAATTATATTTTTAATAAAAAAATATTGTTCTATTTTAAAATGTACTATAATATAATTTCAAAAATGAAAAATACATTGGAAAAGAAGTTGTACTAGTTGTTTCTCAAATTTTCAAGTATATCTTTTAAGTTGGATTGTCATTGTTGAACAATGTTTTATAAATAAAATGAAAAATTATGCCGAAGAAAAAGTTAATTCACTTTTATGCCCAAATGGGTTATAGTCTCGAGTCCGAAGTTAAATATATAAAAAAATGAGTAAAATTCCTAAAAGTTCAATAAAATTGAGTACGAAATGAAAAGAGCAATATTTAGATGATGATGATAAATTTTATGTATAAAAGTTTTATGTCATAATATAAGTCTTACAAAACTCAACAAAAAGAACACACAATTTAGGATCGTGTATCATTCAATTCAGTCCAATTTTAAAATTTATTGAATTGATTTATTAGTTAATGATTTAGCATGTCTCTTAAGTGGGACTGAATCAAATATGCTACCCTAAATTGTCTTTTTTTTTAACATAAGCAACATATAAAGAAAATTGTTCTTTTTATATTTATTCATGTCCCTATATCTTTCTCCTCAATATTATCAAATTATATTAAAGAAACTATTAAATTTGATCACATTACTTACTTTTATTTACACAAAAAAAAAACAAATGAAAACACAACAATAAAATGATTGAATAAATAATAAAAAAAAAATAATTCTTTTTCTAGAAGTAGCATCGTTTTTCTATATAAAAAGACTCTTGTCAGATTAACTTTGTAAGGCTCATGTTAGAGTGAGCCTCAAACATGAAAAAAAATCTAATAAATTCGAAATAATTGAAGAAGTGTACTGGCAAGACTTATTCTGATAAGAGCCTTATACATGAATATATACATGAGTATTTTAGTTATAACAATTCAATTTTTAGTTTAAACATCCATGATAGGACCCATTAAAAGAAAAAGATAAGCAAAATAGCTTTTGAACATATATAGATTGAATTTCAAATTTGAAACAGTTGTTTAGATCAATTTTAAGTATATTATTGTAATTTTTTTTCCACTCACAAAGACTTCTATTTTTTCAAGTTATATATATATTCAGACATAATTTAATTTCAAATAACCTTGTTTCATTTTCTTTTTTATTTTAAAATATGATTTCCTTCCGAACACATTTTGTTATTTCAAAAGTGTTGAATTCTAAAAGTGATTAAGGCGTGATGTGGAAGTTTACAATTGCAAATCTTTGAGATGGTAAATTAGATGAAAAACAACCCTATTCTAAAAAACATAATATTATTAGAGGTTAACCGAATGACTTACATATTAAAAACTAATAAAAAAAATATTAAAAATCTCTCCATAAACAGAACTCTTTAATGACTACATTATGGATGTTCTTGTGTTATGCTATGAGAATAAGAATCTTTAATTCATAGATATCCAAGCTTTTCCTTTAAAGGAAAAATAAATCAATTATAGAAGAAAATTATATTTTTCTTTTAGAAAAAATTCAAGTAATTATGATAATATTCAACTTTTTTTAAGGAAAAAAATATACTTCAAAAAAGGAATAAAATAAGGCAAAACCCTAACACAAAACCACTGTCCATCAACATCCAAAATTTAGGGGAAAAAAAAAACAAATCCCTCAAATACAATCAATTTTTTTCAATATTAAATCAAGTCAAACTAAATCACTAATCATTTTTTTTCTGATTCAACTCAATTATT